>NC_045713.1:32789341-33092933 GCF_009834535.1 Camelus ferus | reverse complement strand
ATGTGGACAAACCAGGTTGGTGGTGGAGGAGGGGGGAGCGGGGAGAGCTGGCTCTGGAGGTCTGAAAAAGCACAAATCAGCCTTTGAATTACAAGATGGGTGAACTGTGGAGAGGCCCAGGTGGTTTGTGCAGACCTTTGTCACTAAAATATTATGCCCCTCCTTTTCCCAAGAGAAGATCTGTTATTTCCTGGCTGAAATGAATGCGACAAGCCAGCAGCATTAAGTCTGAATGACCTCCCGATATGTCTATATTCTAATCCTCAGAACCTGTGAATGTTACCTTACATGGCAACAGGGATTTAACGGGTATGATTAAGTTTAGTACCTGGAGATGAAGAGATTATCTGGGCAGGCTCAATGCAGTCACAATGCTGCTTAAGAGAGAGATATAGGAGAGGTGGGGAGGGAAGCAAAAGGTCAGAGTTCCTTGAGGAAAGAACCATGAGCCAACAGATAGAGGCAGCCATCAACAGCTGGAAAGAGCATGTCAAGCATGTCAAATGAAAAGGATTTCTGATGTCTGGCCTCCAGAGCTGTAAAGGACTGTTAGTGTTGTTCTGAGGCACTGAATTTGTGGTAATTTGTCAGAGCAATAATAAGAAACCAATAATCTAACTTGGGGCTGGAGGCAATACTGCCAGCATCTCTCCCTTTTGGAATGACTGTGAAATCATGTATCTCAGAGATACGGTGCTGCCTGGTATGGAATTCCATTTGCTCCTTGGATACTTATTGAGCATCTGCTAAGTCCACGTAGAGCTCTAGGCATTGGGAATAAATAAATGTGTCCTCTCATGGGGTTTACACACTGTGGGGAATGCAGGCAATATCCCAGTACACAGCAAAATCATATGATGCTTTCAAATACTGGTATCCAGGAAGGCCTCTCTGAAGTGGTGACATTTGAGCTGAGTTTTTTTTTTCTTTTACTTTTTAAAAATTGAAATATACTCAGTTTACAATATTGTATCAATTTCTGGTGTACATACAGTATAATAGTTCAGTCATACATATACATACATAAATTTATTTTCATATTTTCATTATAAGTTACTATAAGATATTGAATATGGTTCCCTGTGCTATACAGTATAAACTTTTTGTTTATCTATTTTATATATAGAGGTTAGTATCTGCAAATCTCGAACTCCCAATTTATCCCTTCCCACCACCTTCCCCCTACTGGTAACCATAAGTTTGTTTTCTATGTCTGTGAATCTGTTTATGTTTTATAAATAAGTTCATTTGTCTTTTTTTTAGATTCCACACATAAAGGATGTCATATGGTACTTTCCTCTCTCTTTCTGGCTTAGTTCACTTAGAATGACGATCTCCAGGTCCATCCATGTTGCTGCAAATGGCATTTTCTTCTTTTCTATGGTTGAGCAGTATTCCGTTGTATAAACAAACCACAACTTCTTGATCCAGTCCTCTGTCAATGGACATTTAGGTTGTTTCCATGTCTTGGCTATTGTATATAGTGCTGCTATGAACATTGGGGTGCATGTATCTTTTCAAATTAGAGTTCCCTCTGGATAGATGCCCAAGAGAGGGATTGTTGGATCCTATGGTAAATCTATTTTTAGTTATTTGAGGAATCTCCATGTTTTCCATATGGCTGCACCAAGCTACATTCCCACCAGCAGTGTAGGAGGGGTCCCTTTTCTCCACACCTTCTCCATGAGCTGAGATGTGAAGGGTCAACATCACACAGCTCTGTGAGCATCTGGAGGGTGTGGTATTTTATGTGCATTTAGGCACAAGAAACAGCAGGAGGAGACAGCAAGAGCATGAATTGTTCAAGAAGTAGAAAGTGTGACTAGAGCCTAGAAAATGAGAGGGAGAGACGGAGGAGAAGAGATCTTCCTGGCCAGACCTTTACAGGCCCCGGAGGCACAGTAAGCAGACTGGATTTTATCCTAAAAGCAATAAGGATGTCATTAGAGGGTTAAAACAAAGTAGTACTGTAAGCCCGCATAGCAATGGCCTTTTATAGATCACTTCAGCAGCTTTAGGGAATTTGGATTTTGTATATGTGTGTGGGCTGGGGAGGCACAACGTGGCAGTAGAGAGACCAATTGGGAGACTTCTGTGGCTGAGACTGGTGGTTGGAGATGAAGAGAAGTGGGTGGAGTCATGTGGAAGGAAGAGGGTGGAGTCAAATGGAGGGGAAGTAGGGTGGAGTCAAGTGGATTGGTGGGATTACTTTTAAGATAGTAAAAGGAAAGACATGGTTATCCTAGAACATACATGGCTGCTTAAGAGAGTGGACACATTTATTGAGATGTGAAAGACGGGACAGATTTTGGGTTGAATCTCTTTCTTATGGTGCCAAAATTAAGCATTAAAAAATCAATCCACCTTATTTGAAAGTGTTAGCCAAACTCTGGAGACCCCAAGTTGCTGCTGGTGGTGGTGGTGGTAGTGGTGTGTGCATAGCAGTTAAATGCAGAGTCTCTGGAATGAGATTGCTTGGGATCATATCTCAAGGGCTGTCTAGCTGTGTGATCTGCCTGGTTGCTTAACCTCTCTTTGCCTCAGTTTCCTCATCTGTGAAATGGGGGTGATGAAACCTAGCTCCCAGTGAGGTTGTGAGAACTAAGCGAATGCCACGTGTGTTATTCTAAACACACCTTAAATGTTGCTATTATGGCTTCATTTGCAGCCCTTTCTGAATTCCAGGCCAAACAGCTCTTCTAAAGCAGCACCAACCAGGAAAAAGAGGTAATGAATAAAACAGGGCCAAAGGCATTCAGGGGTTTTTATTATCCAGCCTCCGCCCACCTGTCGCAATGATATATAATTTGATTGGAGTAGATCCACTCAGAAAATGATGCCAGGACCTGGAAAATGGGCACTTTCCCTCCTGGCTCTGGAGAAGCTACAGTTCTTCCTTCAGTCTTGGTTTCTTCTGTCTCGGAGGCCCCTTGGGCTCAGCCGCCTTCTCCTCCTCCTTGGCCATTTCTTTCTGCCCAGCTGGCTCGTCCAGCTCAGTCACATTCTCCAACTCAGGCAACTCGTGTTCAGGTAACTCTTTCTTTATAAAAGGTACCTCCTTTTCTTCAGCTAATATATCCTCTTCTGCCACTTCACTTTGCTCAACAGGCAGTAGCTATTCAAGAAAAAAAGAAGGGGAGGGAAGAAGGAGGATAAAGAAACAAAGAGGCAAAAATTACATGATAGTTGTGATTATAATTGCCAAGCAGACTTTCCCCACTGTCAGTCCATAGGTGTGGCTGCCCCACACTTAGCTCAAGGGTTCGGCGGCATGTGACCCAGACCTAGCTAAAGAGATTCGTTCCAGGACTTGGACTAGGAGTACCAAGGAGTAGATGCTTTCTTTCTAAGCTGGGAGGGTATTACTTAAGAGCTGGGGAGCGGTCATTGCTTCTCCCTGGGGAAGTGACTGCTTGGGAATGAAGCCAATATAGAGAAAAACAGAGATGGGGAGAAAGAAAATGACTCTGACTTTCAGAATCCACCCACACCTGATAGTTTACCAGTTATCTGGGATAAATTCCCATTGCTGCTTAAGCCAAAGATAGTTTCTGACATTTGCAACTGGAAGGATCCTAACTAATACAAATGACATCTTCATGCAGATGGCCTCACTGAGGCATGAACAGAATTAAGAGACAATGGGGACTGGCCCATCTATTAGGAGAATAATGCCAGAGGGCAGGATCCCATCAAGACATCTGGTTACCCACTCAGGAACAGCGGACCCAGAGCAGCAGCCTGCAGAGCTATGTGTCAGAGTCTTTGCCCTTCCCAGTATTTCCAAAGTCTGCCATTTCTGGTAGTAAGTGCCCTTGGAATGAAGTCATTCAAACTGGATCCATCCCAGGTCTCTCCAAAGTGCACAAGATTGGGGAACTCTTGGCAACCTCTTTCCTAGTCCATTGAGTTCCTGATGGTTCTGTGTGGGACAGAATCATCCAGGGTACTGCTGTTTCACCTTACCTCATCTTCATCCTCAATCCTGACCTTGATTTGACTTTCCAGGAAGTCAGAAAAGCCCTCCATGGTATGTTCTCCCATATACAGTACAGCCTAAGAAGATAATGGAACAGAGTCAGAATGGTGGCCTTTTCCTGCAAAATACTCAGGGATTGCTCCATAGGTAAACCCTGGGTCAAATTCCTAACAACCTGAACAAGTTCCTTAACTGCTCTGAGCCTCCATTACAATGGCCCTAAGATCAGGATAATAAAACATCTTCCATCATAGGGCTGTCATGCAGTGGTCCAGAGCAGGAATGATGGAGCCACACTGTTGGGACACAAACTCTGGCTTCATCACTCAGCAGTGTGGTCTGGCTGACTCAGTGTCCTTGACTGCAATATGAAGGTAATAACAGTCTCTACCTCATGGTGTTATTTTAAGAATTCAATGAGTTACTATATGGAAAGCATTTGAAACAGAGCCTGACTCATCGTGAGCACTATATGTGTTTGCTATTATTATTATTACTGTTACAGAAGAATAAGAATCATTATCTTACAAAGCGCCCTGCACACATTCTTGCTCAGCCATCATTAGTTTCCTTTCCTCTTTCAGTCTTTAAGATTTCTTAACTGCTTACTGTCCTCTGGCTGTCTAAATTCCTTTCCAGGTAACTGAGGATCTGTGACAGGCTCACCCTTTCAATTCAGCCTCATTTTCCCTGACCCCCTGCAAGCATCTTTTTGCACCAGGGGGATGGCATCTCTTTCACAGTTCTGTGGCTTTCCTTCTGCCTCCCTCCTTGTTCATATTATACTTCCTGCCTATAATTCACATGCCTTCCTCTAATCTGATTTAAATCCTCACCATTCCTCAAAGTCTCATGTCTGCATGGAGACTTCCAGCCTTATCTGCCCTCCAGAATCTGTCCCATCCAAGTCCAATTGCATTTGGAGATGAGCCCATATCATGACTTCTCCCCAACACTGAGTCATGTTCTTCTTGGGAGCAGGGTCCTTGGCTTATAATTCTTTGATTGACACCCTTCCCCACATGCCAAAGTGCCATGAAGAGTGTGCTCCATGAACATTGTTGATGTCTGATGACTATAAAACCAAAGTGTAAAATATTCGATTGTCTCTATCATGTATTCTTCCTTCTTTTGATAGCCCCCTACCTCCAATATCCACATGGTGACCTTCCCCACCTTATTCCATATAGTCTGGGTAGGGCTCAGCTCCAATAGCAGAGGGAATCACGTAACCCGGGCCAAATCCTCTTGGCCACAATGATGGGGTCAGGGAGAATCAACTGACCTAAGTTGGACCCAATTAGACTGAGTCTTGGGACTTTCATGGAAGCTAATGGATAACTCTCTCTAACTTGAATATGAGAGGATAATAGGGGACTGGGGCTGAGAATGACTGCTGATTTGGTAGAAGGCAGAGCTGGAGGCGGGGAGAAATCGAGTCCATGGTAATAATGTCACATTGCCAGTTATGTGAGTCCCAAGAGCCCCTCACTTGTTCAGAGTCCGTGGGAAAGAGCCTGAAGAAGGGATACCGGTCCAGGTGAATCGGCTGAATGTCATTTGCTGTGATGTCGATCTTGGCGATGGTGACTGTGGAGTGGTTTTGATACTTTCTCCCCAACTCTTCCAGCACTGGGAACAGCGCCCTGCACTTTTTGGACCAGGGTGCATCTGGAAGAGAAGGGGAGTCACCGAGCTCACACTAATAAAGACTCTGAAAGCCAAGCTTCCCCGTGAACACCGGCTCCGCGTTTGCACAGTGCACTCCCTCTCTCTTCTAACAGTATGTTAGGTTATTTTACATTTCAGCCATAGTTCCTGATCATCATTAAATCAATTAGAAAAAAAATAATAACCTAGTCCCTTTCTGCTCAGACATGAACGCTTTTAGCATGTTGGGACATTTCCTTCTATTTTTTTTTTTTTTCCTTTCACATAGCCTTCTACTCCAGCTGAAGAAGAAAACCAAGAAAAGAATTTCTGCTAGATGATTCCTCATGTTTTTCCAAAAAGTGTGTGTGTGTGTGTGAGAGAGAGAGAGAGAGAGAGAAAGAGAGAGACAGAGAGAGAGAGAAAGATAGAGAGAGATGGAGCCCTAGAGTTTTCCAGCAGAGGTTAAGCTCCTAGCTCAAGGTCCCCCAGGAAAATAAGCAGAGGAAGTGGGATTTGGAAATAGGCTGCTTTGACTTGTGACCATGGTGTCGCCCTGCCTCTCAATCCAGTGGAGGGGAATACACCCAAGAAGTGAATGAGAGGTTATGACAAGCACAACGACCCCTGGCAAGGGGACACTGGACTTCCCTACAGATGGTTCCTTGAGCTTTAAGTATGGCCCAGGCGTCTGGACCTATGGAGAGAAATCAGGGACCAGCTCCAACAGAGAAGGGAAATAACCTTGCCATTAAAGTTTCTGGCTCTGGGGGAAGAGTGGCCTCAAAGGCTCCGGACATCACATTTGGATGATCATCCCTCCATTTACAAACCAAGTGCCTCCTCCATGACCCACTGCACCCCGGCAGCTCTCCTGGAGCTTGATGGGCCCTGGGTCGGAGCAAGATGGGGCGTAATGGCTGCAGTCCCAGGGGGTCAATCCGACAGCCCTGCTTCCAGGAAAATGAGGCTGCTTTTGCCTTTTACCAGAACCCAGTGGGCATTTTTATGACTCCGGGTGTCAGGTAAGTGCAGAAAGTCACCCCCAGCCTCTCACTTAAAGGCAGCAGATCATGGCTGTTTAACTAAGCAGACTTTAAACACCGTGCTCTGTGGATGAGAGCCCATTTCAATGAGATTTTTAAAGGCCTGCATGATGTAATTCAACCCCTGTTTGACCCTCCAGGAAGTGATGACATCGGAGCTGGATTTGAACTTTTTGTCTTGCAACTTACTTACTGTGTGACCTGGGGTAAGGTAATTAACCTCCCTGAGGCCGGATTTCCTGGTCTGCATTATCGGGGAATCCAGTGGACTTTCCTAAGAGCTTTGTTTTAAGAAGGAAATGAGACCAGGTGTATAAACAGCAAACTATGTGCAATAAATGGTAACTGCCCGTTAAATGAAAGAGATCTCTAAAGTCGCTTCATTGCCACCCTTCTCTGTGTCTCTGGGTGGAAGAGAAGGTCCCTGGCTTTGGTTTTCACATGCAAATCAGAAACAGCTGGGGACAGGCACGTAGTCCCTGGGTGTGAGCACTGGAAATAGTTATAACAATAGAGAAAGTAATAGTAATAATATCTGTCAACTATCAAGTGCCTGTAAGATGCCAGACAACTGTTCCACGTCCTTTACATGCATGATTTGGCCACACCAACTCAGGCAGATTACCTACGGGCCATTTGATGAGTTACTTAAAGCCACTGCTGCTGTTCTGCACAGCAGTTACTGGTATAGACATCAGAGTCAGGCTGCCTAGGTTCAACCCCTTACTTACTTAAGGTCACTTACTAGCTGCATGACTTTAGAAGACTTCCTTTACCTCCCTGGGACTGTGTTTAGTCATCTGTAAGGTGGGAACAATAAAAGTAGCTACTTTTAAAAGTAAGTTGTGAGGATTAAATGAGACAATGTAGAGACAGGCGTGGAAGGTATTCCACACATTTCAAGAATTTGATTTTTGAGGAAAGTCTCTTGATCCAAACCCTTTGGATGTCCAAAGACCATCCCTAGTGTGGTGCTTTGATACATTTCGGAGATTTTGGTGCCCAAGAATTCAGGGGCTACACTTGGAAAGTAATGCTGGAGCCACTGCTTCCAGTGGCCTCTGCAGAGATACTTACAGAACATCACAAATACATCCCTTTCCTTGTCAAAGACAACATCATTGAAGTTCTTCCCAACGAGCTGCTTAACTGGCCTCTGGTCCCAATATTTTGGAACTTCTTCACTGGATTGATGTTTCTAGGAAGCAAATTTGAGAGACCTCCAGAAAGGGGTTGGTAGATGGGGGTACCTCCACCCCCCAACCTTGTCCCTTAACTGGAAATGATGGAAAATTTTCTCTTGTTCTTACAAACAGCCTTGGGGAAAAGTTTGAAATGCTGAGACAGATCATGAGCTAGATGTGAAGCCTGGGTTGTCCAGGGCGACCTGGAATCAGAGGGCTGAGGAGGAGACAGGGCTCCAAACTGGGGTGGGTTCTAGCATAAATATATGATTCTTAGGATTCTTAGATGAGGGTGGGGTTCAAGTCACATCACTAACATCTTAACTAGTTTGTCCCCCTCCACTCCACAGGGCAGCCAAGAATCAAACTAAGATCGTTTATATGACTGTTTAAAAGTATTTATCACACCTTGGTTCCAGCCAGCTTCTCCAAGCCCATCACCATTCTTCCCTGGTTTTCTTCAGCCACAGTGGTCTTCTGTTCACTCAAAGGGCAAGTCTCCTCTCCCACTGTCATCAATGTTGCACTTCCTTCTCTAGTTAACTCGGATCCATCTTTCAGAATAATCTCAAAGGAGGATTTCCCTGACACTCCCACAGGCTAGGTCAGGCCCTGCTTTCATAAATGTTTACAATACTTGGCACTTTTCCTGCATTGCTTATGTAAGTTTACCATTTATATTTTTTTTTTTTTTCTGGTTATTTGGTTACTGTGTCCCTGTCTCAATGGATGGAATGTCCCAAGGGACTTTTCTTCTCTTACCTTTGAGTACCGTTGAGTACCGTTGAGTGCTGGTACATTATGAGGCCTCGGTAAATGTTTTATGAATGAACTAATGAATGAAAGAATGAACCCAGCTCTTGCTTCTCTTTGAAGAAAGTGGTGGAAGTCTCCCAACATATACTTTTCTCTGCGACCCCGGCTTTCTGAGTATCTCTTAAATTCACACCCTTCTCTCCATCAGCACTGCTATTACCCTTGTCCAAGTAGACGTCCTCTCTCATCTAGATCACTGTCATAGCCTCTTAGTGTCCTCTCTGCTTCTCCCCCTAATCCTCTCCACAGCTTTATTCTCCTACAAGCAGGTTCTAATTTCACCATGTAAATCTGGCTTCCCAATCCTCTTAGGATACCAAATCCCTACTATGCTTGTAAGTCCTTGCTGTCTGGCCTTTGCCCAGCTCACCAGCCTTGTCTGCCACAAGAGCATCCCTCATCCCCACCCCGAACGCTGGAAAGGACTTGATGATTCTTTAGGAGGGATCATAAAAAGTGTGGGGCTTGGGTGTGAGGGATGGGAAATGGTGAAAATGATGGAGGTCTGAGGTAGGAAGATGAGGATATTTCCTCACAAGAACCATGACATTGACCCTTTATACTGCCTCCCCGTTAGCAGATGACCAAAGCCAGCAGGATTACAAAAAAAGGTGATCATGTTGAGGTCCTTACCCAAGAACAAGCTTACCTTGGCTTTTCTATTCAGGAAGCTTTGACCAAATTTCTTGAGGTTTTTATAGGTTATCTCCTCGAAAGGCATTTTGTACCTTGCATCAGAGCTTAAGTTGAGGATCTGGACGGATGGAATATCGAACTCTGTGATTCGAAAATATTCAAAGACACGTCTGTTTTTGGGTTCATCTGCGTCCACGAGGATGGAAAGGATCTGCCAAATCAAACGAAACCTGTGTCTCTCTGGATTGGAGGCATGAAAAGGGTAAGGAATCCCTTCCCAAAGGAGAGAAACTTTAGGGAAGATGTGGGAGGGCACCAACGGAGTGCAAATAGCAGCGTCTACGGGGCACCTCTGAAAACCGGAACAGAGGCTCCTTTTTATCAGGTGGATGCAGCCGTGCGCCCCAGTGCACAGACAGGCAGTGGTCATCAGCCTGGTTTCACCACCCCTGTGCAGGGCGCCATTCACACAACTGTAGGAAGGCAGGAGGTGCTGAGCTCTCATCCCAGTTCCTTGGGCAAAACGGGAACTTCCCCGCTCTGTGCCTCAATTTCCTTTTAATAGTACCCACATTATAGGGTTCCTGAGAGACTTAAACAAGACACTGTATGTAAAGGCTTCGTGCCGTGACTGGGAGGTAGAAAATGCTCACTACGTGTCAACTCATTCTTACCAGAATTACTATTCTTCCATCAGGGAAACTCACGACTTCATTCACTCATGCATTCAATACATATTTATGGAGTGGCTCCTAGGCATTTTGCTAAGCACTGGAGATACAAACACTGCCCAAGGCGGACAAAATCTATGCCCTCATCAAGCTCACGTTCCAGTGGAAAAGGCAGGCGAGAAATGAGTAAGCTAATTAATAAATTCAGAAAGCGGTGGGCGCCAATCAGGGCACCGTGAGAAAGTGCCTGCACAGAAGGGGTGAGGTGGGGGCCCTGGTAACAGGCAGGAAGGTCAGGAGGAGTATCTGAGGAGGTCACGTGTGAGCTGCGCTCCAGGGAACACTGATTCAGGCAGTGGAAACTGTGGCTGCAAAAGCTGGAGAAGGGGCGGTGGGGTGGAAGAATAGAGTGTTCTAGAATAGAGAGGAAAGGCCAATGTGGCTGCAGCACCATGAGGAGGAGGGGCATGGGAGACAGAACTCCAGTAATGAGTTGGGGTTTAACCTGAATGAGATGGGAGGTCACTGACGGACAGTAAGTCAGAGTATGACATGGTGATAATTTTTAGAAGATCACGCTGGTTGTAAAGAAGTCAGAGTAGGAGAAAGAGACTGGTTAGAGATTCCTGCAGACCCTGGATTCAGATACTCTCAGGTCATTCATCTGCCAAAACATTAAGAGCCCTACTACGTGCCAGGCACTCTTCTAGGTGCTGGGGAGAATGGGAAAAAAACAATTCAGACATATTAAAACCAACCGTGCATACTTTCAACAAACATTTGCTAGAAATGAACAAGATAAGCTATGTGGGTGTGACCTGTTAGAAGAACACTCATCCAACTGTTTATCTTTGGCTCAAAATAGAACCCAATCAATAAATGGCATTTGAAAAGCTTCCTAACTGGGGTAAAGGCAATCTGGAACCTCCTCTCATAATATAAGCTGAAATAAATTCCAGTTAGACTAAAGAGCTAAGTAAATAAAAAAAAAAAACCTAGAAGAATTATGGCTAAGTATTGACTATTATAACATAACAGAAATCGAGGGAAAGCAATCAGATTATAAGCAATTTAATTACATCAAAAACCTTAAAGTTTAAAATTGAATAAGCCAGGAAATGTATTTATAAGAGAAACTTCTGTAATTAGAATAAGCTTCTTGGAGAATACTGAGATGGATTGTAGCATGAACATTAAGGATGTTCATGCCCCAGTAGCTTTATTCTGTGTTTATTTGGGATTTCAAAGTGTTTCATTGTTTTGTTTGAATTTCAGAATAATTTTCTTCAAGAGAAAAAAAAAAATCTGCCATTACCTTACTTCTTATAAAAAATAAAGAGAAAAATGAAGTCAATAGTCCAGGTGGTGGGAACTACAAAAATACAGGTACAGTGCTTAGAAAAAACTGATTTGTTTCTAATGATGATAATGTTAGCGATAATAATAATCAATGTTTATGGTACATTTGCTCATTGCTTTACATACAGCATTTCTAGCTCTTACCATGACTCTCCACTTCACACAGGAAGTCACTGAGACTGAGAGGTTAAACTCACCTAAGACAAAAATCGCTTGGAAGAGGAAGAGAATTTGAATGCAGTTCTGTTGATGCTGAAGCCTAGAACCTCAGCCACAGGGCTTCAGACTTTTCCTACTCCCTGACCTCAGGCAGGAGTGGTCTCTCCTCTCCCCCTCACCTCCAGGCCAAGGCTGCCAGCACTGTGGTCAGCCACCCCTAGTGGAGCACAGCCCATCAGAAAAAGCAGCCAGACCAACCCTGCTCCCACGGCAGACTCAAAAAGATAAGGGAAGAAGGGGCAAAGGTTTGGTGAGAAAGAGAGACACACTGGGCAGGAAGAAGAGAGGAAGCTAGTTTAAAATTACATAGTGACTAACATACAGCATTGATATGCAAATCAGGAGATTAGTATGCAAATGAACACACAAATCCTTCCTGGATTAATATATAACCAGAAAGGCAGGAAGATGGCGTCAGGGTCTGCAGGTCTTGGAGTCATATCCAAAGAGACCCAAAGAGCAATGGCAACTTCCACAAACCTTGTTTTGGAATTTCTTCGATGCCAACTTATAATGCTGCATTATCATACCAAACGACTTGGAGCTTTTGGAGACGAAGAGCAACATGTGATTCAGGATGTACAATTCATAAATCAGGTCCTTACTCTGAAATTAAAAGGAAAACGGGTCATCCCGTGCACACAGCTGCCCCCGCTGCCCTTCTCCCAGGACCCTTCGCTCACTGACCTCAGAGCTGTATTCAATAACAAACCCTGTGAGCTGTTGTTTCATGACTTGACTGAGGATATTTCTGTTGGTATTATCATTAATAAGCTCCTGGCGGTTCACGATTTTTCCCTTGGACAAAAGAATAAAAACGTTAGAAGGCAGTAGCATCCATGATGTAGGTACTTAATAAATATAAATCGTACAATTTTTTCCTTGGATAAAAGGAAAACACCATGAAAATAGGTGTCATAAATAATCTAGATACTTAATACAAATGGACGGCTGGGCAGATTAGCCTGAGTGTGGAATATGGGGACGTGGCAGCTGTGAAAATCTCCAGTCTACAAAGACAGGGGGTGTAACTGACTGACAGCCCCAGCTGCCTCGCTCCGAAATCCGTCAGTGTATTTGTGCTGATGCTGAGCGCTTTCTCACGCATTGCTCCTGAGCAATTAATTCGCAAGGGATACTAAAGCAAGCCCATTTCTGGGAGATGCAGGACTTCTCTTATAGGTGACATTAATGAACTTTCTTAGAACTCCACAGCAGTCAAGGACTCTTCCATCCAACCTTCCTTCCTTCCAAAGGGTCAGACCTACATCACGGTCTGATGAATTTCCCCCAGCTCCCTCTCTGTCTTCCTTCAAAAGCATTTCCCCTAATCTTTTGCATGACTAATCCTGCTTGATGACTGCTTCACAGAGGGACCTGGATTAACACAGGGAATGATATAATTCTCTGGAGCCCAGGATCAAAGTCTGCGCGGGAAGGAGAAAGAAGCAACTATCTCCTTATTTCTCTCTACTCCATCTCCTCCTCTTCATCACCAGTCTCACCTTCTGATTCAAACCTATTCCTCGGATTCTTGGAAAAGTCTCCTAGTGGTCTTCTAATTATCTCCTCCTGCTTCCCTTCAATCCATCCCCCACACTTCAGCCAGAGAGATGTCGTTAAAAATGCACCTCTTGCTTAAATACTTCATAGTCCCTGTTGTCTCTGGATAAAGCCTAAACTCTTTCTGGTCATAACAGTAGCTTAATAGTACTATTACTTACAGGGAGCTCATACTGTACTAGCCACAGTTCTAAATATGCTATGTGTATTAGCTCATTTAATCCTCAAAACATCTCATTGAGCGATATACTGTTACTTCGCCCATTTTACAGTGGAGGAAATTGAGGCACAGAGAAGTGAAGTGACTTGCCCAGGGTTGGTAAGCTAGTCAGAAATGGAGCCAAGATTCCAACCCAGGCAACTGGCTCTAGTGCCCATGTTTTTAACCATTAATTAACATAGATCAAACCTCTCCTAAATGCATTTCCAAGTTGGTTATTTGGTTTTTGATTTTGTGATGGGGTTTAGTCTGCAGAACTTTAAAATTTTTATGTGGTCCAAATTTATCAGTATTTCTTTTCATACTTTCTGGGGTTTCTGTTATGCATTATCAAAGGGTTTTCCCCTCCCTCCCAGGTTGGAAAGCAAACTCTTCCACGGCATCTTCCAGAGAGGTTAGGTTACTTGCCCAACACCATACACAGAAGTAGGTGGAGTGATATCCAGATGCTGCTTGCCTTACAGACAGAAGTCTTCTCACAGAGAAGACTGCGAGCCACTCTGTTTTTGCTTAGGCCCATGGAAGTCATTGAAAAATTCTAAATAAAATAAATAAAGAATAAAATAACCTAATTTGTGTTTTTGAATGGACAGAAAAAGATCCAAATACATGTGGAAATTTAGTATATGATAAAGATGATCTTTGAGATCAGTAGGAATGACTAGCACTGAGGGAACTGGGCAGCCATTTGAAAAAAGAAAACTAAAGCTGAATCCATTATATCACTCCTGCCACCCAATTAAATTCCAGATTGATGGAGGGTCGGGGGAGGAGCCTGGACCAGAAGAAAACACAGGGCAGAAGACTGAGCCTTAATTTATAACATTTACTGGTCAAGGAAAGGAGGAGCTTACAGTGGAAAAGGGCTAGAAAGGCCAGAGAAACAGCAGGAGACTACGATTTCCCAGAAACGGACTAGTCCAATGCCACTTAGTTCGCAAGTGGCAGGACCAGAATTTGTACCCAAAGCCCATACATACATGCATAGTTCATTATTTCGAACCATGCACTAGCACTAAGACCAAAGCCCTACCTTTTTGAAGACGAGAACACTGTCCAGGGTGACGTGGAAACGCCCGATGGCGTTTCTGATCGATATCACTCCGAACATGAGCTCTGGGAAGTCTTTGATCATGTCGTAGAACAGCTCTGCTACTTCTTCCTGTAAATCCTGTTCGGGGAGGGTTGCTTGATAAGGCTTTGGTAGAAAGCAAAATGCCTGGATTTCTCAAGGGCAGGGTGAAAATGGTGACTAATTTGTCTCCTCACCTTTCCAAGTTCTGGGGTTTTGCTGGGTCACCTAAATCCACTTTCATGGGTGTTTCACACCCAGAATACTTCTGTGGCTATGACTAAGGCCAAAATAGGCAAACTCACAGAGATGAGTGGAGAGAATTGATAAATTTGACCTTTTCCAAGTATGAGAGTGAAGGCTGTTCTAACACAAGCATTGAGATTTTTAAGCATCTATTCCTTAATTGTGTTCAAAAGAGGCAACTGATTTGACCACGTGTAGTACCATTTGTGAACTTGATATCAAGATATGGTTGCAGTTTCGACCTTCATTCTTTAGCTTGAAAGAACACTGGGGCCGAACACAATGACAAAGTATAGGATGGGAGAGAAAAAGTCATAAACTCTCCCCATATATAAATATAACCCTAAAGTTCTGACTTGTACTCAAAGGAAAGGAGTCATCAAAATTATAGGAAATGAGCTAAGACATATCAGAAACTATTCTCCAAAGGCAAAATGAGTGTGCAAATTATTGATTATTCAGTGATGTTCCAAATGGACCCCAAAAAGATCAGTTACACTGTCAAAATCAACTCAATATATGTCAATCTCCCCTCTCTCCTCATTACTCTCTACTTTTGCAGTTTGTTTCTATTACCATTTATCTTCCATCTTTTCTTTATTTTAATCCTGCGGTTCTCCCAGAAAACCAGCTCATCAGAAAAGGAAGAATGGGCATGGAATTATCCTAAATGGAGGACATTTCCTCATCCCACCCCTCTTCCTGACACAAGACTCCTCCTCAGTTGAGAAGCCCCCTCCCACCTCTTGAACCCAGTACCTGGAAGAAGCCAATGATGACCAAGGGCCTGGAATTCACAAACTTTGCTATCTCATTGGTGTCAGTGAACAAAAATGCTTTCTGGCTAATTTGTCTTCTCAACCAAACGACCAAGGCGGTGGACTCAACCACTCCTGGAGAGAGATACAGTTAAATGGATCCCACAGAAGTTTCCTCTTGAACTGGAGGAAGGCCTGTCTTCCCCAAGGCACTGCACTGAGCATTTTGGGTGTATTACATCCCCACAACAACCCTACGGGATTCATATTCTCCCCATTTTGCAGATGAGGAAATTGAAGTTCAGTGTGCCCTTGGCCCTGCTACTAGCAAACCTGGGGATCAAACCTGGGAGGAATCATGCCCAGCCTTCTTTTTCTCATCCACCCTTCAAAGTGACAGGAAGATGGATTTACTTTTTAAAAACATAAATTTTAAAAAATGTAAATAAAAAGAGCAGCTTGCTCCATGCCCTTGGGGAAATTCCATTATTTCCCTGCGTCTCCAGTTCCTTAGCTGAGACACAAATGCCTGCTAAGGCCATAGATCCTGACTTCCATTTCTCAGCTATCTATGGGAAGTGCCAAGCACACAAAACTCTTAGCTTCTAAAACTGGGACACATCTACCATATCTGGGGAGACGTGACGGTGTGCCAGAATGTACACCAGGCTGCACATGGCCTTGTGTTTGCTAGATCATCAATTTCACTTTATTTTCTGTTGAAGCCTGCTATAGAATAAAACGGATCATTTAAAATGAGTTTATGAGCTAAGATTAATGCAAAGGTTGCGGTAAGTATCTTTGGGCTACATACACAGGCCTTTATTCTTTCTCCATTCATTCCTTCACTCATTCATTCATTTGATAATTAAGCGTTGAGTGCCTATTATGTTCGTGAGTGCTGTGCTTGGTCCTGGGGATAAAATGGTGAGCAGAAACAAGACATTGCCACTGCTTTGCAGTTCTCATTCTGTTGAGGAGGTCAACTGTCAAATAATCACACAAACAAGTGCATAATCACACTCAAAGTAAATATTCAAAAGCGAATTCTATGAACTTGTAGCAAAGATATGCGACCTAGCCTGTGAAGTCAAGGAGGGCTTCCTGGAGAAAATCACTTAGCTGAAAACTAAAGAATGTGTAGGAGTTAACAGAAAGCCACTAGAGAAGGAAAGGCTTCCAGGCAGAGGGAACAGCCTGTGCAAAGGCCCTGTGGTAAGACATATTTCTGCCTAGGGCTTGAGGGATGCACACTGAGTTGCTGAATCAACTGGAAAGGACTCTTATTTTCAGTGTCTTTGCTTACCTTCCCTCACAACATTAGGCCTTTTTTAAATTGATAATGAAGTATTTTTACATTCAGAAAGGTATACGAATGACAATGTATAGTTTGATGAATTTTCCCAAAATGAACACACATGTGTAAATACCACCCAGATAAAGAAACAGAACATTAACTGCCTCTCAGAAGCCCCCACTGTGCCCCCTCACAGCCCTGACCCCAGCCCCACCTGGAGGTAACCACTGTCCTAACTCCTAACAGCAAGCATTAGTCTGCCTGCTCTTGAACTTCATGTAAATAGAACCATAGTGTGTGTTTCTCCCTCCATATTGTACTTGTAGCATTCCATTGTGTAAATATTCCGTGTTTATTTATCCTCTCCCTGTTAATGATCGTTTGGTTTGTTTACAGTTTGGGGCTATTAAGAATGAATTCTTACGCGTGTCTCTGTGGCACATTGTACACACTTCCGTTGGGTACATGCCCAGGAGGAGAATTCCTGGTCCTGGGGGTGCTGAGTCCAACATTAGGAGATGCAGATTAGGCCATTCGAAAAACCACAGTGGGTAAAGCCTCTGAAAGTTTGTAGGAGGACAGTGTGGTGGTCTCCAGGGACAGAGAGGGGTGAGGGAGGCTTCATGCCACCCTCAGACCATGGCTTTCCACCCACAGCAGTCCCCCCTCTCCTGGATTTCAGCCTCAAGTTTCAGTTTCTATTTTCCCAGTGGTCTGGGTCATCTTTTAGGAAGAAACAGGCACATATCATGAAAAACCCTCTTATAGGCTTTGCCTGAAAAAAACTATGTTTCAAGTGACCTGAAAGGAATTGCTTTGGAAATCCTGAAAATACCAAAAAAGGTGACTAAAAACCCTCCAAATGGGTTTGAATTTCAGGTCATCAGAACCAGTGCTCTGATCACCCTTTGTGTCACCTGCCCCTCAGCTCTGTCCACACTCTACCCATGACCTTATCCTCCCGCACACGGGACTTGGCACCTGCTAGGCCCTCCGCCTGGGCAGCCGTTTCCTCTCAGCTCTCAAGGGCATCTCCTCCTGCTTACTGAATCCTCAGTTTGGTCTTTTCTTACTCTCCCCTCAATCATTCTCTATCTCATGACCTGTTTTATTTTCTTCACTGAGTCTGTTTCTGAAGTTATGATTTTTTTTTTTTTGCCAAATTCTTTAGTAGCTCCTGAAGGGGCAGCAGAATATGCCACTTGCAATTATATGACTTTGGCAGATTGATTATTTTGAACTAAAGTTACTCTAGAAACAGCCTGTGTAAGATAGGTTACCCCAGCCCTCTTCTGTCCGTCTGAAAGCGGGAGCGAAATGTCTCATAGGGAGGTGGCCGCCCTGCACCAGGAGGGCAGAGGGCAGAGGGCATTCTTATCACCAGAGACAGGGGTTCAAGGCTGCGAAGGCTCCATCCATCAACCTCGGTACTTCCTCATTAATTTACTTCCCCAAGCCCAAACCCCTTTGTCTCGTCAGTTCTTCACAGGTTTCTTGTTCCTTTACCTGAAAAGTGTGAAAGCTGCCTGCTCTGGTCACTTTTTTGTGCCTTGTGTCTTTGGGACTCCTGGACGTAGGAAATGAAATTTGCTTTTCTTCTGTTAACCTCTCTTATGTCAATTTAATTATAGTGAAGAAAGGAAATGTTTTCCTCTTCTACACACCTGGAATGCCTGGCTCATAATAGGTGCTCAGGAAATAATGATGGGCTGAATGAAGGAGGTGACTGAATCGTTAGATAAGCCGCTTTGATGCCACTTGACCTCGGGCCCTCTTCTCTGGGATGGATGAGCTCTGTTTGCCCCTCTGGACTCCAAGGGACTGAGGTAGCTCGGAACTTGGCAAACATTTTGCTTCTGACTGCCTGCCAATTGGGCACTGTCCCCATGGGGCAGGAACCGCTCCTGGTGCTTGGCTCTGAACCAGAGGACACGGTGACAATGGAAGTGTGAACGCCAGGTCAATGATTGACTGGGGCTGTCACTCTACTGCGTATTTGCAGGCACCAAGCTGTGAATGCATCATTAATTGAGGCCCTGGAGGCAGCCTGAGTGCCCCTCCTTCCTGGGAGATGGTCAAGGCCAAGTCTCCCACCATCAATCCTTGGAGACTAGAGGAGAACTAGGACGGGGGCTTTGACCCAGCAAGGACTAAACCTCACCTGCTGAGGAGGAACATTTTCATAAAAGTCACAGGGCCAGTAAAGTGTTGTCCCCTTAGCTCAGTGAAGCCCATTAAATGGCAGAGCTGGCACGATTCATCCTTTTTAGGCAGTGGGAAATTGAGGCTGCCTTAAGTCCTCACAGCTAGTGCTGGTCCTGAAATCCAGGCACTGGCTCCAACGCAGCATCTCACTGCCTCTTTCCACGGTGGAGGGACATACTGAGGCAGAAGGGGGCTGGGCAAGCCCAGTAGAAATATGGACTGGCTCCTTACCCACCCCAAGCCTGCCACAGCAGGAGCCCTCGCAATTCCCTCCCATTCAAACTCTAACCTATGCGTGGAAAACCTAAGTGTTCCAGGCACTGGACTAGGGCCAGGAGACTGACAGCCTGAGAAGAGTAAAAACCACATCTGTCATTTACACGGAGGACAGCGCAATATACAACAGGGGTCGGTCAGCTATAGCCTGTGGGCCAAATCTAACCTGCCAACTGATTTTATAAATAAAGTTTTATTGGGACACAGCTGTGCCTCTTTGTGTACATGACTCCTTTCCCACAGCATCAGTAGAGTCCAGTAGTTTCAACAGAGACTGTTCGGCCTGTAAGGTCTGGTCCTTTAAAGAAAATGTTTGCGGATCCCAGTGCTAATTAGCTGGGGAGCCTTGAGGGTTATTCCACTCTCAGGTTCCCCACTTGTAAGAGCACATCCCACTTTGTCCTGTTGTGACATCTACAAGGGGACCAGAATGGTGCCTGGAACAGAGTGAAAGCTTCAGACGCGTGTCAGGGCTTGTGCGCTGCAGACTTACTCCTTCCCAGGAACCCTAGGAGGTAGGTGCTTTCACCATCCTCGTTTCACAGACGAGGAAGTCAGAATTCGACAGGAAGAAGTATTGTTCCTCAGGTCCGTAGTGATGATTTGAAGCCAGGGGGTGTCCGCCAGCTCTGGCAGCCTCCTCAGAGGCCCCAGGAAAGGAGGTTCGATCGGCCTCTGCCCTTGTGCTCTCAGCTGAGTAGACGAAGGGGAGCAGATACAATTCTGTGAGGTGAGATCTTTGAGGGGGAAGAACAGATCCTGTGAGATTGCAGAAGCAGGGCAGGCACTCCGACCCAGGCAGTCAGGGGAGACTTCCTGGAGGAGGTGATGGTGAAGCTTCCCGAATGGCAGAGGAGGTTCCAGGCACTGGTTCACAGCACAAAAGGGGGCACAGCCAGTCTGGAAGTCACCACACTGTCACCTTGTTGCCTCTAAGTGGAGTTAGACCTCACAAGTCCTTCAGGAGGCCAGGGGCATCTCAGAGCCTCAGCCACTCATGAGCAGATATGAACTTCGACAAAGTAACTTGGAGCTTCTCGTTTCTTCACAGCCCTCTCCCAAACCAACCCATCACAAAGGGCTCCTCCCTTGGCGTCAGTGGGTGGCACTGAGGGTTGTCACTTGGTACTTACAAAGCAGCAGTCTTTGTCCCTTTTCTCACTGCTCCTGCCCTCTCTTCCTGTCTCTTTTCCTTCTGCACACACTATCCTGTTACAAACCAGCTGGGAGCCACCACATTGCCGAGTCTTTTACGTAACCTGCTCTGAGGCTGGCTGTATCCTCGGCACCGTCCTCCGTTAAATCTGGCCTGTGAGCCTCATGCCCTCTTGTGTCCATTCTGAGAACTTCAAGACATCCTGCAGCCCCTGCACCTGGTGGCCCTTTCCCCTTTAGTTCTCGCAGCAACACTCAAGCAGGCTTATCGCAAACCTGCTAAATGCCAGGTGCTGCAAAAGGCAATCTTAGTTTTCTGAGACTCAATCATTTAACACACACAATGGGAACATTCTACTCACATAGTAGGGATTGTGCTGGGCACGTCTGTTTTTTAGTTTTATTCCATCCATCCATTGTATATGAGATTATGCATCAATATATTTAACACTTTTAAAAATCAGGACCTACCATGTGCCACACGGAGGCACAAAATTCTTTAAGCTTCCTTCAACGTAAGATAGGGCTTGATACGCGGTAGAGGCTTAATAAAAGGGTGTGGAATAAGTGGACAAATGAGTTAATGAGCTAAATGGACGATGACAGAAGCTGAAGGGTTTGGCAGTTGCCCTGTCCCAAGCCCATCTTGTTCTAGCATCTCCCTGTCTCCCTTTTGGTCAATCAGTGCTTCCTTGGCCTTGGACCCTGTCAAAATCATCCTAAAGTGGAAGATTGCATGAGAGTGGGGAGTTAGGTGAGTTGGGAACTCACTCTCTGGTCTCTGATAGTTTATAAACCATGCGCCTCACTATCCCACCTCCTGGTGCGTCCCGGGCCCCCCAGCTGAGATGCAAGCTGTAGTGGAGGCAGATACATGTCCACCAAAATCTTTTTTTTTCCCCATATGGACATAAAGCAGGGCCATATTTCTCACCCTTTCAGTTGGGTGGAGGCATGTAACAGAATTCTGGTCAATAGGATGAACACAGAAGTGATATTTGTCACCTCCAGGCTTGGGCCACGGACACCACCAGCAGCATTCCTCTGCCTCCCAGGATCTGCTGCTGGCCAGATGCAGAGGAGACAGCAGATGGCTTGCAGTCCTAGGGGAGGACTGAGCTGCAGGCTGGAAGGAACCTGGGTCTTTGAAAGACTGTGTGGAGCAGAGCCCCCATCTCCACTCCCTGGCTGCTAACTGGGCTTCTTGCAAGCCAGAAATAGACTTGTAATTCTGTTGAGCCACTGAAATGTCAGTGTTTATGTGTCTCCGTAGCTAGCAGCACTTTGGCTGACACACAAGTACCGTTACCTTTGCAGCTGATGGGCTCCGATCTGTTGCCTTCGAAAAACAGCTTCAGCTCCGGGGCCTTCTTGATGCCAAACTCCTCCTGAAGTTCCTTCTCAACCGTGATGTCCACTTTGCCAAAGCCAAGCCCGTTCTTGCCTTTCCCCATGACCTCCACGGCTTTGCCCAGCTCCTCCGCCATGCTCCTGGACTGCTGGGAGGACGGGCTGTCTGAAAGAGCCAGCGTGAAAACAGAACTCGCCAGGGTCTCTCCTCTCCGGCCCCATATCTCCCGAGGAGGAGGCTTTGCGTGGCCTGCTCAGCTCCTGGGCCTTCCTCGCGCTCCACTGCTAGTAGGTAGACTCAGAAATGCGACAGGCTGGGAGACACACGGTCCCTCCAACTGGCCATCATGGGAGACACGCATTAGGGTTCTTTGGGTTGGGCAACACTGGAAACAATATAACTTTGGGCAACTTAATCACTCTAAGCCCCACTTCCCCCCACAAAATAGTGGCCACCTTGGGACGCTGTCAGAGTCAAAAGATTTATTTAACAATCCATCATACAGTGCTTATCACTTTCTAAGAGCTTTACATGGATTAAGCCACTTGATCCTCCCGGTGCCCCTATGGGGCAGGTGCTGCCAATGTTGTCTCACTTTTATAAATGAGGAAACCAGCGCACAATTAAAATGACTTGCTCGCCCAAGTCCACGTGGCAGTGGGAGGTCGAGCAGGATCAGACCCACGCCATCTGGCTGCAGAGTGCCTGCTCTCTACCCTCCACGGGCACGTCCGACCCTTAGCACAACGCCTGGCACGTGGTACATACACAATGCATTATTATTACTACTGTTATTATTGCAAACTTTTTTCGGTCAGAAATTATAGTGGAGGTGGGGGGAGAGAGAGAGAGAAAAGAGAGTGTGAGCGGCATCTAGTGGAAAGTCTTGGCGCTAACAGGCCAAGTTGGGCGCCTTCAGTTGTCCAGGGTCTACTCATGGGCAGGGGACGGTCATGGAAAGAAGGCCAGGTGTGGGAAGGGTAAGGATGGAAGGTCATGATGCTCCCCTGCTCACTCAGCCCATCCTCCTGGGAAGGAGTGCTAAAGAGACCTGACACCATTGATTAAGATTCCTGGGCCCCTCTCGTTGCTGGGTAGTGGGGACCCCTTTTCGGGAGAGTCTCAGGGGGTTGGTACATGACCCCGGTAGCAGAAGAGGCCTTCCTGGCCTAAATGGGAGGGCTAAAAGGCAGCAGTGTTTGCCTTCCCTCCTCCTGTGTGTGACTTGCCGCCCTCCCGCCTCGGCCCCTCACTGCCCAGTGTCTGCAGCAGGAGGGCTGAGCCAGGGCAGGGGGAGGGGGTCACTGATTCCCTTTCGAGCCAGAACACCTTATCTTTTTCAAACTTCCTTGTCCATCTGGAGCACTTGGAAAAAGTGCGAATCACTTCCACTGCCACGGGCAGTTCCAAGTCCAACAGAGAGGTCTTTTGTAAAGCAAAACCCAGAAAGCCAGGCCTGTAACGGCTGCCCCACACCCCGGTCATTGCCAGTCAGCACACCTGCTCCGGTGATGGAACCCGAAGGTGAGTGATCGTTTTCATTAAACTCCCAGTCAATGGATGGGAAGTGGGACTTTTCGCCTTCCTTTTAGGCCGATGTCTCTCCACTACCTGCTTGGTCACCATCATTGCCTTCGATATCCTTCATCCATCACCACCAGCAGGCACTGGCCTGTTGCCAGCGCCTCTGGCCCATGGGCCTCTCCCCTGGCTCCCTTGCGGATTCGGCCATGCCTGGCTGGTTGGGGGTTGCTGATTGACATAGTGTCCAAATCTGAGTTTCTAAGGGTAGGAGCTTGGGGCGAGAAAAACACTTGGAATGATTGTCCAAGCAGTGGAGTTTTTGAGGTTCCACGTGAACACTGCCCAGTGCTCTTCAATGTCCAAAATGTGAGTGAGAGAAAGCAGTTCTGAGAGCTGGATGGATGGGACCTACCAGTAATAGTAATGGGATTCATTCATCTGACAACTTTGTTTTTAGCATCTTCCATGTGCCAGGCACTGTTTTGGGTACTGGGGATTTAACAATGAACAGATTGATAAAAATCACTGCTGTCACTAGAGAAGGCAGAAAATAAATACAGAAGCAGACTACAGTCTACGTTAGATGTTAGGTGCTATGGAGAAAAAAGAAGCAGGGGTGGAAGTGGGGAGAGTCCAGGGAATTGACTTTAAGCAGGGAGTCAAAAGGAAGCCTCACTGAGAAGGAACATTTTAATAAAGACTCAGGAGATGAGGGAGCAAGCTATGTGGATACCAGGAGGGAGAGAGTTCCAAGCAGAGGAGCCATAAGTGCAAAGGTCCTGAGGTGGGAGCACACACAGCATGTTTGAGGAATGACTGGAAGTCTATTGGGTCTGAAGCAGAGTGAGCCGGGGTGGGTGCAGGTGACAGAGGCTTTGAAGGTGACTGAGTAGACTTTGACCTCTCCTCTGAGGGTTGTGGAAACATAGTGGATTGTTCTGAATGTTTCCTGGAGATTAGACCAAAGAGAAAAAAAAAAAAGGAGACCAGCTGGAGGCCACTGTAATTATCCAGGTGAGAGGTAGTAACAGCTTGAACCAGGGGAGGGGCAATGGAGGGGTTGAGAAGTGGTCAGAGCCTCGAGGGATTTTGAAGGAGGAGTTGACTGGATTTATTGATGGACTGGAGGTGAAGTGTAAATGAAAGGAATCAAGGACGACTCTGAGATTTCGACCTGAGCAACCAGAAGGATGATGATGGTGATGATGATGGTGGCGATGCTTTAGGGATAATTACTCATGAGCCTAGAAATAGCTCCTGATAAGTCTCATTTTGGCCTCTCCCCACTGAGCATAGCCTTCATTTTCCTCTGTCTCATTCATGGAGAACACTGTGGGCCAAAGGAGAGCTCATTCACTCATTCAACACCTCTGCACGCCCACCATGCACAATCCCAGATGTTAGCCATCCAGAGGTGAACAAGATTTGGCCCCTGTCCCCCGTGGAGCTCACAAGTTTAAAGGCAGTTTCAATAGAGTGTGGCAAATGCTGTGAAAAGGAGGGCGCAGAGGGCGCAGAGGGTCTTTATGGCTTTTCAATCAGGGAGTGACCCAATGAGATTTGCATTCCTAGTCAGTCCAGGTGGAAGTGAGGTGGACGCAGCCTCTTGACAAGGCAACTCCATGAACATATGCTTCGCAATCCAGGTGAAGACATTGCCCAGTGAGACCCAAAGAGATTTGCATTTTAGAAAAAAAGAAATTCCCTAAGTATGTTGTCAAGACAGCACTAGAGGGGGAGGGGAGACCATCTAGAAGATGCTGCGGTGGGTCAGGGGCGGAATGGTGAAGCCACAACTAAGGCAGTAGCAGAGGATGGGAGGACTGGAGACTGCAGAGGGCTTTAGGAGGTGGTATCGACAGGACTTGGTGATGGATTAAGGTGAGAACAGAAGGTGGTCGCCGGAGTCTTGGTGTGGATAAGGGATGCTCAGCCAAGTGCATGCCCTGCTCACAAGCTCGTAGAAAGGAAATGGCTCAGACTAGATCTCTCCTAAGTCTTGCACCATGGGCTTGAAGTAAAATCAAGCATGCATCCTGACACTTTGAAGGAAGCCAGGAACAGCCTGAGCTGGACAGAGGTCAGGGGCTTGGAGCTATTTTGATGGAATTTTGCACAATAGACCTGCTCCATATTGGATGTAGGAAAAATGGCCCAACCAGATTTTCCCTTCTGGGAACAATCAAAGTTAAGGGCACAAAAAGAATGACTTTGTTCTATGTCACTGTGAGTGAAGTGGCTGCACAAGCCAGCTGAGGGAGCAGCAGGACCCAGAGCAACTAAGCTGCTGGCACTGTCACTCACCCAGCTCCCCCAGTGAAGTGGCCTCGCTCAGAGAGAACGTGTCAAATGAGAAATGACAAGAATTGAGGAAGGAGCTGCGGGGCCTGAATTTCAGGCAGGGGACACAAAGCCAAATGCTGTGGGGGTGAGGAAAAGGTGTGCCCGCGCGGGGTTGGCTGGACAGGGATGTGGGGTAAACTGACGAGAGTGTTTTCTGTCTAAAAATGGAGATCGTACCTCAGCTCCAGACAACTGTCGCGTTGCTGGGATGTGAGCTTTTGGTTTTTCAAGAGCGGATATAAACACAATTTTGATTGTGAAATGTCCCTGAATAGGAAGACGAATAGAGCCACCACGCTGCGTTGTGGTTAGGTTTCTATCACTTACCATTTAGTGGGGCTGCAAGGACAGTGCCCAGCATACGGTAAGTGCTCGCTGTGTGAAAGGTGCTATGGAAATCCCTTCCACCCTGTCCCAAGGCACAGGTGTCTGCCAGTGGAAAAAGAAGCCTGTCCTCTCCATCACAGTGCCTGCTGATGCAAAGTCTGAAGAGTGAAAGTGGACATGCCAAGTTGAGATGATCTAAAAATCTTTTCTCGAGAGTGTGCCCTTAACTGTGTTCCAGCAACTTTTATTTTCGTTTGTTTTAATTGGTGGGGGGGGAGGGTGGTAATTAGCTTTATTTATTTTAACAGAGGCACTGAGGATTGAACCCAGGGCCTTGTGCATGTTAAGCACACACTCTACCACTGAGCTATACCCTCCCCCCAGTTCCAGCAACTTAACATACTATCTTATTTATTCTTCACATAATCTAGTGTAGTCCTTATGTTTCTGCCCATTTTACAGAGTAGAAAACTGAGGTTCAGAACAACAAAGACACCTGAGGGTATATCCTGGCTTCTTGCCTTCAGCGGGACAGAGGAACCAGATACAAATTAAGATCAAAGTGGCAACACAGCATTTTGCAAATTGGTTAATTTCCCTGGACCTCAGTATTTTCGTCCAGAAATTGAGGATGATGTTATATACATTTTTTTAGTTGTTAATAAAATGTGTTTTCATGTGTTTATCAATATTTAAAACTCCCCTGGCTGCCAGGAGAAAGGAGGCAGGTCTCATCCCACCCGCCACCCACTGCCCAGGAGTGGAGGACACTCACGGAAGAGCACCATCAGGAAGCGGGTCTCGTTCAGCATCTGGGTCAGGGCGGCAGGCGTTAGCACCATCAGGTTGTTCTCCACCAGGATGTGCAAGGGCTGGGTCACGTCGATGCTGGCCTCCTCATCGTCCACCTCTAGTGAGCCCTGGACAGTGGTGGCACAAGAGGCCACCAGCAGCAAACACATCCAGAGCAGCCCCATGGCTGCTGTCCTGCAGGGGCAGGAGGAGGAACAAGAACTCTTATCACACAGGTGTGGTAGGGCCCCCACGTCATCACCTCCTCCCCATCTCCTTCCCTACCTGGCCAGTCCCAGTATGAAGAACGTGGCCTGAGCACGTCCCACTGCCTCCAAGCAGTGCGCACAGCTCTTGGCAAAGCCAGCCAGCAGAGGAAAGGCAAAGCATTAGGTTAACCTTAGGGCCCATGGAAACCTCACGGGGGTGCCTCAGAGCAGCAGGGTCCCACTCAGAGCAGCAGGAAGCCAAATCTCATGCCAGCCACTCAGCACACTGGCTCTCAAGACACTAGGTGAGAATTTTTCAGAGCTGAAACCCAGTTCAGAATCCTCGAGTGAGTCTCTGGGTCTCAGAGATGACTAGTCCAATCTCCTATCACAGCCTCTGCTTCATGCTCCTTCAGCTTCTGCTTGAATACCTCTTTTGACAGGAAGCTCACTACTTGACAGTGTACCCCCCCATTTGATTTTTGAGCAAATTTTCTAATGTGTAAGTATTTCTTTTAAAAGTAATCACCATAATGCACACTTGTAAAAATTCCAAAAAATACTATAAAATGTGTTAAGCAGAAAATTTAAAATCTCTCCCATAATCCCACCCCTGAGAAAATTGCTCATAACAGTGTAGAATGAATCCTTAATGGATGTTGAACATGCCTACATGAGTGTACATTTGAATGGACATCTTTAAACATAAGTAGAATCAAATACGCATATTGTTCATTGTTCTGATTTTCTTGCTCAACGATATGAAATATATTCCAGACACTGTCTGATAAGGGTGCCTTTTAGGTCTGTAACATGAGTTCCTTTCCTCTTTTTTCCCCCCTCCTTCTTTTATTTTTTTATTTTTATTCATTTCTCTCTTTTTCTTTTTAATTCTTAACTGTTAGGCGGTCTGGGTCAGCAGTTGTCTCTCTGTAAATTCCACTCTCCCTAATAACGTATGTTTTCCCTAACAATTTAGAGCATAGGATCACTGTCTCAGATCTTCCTCCTCAAGCCTAGAGCCATTCCCTGTGCAACATACAGGCTATCCAAGTGTTTTAAAGAAGACCTATAGCAGGTGCCGGTTAAACTTACAAGAACCTTAACGTCTTTGTTGACTGCTGTATTCTTAGCACCTGGCATTTATAGTAGGACAAAGAACACAGCTGAATGAATGAATGGATGCTTGATCTTTACTTGGGAAGTATGGTTAGCAAACTAGCTGAGGATTTTTAAAAAATAGATTTGCTAATGTAATATTTTTTGGTCTGCTGTATAAAGAATTGTGACCAATTCTCAGTACTAAATTTTATAAATACTTGCAGCTAAAGATACTTGTCTTGTACCAGGCACTGTTCTAGTGCCTTTCATGTCATCATCTCCCTTATGACAAATCTATGAGGTAGGTATAGTAATATGACAATCCCCATTTAATGAGTATGGAATGAGGTACATACTTCAATAAATAAAAAAAACAGAGGTACAGAGAGGTTAAGGGATTTGCCCAAGGCCACATAGCAAATAGATGACAGTCATTTTAATCCAGGCAGTCTAGCTACAGAATTCATGCCCTTAACCACAGTGGTGGATGCACTGCCTCTCCAGTGGTCCACTGCAAAACTGGTGCAGTGAACAGTGTTTTGAGACAGTAACTGATCCTCCAAATGCCCCAACCCTGGTGTTCACCATTCAATCATGTCCTGTCTCAGGAGGGGATGACTGAGACTGGCAACTGAGAATAGAATCAGGTTTTTGGTTTGGGGCTGCAAAACAGGCCTTTGAAACTCAGCAGGGACAACACACTTGTCAGAACTCTGACTGCAAGAACCAGGCTTTTTAGAAAGAAAAAGGTCTTTGACGACTCAAAGGTTTATGCTATAAACTCTAGGTTTGGAAGAACACGTTGACAGAAGGAACAATTACCTACCCCAAAGGAGATAAAAGACAGAGGAGAATGGGGAGGAGTGGAGAGAGCTTTGATGATTCTGGGGTCCTGAGAGAGGGGTCCTACCCTCTGTCCCTTCTCTGCGCTGAAACCCCAGCCCCGTCTCCTTTTGCTCACCACTGCAGACCCGGCCCCCAGTCCCAAGCCTGCCCACAGTAATAGAGAAATCACGATGCATTAAGCTAGTATTTGAGCTCTACACTCATCATCTCCTTAATCCTCACAGCACGTCTGTGAGGCGGGTACAATTATGATGCCCACCTTACAAAGGCGGAGACCCATCCAAGAAGAAGGAGCTAGACTTGAGCTCAGCTATATCTAAGTCCCAATGCCCATGGTGTAAACTAGGGGTTGCAAACTACTGCGCACTGCTGGTTCTTGTAAACACAGTTATCGGATCACAGCCACACCCACTCCTTCACTATTGTCTGTGGTGGCATTTACCACCACTGCTGAGTTACGTAGTTGCAGCAGAGACAGTAGGTAGCCAGCAAAGCCAAAAAAAAATTCATTATCTGGCCCTCTACAGGAAAAATGTGCTACCCTCGGGTCTAAATTACCATACCACATTGCTCTCAGGCCCACACCTCAGATCTTGGACTTTGGAAGTGGTCACAGAGCCTCAGATTTGCAAAAGTCCACTGTCCGAGCACAGCACCTCCATCTGCAGAACAGGGGAGTGGTCCCTGCCTCCCAGGGTATTGTGAGGATTCATAGAGATCTTGTGTTTGATTAGCACTTTAAGAAAAAAATTGTTTTGTCCAACTAATTCATTTAATTCTCACACAGACCCTACTGTCTGTTCCAGGGGTTCTCAACCATGGCCGCACAGTACAATTTCCTGGAGGGCTTAAAAAGAATACTGATGCTTGAACCCAAACCCATTGGGCTGGGGTGGGGTGAATCTAACGCATCTTTTTTCTTTTCTTTTCTTTTCTTTTTTAAGCCCCCTGGGTGATCCTAATGTGTAGCCATTTATGCTGAAATTCAGACTGAAATTTGTAACCACCTCTGCAGAGGGAAAGGTGCCAGGACAGGGCCCTTCATTCAGAATTGGCATTTTCACTCCAGCTCATACCTGCAGGAAGCCTGGTTTCTCTCAGGCCCACTGGGGCCGAGCCAGGGCCGGCGCAGCAAACTCTGTGGCCCTTGAGGAGGGAAGTCGTGGCCTGATGAGCAGGCTTCTTCCTGGCTTCCCTTTGTGACCAGAGTAGGATCCGAAGGCAGCTGGGGGTTCTAAAGAAATCCAGAGGCAGAAATGGAGTCCCTTCCTGGACACGCTGAGGCCAACAGCAGCCTCAACCGCAGTGTTCTGAGTTCTGGGGTTCTGGAGGACCAGGGGTGGCCCTGGAGAAGAATAGGCCATTATTGAGTAAGAGGAGGACCCTGCCCTGCTCTGCTGAGTTGGGGGCAGGAGAGCTGGAGGTCACAAGGATGGCCAGAAGCAAAACACACCTTGGGGGTATGGATGTGGCATTGAAGATGCCTATAGATTGGGATTTGAACCCCAGCTCTGTGGGTATGAGCAGCTGTGTGGATGGGCGCATGTCACTTACACTCTGAGGCTCCATTTCTTCATCAGTAAAATGGCACATGATGCCTAGGAAGGCTGTGGGTGTTTGAGGAGATGAAGCCTGCGAAGGGGGTACCAGGCATAGTGCCTGGAAGGCAGGAAGCCCTGCCCCGGCCTCACCCCACAATGGTACATCGTTTACCCCACGTAAACCTGTATCACATCATCACAGGGTGCGCCCCAAGTACATACAATTTCATTTGTCAGTCATACCTCAGTAAAGCTAGAAAAAAATAAAAGTATATTTTAAAAAATATGGAATGTTAGCAAGTGATAAATCCTTAGGAGGAAGATCAAGTAGAGACGAGGGTAGCAAGTGCCAGATGGGAGAGGGTTCCACTTTCGGTGAGGGAGTCCGTTGAAGGCTTCTTAAGCTGGAGCCAGCCTGCAGGGCACCCCCCTCCCCTGAGAGAGCCTGTTAATTAATATTCAGGAATTTGCAAGCCGGTTACTGAAACTTTGGTAGGTCGAAACTGGCCATGGTGGGAATCGAAACTGGCCATGGTGGGAATTTTTAACCACAGATACTGGAAAACACTACAAGTCACCTTGGTGGTTTTTGTTCTCAGAGAACCAGCTTCTCAGCAGCCTCTCCCATCTGGCACTTGCTACCCTCCGGTCTCTACTTGATCTTCCTCCTAAGGATTTATCACTTGCTAACATTCCATATTTTTTTTAATATATTTTTATTTTTTTCTAGCTTTACTGAGGTATGACTGACAAATGAAGTTGTATGTACTTGAGGCGCACCCTGTGATGATGTGATACAGATGTACGTGGGGTAAACGATGTACCATTAGGGGGTGAGGCCAGGGCAGGGCTTCCTGCCTTCCAGGCACTATGCCTGGTACTCCCTTCACTGCAGCAGGGACGTCAAAGAGCAAAAGGCAGGGAGACCAGTGTGGCTGCAGGCCGGTGAGAGCTGTCCTCAAGAGTTGCCTTTGGCTTTGAGCAAGACAAGGAGCCAGAGGAAGCTTTGTGCTTTTTAATAGCTTTATTTAGGAGTGATTTGCATACCAAAAAATTCACTCATTTCAAGAGTACACTTATTTGTGTTATTATTCATTTCTTTTAGTAAGTTTACAGAGCTGTGCAGCCATGACCACACTCCAAATTCAGAACATTTCCAACAAAGAGATCCTTTGTCCCCATTTGCCCCAGTCAACAGCTAATCCACTTCCTGTCCCTGGGTGCTGGACGGTTTAGAGCAGAAAGGGGACATGATTTGACTTACATTAGTGTCACTATTGTCTCTTTTCTGCCAACATACAATAAAGTTCCCATTTTCTTCTTAGATTAGATGGTGACCTGAATTTTCAGGGAAAATATCCCTAGGTCCGGGACACCCCCCGGGCACGCACCGGAGCTGGAGTTCCACCGCCCAGCTGTGAGAAAAGGGTGTGGGGCCACCCTCGCTGGCTCAAAGTGTGCTGACCAGTTGAAGCCACGTGTCCTCTGATGGCTTCAGGCTCTGTGCCCTCTCTTGGCTGTGCTTGGGGCCAAAGTGCCTGTGGGAGGCTGGGTCAGCAGTTTGCCGTTCCCAGCGTTCCCAGGAGCCGAGATGTTTACGGGCATTAAGGCCTGCCTTCAGCTGAAGCAGCTCCTAGACATCCTTTGCAGTCCCCGGGTTCAAAAACAAGGTACTGGGAAGAGAAACCCTTCAGCAGGAGGTGTCAGCGGCCTCCAAGGCCTTTGCTGATTAAGCCAAGCAGGGAGCAGGGCCCGTGAAATGGCTCTGGGCACTTGGGAAGGGGGCCTGGGATTCTAATTGTCTGCTGCCAAGGGGCCCCAGGAATCCGGGGGTGAAAGGCAGAGGGAAAAGGCGTGGGGCGGAGTTCATGAGCAGTGGGGAGAAGGGGAGGGAGGTCAGGGAAAGGGAGTCCTGAGGCTGCAGGCCACGTGGGGCTGGGGGCCACGGCAGAGGCTCGGGTCTAGGCCCTTCTGGGAGGTGGGATTAAGAAGTCACTTTTCCCCTCCAAACCTCACTTTCTTTATCTATAAAATAGAGAAAATAACACATCATAGACTTGTTATGAGGATTTAAGGAAATAATGTTTATAAAGCGCTTCCCAAATGCTCAATACCCAGTAAGCCGTCAGTAGATGCCAGGTATTATTTTTCCTGTTCTTGTGACCCATTATTATCGTTGGTTATTGTCTCAGCCCGTTTGGGCCACGTGTACTGGGCGGTTTAAACCGCACGTATTTCTCACAGTCCTAGAGGCCGGGGAGTGTAAGATCGAGGCACCACGGGCTCATTGGCGTCTGGCGAGAGCATGCTTCCTGGGTCAAATCTGTGTCCTCAGCAGGTGGAAGGAACGAAGGAGCTCTCTGGGGTCTCTTTTATAAGAACTCCACCCTCGTGACCTAATCAGCCACCAGTGGCCCCACCTCCTCACACCATTACCTTGGGGGTTAGGATCTAACACATGAATTTGGGGGGAACACGAGCATTTAGTCTATGGCAGTTCCCATGATCATATTCTGTGATTGTTATTATCAAGAGGAACTTGGTGGAAGAGAACTAAAACTGGGGATACAGCCCCTAGGCCACCGCTTCATTTCTCAAAAATTTCTCAGTTCACCTGAGGTTCCTGTTAAAATGCAGGTTCTAATTCCGCAGGTCTGGGGTAGGGTCTGAGGTTCTGCCTTTGTAACCTGCTCTCAGGTGATGCTCATGTGGCTGGTCCACAGCCCACACGCTGAATAGCCAGATGCTAAAACTACACTGTCCAGTATGGTAGCCACATGTAGCTGGTGAGCACTTGAAATGTGCCCAGTCCAGACGGAGGTGTGCCAGTAAGTGAAAAATCTACAGCAGATTTCAAAGGCCTGAGAAAAACAACAAAATAATGTAACATATCTGTCTAATAATTTCTTCTGATATTGATTGAAATTGATTGAAATTATAGGACATGGCTAGTTAAAAAAATTACTATCATAGTCTATTTCAGCTGTTTCTTTCTACTTTTTTGGATGAAACTACTAGAAAATTGTATATTACATGAGTACATGTGGTTCACATCTTGTTTCTGTTGGAGACCACTGCCCTCGAGCTTTCTTTGGCTTTGCTGGGCAATTCTCTTTGAAGAACTGAGCATTGGGAAGTGGGCCCTGAGTTCCTGACCTCAGACCCACAGAGATCCATGGGCAGTGAGAGGCGGAAGGGATGGACCTCAGGTCCAGGGAGGAGAAATGATCAAAATCACCCAATGGAACTTAGACTAAAGTCCAAGACTTTGTTCTGCAAGTCAGTTTGTGCTATGGCCATCCTAGGGCTGACCACAGATTCCTCTTCAACCTCAGTGTCTCCCCGGAGCCCAGAATTCATGACAGTGCTCTTTGGTGACAGGCAGGAGCAGCATGAGGCTGTGGCTGAGAGGACTGGTCCTCCAGGTGCTGAGATCTGCCCGGGGTACCTGCGGGTCTCCGGGGCAGCCGCCAACTCTACCTGCCCCTCAGAAGGTCGTGGCCACCTGGGAAGCCATCAGCCTGGGGAGGCGGCCAGTGCCTGAGTACTTCAACTTTGCTCATGACGTGCTGGACATGTGGAGTCAACTGGAAAAGGTGAAACTCACTGTGTCCTAGGGTCCCTCTTGACTTAGGAATTTGACAAGTCTTAAAATGGAAACTATTATTGTTGCAGCTTTAGGAAAAAAATTGTGACCAAGTTTTTGAGCTATAGACATCCTTGCCCAATCCCTGGTGTGTCTCATTTCTGAGTCCAGACCACACAGTGAGAGAGTTACACCCCTTTTGATTCCTTTCCTGTCATTCTGATCAAGTGAAGGAGAAAGTTTTGTCTACTAGTAGTCTGTTTTTAACATCTCCCTCACGTCACACACGTCCCTTCTAAATAAGGCAAGAGCTTGGCTCAGGCTCAAGCTTTTCACAGATCACAGCAGATGCATAGAACTGAATTCAGATTATCTTGATTTCTCTGTGTGTCTCTGTGCACATGACTCCTTTATTTTCCCTTATGTTGTTGTGTCTCTCTCTGTATTTTATGTTAAAGGTACTAACTTTTTATTTATAGTAGGAGAAAATATAAACTTTATTTCAAAGAATTTATTTATGTTAATTTTAAGAGGAGCTTTCTTAAAGACAAAATATGAAATAAGTAATAGTATGAGTAGGTACAGGAACAGTCCAGTCCACTGTCAGTGGATATGGTAACATTTATGAAGGTGCTGTGAGAATGGCTGAGATTTTACACCTGCAAGCTTGGCGGTCAGACAGACGTGGCTCATCCACTTGAGTTGTGACCTTGGACACACACCTTGAGCTCTTTGGATCTCGTCTATTAAAAGCGAGTCATGCCATATGCTGCTTGGAATTGTGAGAATGAATGGAAACTGTCTGTGAGAGATGGAGCTGGGTGCTCCTTTCCTGTCTACGAAGTATAAGGGTTTTTTAGTTTTTTTAACCACACTAGGCTCATCCTTAGAAGACTTCTCTTAATGATGAAAACAAACAGGGTTAAGTCAGAAAAATGGTAGAATAAGGGCTTTCTAAAATTTTCTCTTCCCTAAAAGCAACCACAAAAACAATAAAAAAAAAAAAAAACCTTAGAAAAATTGTCAGCATCAAATTTTCAGAACTCTGGAAACTAACCAAAAGCTGAAGTAATCCAGGGGATATTTATTAAAGAAACACTTACTCAAGATTTGGATGAATCTCAGTAAGGACAACCCTTGGATATTACCTCCTTATGCAAAAATACAGCCTTTATGACTATGCTGATACAAGTTTCAAACACATCTGATGAAGTTTAGCTTTCACAAACCAAGAGCTGCCAGAAAATAACAGCCTCTCCATTCTGCATGCATTTTGAAGCTTACCTGAAACCTGCCTTTTCTAAATGAATAATGTTAAGTTGAACTGTACATTTTAAAAACTTAATTGCCATTAAAGCAGAAATTATAAGGATGAAAAAAATGGCAATACATCTCGAATTGGTCTACATGCTAAATGTAATCTTTATAAAAATTCCAGGGGGTTTCTTTACAGAAATAAACAATCTTGTCCAAAGAGTCACATGGAAACACAAGGGACCCATAACAACCAAAAGAATCGTGAAAAAGAAACACAAAACTAGTGGACACACACTTCCTTATTTCAAAACCTACTACAAAGTTACAGTAATCAGGACTGTGTGAGGAAAAAAAAACCCAAAAATGACAGTGTGGTTCTGATATAAGGATAGACATGGATGAACAGGATAGAATTGAGTCCAGAAATAAATTCATAAATCTATGGTCAATTAATTTTCAGCAAAAGTGCCAAGAAAATTCAATGAGGAAAGAATGGTCTTTTCAACTAATGGTGCTGGCACAACTGGATATTCACATACAAGAAAAATGAATGTGGTCCCCTATCTCACACTACATACGAAAATTAATTCAAAAATGAATCAAAGACCAAAGTAAAGGAGTAAAAACTATAAAGTTCTTAGAAGAATATATAGGTGTATCTCCTGGATTAGGCAATGGTTTTGTAGCATAAGCAATGAAAGAAAATAGATAAATTGAACTTCATGAAAATTAATAGCATTTGTAGATCAAAATGAAAGACAGCCCTCAGAATAGGAGAAAATATTTGAAATCACGTATTTGCAACAAATATATATACATTTGTCTCCAATATAAAAATAACTCAGATTCAACAATAAGAAGATAAATAACCCAATGAAAATATAGGCTGTGGATTCAAACAGACATTTCTCTGAAGAATATGAACAAACAGCCAATAGACACATGAGAAGATGCTCGACATCTTTATCCATTAGGGGAATGCAGTCCCAACCACAGGGAGATACCTCTTCACGCAGAGTGACATGGCTAAAACCAAAACCAAAACCAAAACAAGTGAACAAACAAAAAGTGTTAAACAAAACAAATCAAGAAACAAACAAACAAAAAGAACATAAATACAAAACAGAAACAGACGCATAGACATAGAATACAAACTTGTGGTTGCCCAGGGGGTGGGGGGTGGGACGGGACAGACTGGGATTTCAAAATTTTTGATACTGACAGGCATATGCAGAATAGATAAACAAGATTATACTGTATAGCACAAGGAAATATATACAAGATCTTGTGGTAGCTCATGGAGAAGAAAAAAAGTGACAATGAATATATGTATGTTCATATATAACTGAAAAATTGTGCTCTACACTGGAATTTGACACAACATTGTAAAATGACTATAACTCAATAAAAAAATGTTTAAAGAACAAACAAACAAACAAACAAAAAGTGTTTGCTAAGAAGTATTAGCAAAAGTAGAGAAATTAGAACCTTTATTCATTGCCAGTGGGAATGTAAAATGGCATGGATGCTGCGGAGAACAGTTTGGCAGTGCTTTAAAAAGTTAAACATAGAGTCATCATATGACCCAGCAATTATTTTCCTAGATATATATCCAATGGAATAGGAGACGTAATTTCACACAAAAATATGTACATAAATGTTCATAGCAACTTTATTCATAATAGCTCCAAAATGGAAGCCACCCTAATGTCCATCAGCTGATGAATGGGTAAACAATATGTTCTCTATCCATACAGTGGAATGTTACTTGGCCATTAAAAGGACTGTAACGCTGACACATGCTACAACATAGATAAACCTTGAAAACATTATGCGAAGTGAAAGAAACCAGACACAAAAGGCCACATACTGTATAATTCCATTCATATCAAGCATCTGGAATAGGCAGCCATAGAGACAGACAGTAGATTAGGGGTTGCCAGGGGCTTGGTAAGGAGAGAAAAACTTGTGGCCACTAATCTGCAGAATATTTCTTTTTAGGATAATGAAAATGTTCCAGAGGTAGATGGTAGTGATGGTTACACAACTTTATGAATATTCTGAAACCTGTTGAATTGTTCATTTAAATATGGTGAATTTTATGGTGGGAGAATTATATCTCAATTTAAAAAGAGGAGGGCACAGAACAGTGTGAATCTAATGCTATCTTTGGCATTAAAAAGATGATGTGGAAAAAGGAATACATGTATGTTTGTCTAAAGAAACACTAAAAGGATGTGCAAGAAACTAATAGCATTGGTTACTCACTGAGGCAGGTGAAGTAAGGGAGCAGGTGGATTGGCACAAGGATGGGAGAAGCCTTCTCAATGCACATCTTTTCATACTGTTTTGATTTTTGAACCCTGTGAATGTAATACTTACTGTAAAATTAAATTTTCAAAAACCAAGGAAACAAAAATCCCCAACAGATGGTTTCAACCTCTCTTCTGCCTGCAACGCTGTCTAGGCTGGGCACCGGCCCCCAATCCCCGCATTCTGGTGGGTCGACGGCATGGGAGCAGAGGTCAAGTGGAGCTTTGAGGAGCTAGGGGAGCAGTCCAGGAAGGCGGCTAACGTGCTGGGAGGCGTGTGTGGCCTGCAGCCTGGAGACAGAGTGATGCTGGTGCTTCCACGGCTCCCGGAGTGGTGGCTGGTCAGCGTGGCTTGTATGCGGACAGGTCAGTGAGCAGGGCTGAGACTCCCAGTTGGGGCTGACATGACCTGCCAGAGCTTTGACAGCATCCACAGGGTTCGGGAGATGGAGCATACTGAACCCAATGTGGAGTTTTGTTTATTTTCCCATTGCCCGACAATCACGAACTTGATCGGGTACAGGGCCAGATAGCACTGAAATTGATTAAAGCAGTCCAGTGTGAGACAAGCAGGGAGTGCCGAGGACTGTGGTGAACTGGAGCTCACATGCCTCGTCAGTCAGGGACAGCTGCTTCTCAACTCCAACCGAATGTTTCCTTGGGTGAATGAGGGCCAGTGTTTCCAGAACTTCTGATTTTGTAATAAACTGGATTTTTGTGGGGAAAAAAAAACCGTCTTCCAATATTTTCATGTTGACAACTAAATTGATATTTTTTAAATTCTGAATGGAATAAACTATATATATATATACGCACACGCACACACATATATATATATATATATATTTTTTTTTTTTTTTTGCATGGTGGTTTGGGAGCTGCCAGTGTCTGGAGAGTGATGCAGTTACAGATGAGAGACCTTTGTAACCAATCTAGATTAGTTTCACTCTTAGACTTCATGGCTCTCACCGTCACAGCTTTGCCTAGCTCCCAAGAAATGGGCAAGAAGTACAAAATAATCAAAGCAATAAGATCAGCCCTGAAAGATTCCTCTTCCCACTGTCATGAATGCCCAGGACAGCAGATCATTGATCTTCTTGGGCTGTGTCTTCGAGCAGAGGAGGATGGGAAGCAAGAGGACACGGCCACAGAGCCCGGATAGCCCCTGCTGGCCCTGTCCGATGCACTTATTAAAAGGGCTGGAATTTTTAGGCTGATTTTACAAAAACAAGACAACTGCTTTCAGTGGAGTGCTGGTTTCTCCGCCCCCTCCCGGAGCTTTCCACCACTTACAGTGTTGTCCACCCCCTTCCAATCATGTTTGTAAATCTACCTGAAATTTGTTTTTACAAATAATACTTGCAAAACAGAGGGGTACAAAACCCACAACAGGAAATTAGCCTTTCTATATTAACAAGCTTAATTCAGCCATTTTGTGAATCAATTGTCCAACAACAAAAAAAAGGAGGCAGAAATTTTAATTTAATTCTTACATATTTTTTGCACACTATATAAAAGTGAGCACCATTTTAATGTATCCAGCTCTGAGGAAAAGAAACAGGCACACTGGTTTGAGAACGTCTCCACACGGCATGACATTTAAGGTCCATTTAAATGCCAGGGCTGAGTTAAGGGAGCCCCTGTCCTTTTCTTGAGGACCTGCTATGCTCCAGGCACTGTGTTAGGCACTTCGTGTGATCAAAACTTCCTTTGGAGTATTACGATAATTATTTTTTTCTATTTACCTAAATGTCTCCAGTTTCCCCAGTTATATAGATTCCCACATTTCTTTTTGTCCCAACTGAATAACTCAACACTGCATTCCCCACTGCAGCTTCCAGTCTAGCACCCTCTCCATTTTAGAGGCTACTCCAGCTGGACGTCCTCACATTCTCCCATTCCCACGTTCTCCACGTATGCATGCATCACTTTTCCTCTAGGCTACAGTGTTCAGCTCGTTTCTCTTACTGACAGCTCCTGGTCTCCACCATCTGCCTGGGCCCCCATAGCACCGCACACAATGCCGTGTGGAACAGACTTGTGCTGGAAGTAGCTAACACAGAGAGATGGCAGTGAAGAATCGTACTGCTCAGCTCCCAGAGTGTCCGTGCTGGGCTTTTCCTGTAAAAGTGTAGAAAATAGAAGGTTGATGAGAACATTGCTTTGGCACCCACCCGCTTCGGGATCGGCCCCTTCCTCAGTCTTCTGTTCTCACTCTCTGGCTGGGGCTGGATGACTGTAATTCTAAGATCTCTTTCCTCCTGTCTGTGAAATGAGAATGCTGGACTCGATGGAGTGTGAAGTGTTTAAAGCCTGCATTATGACACTTGAGTGATTTTTCAAGTGTCTGATTAAACTTTGGCCCTGCTTTCTGCTTCCTCATCCCTTCTCTTGGAAGAAGATGAACTCAGCTACCCTCAGAGTGGCTTTGGTTGAAGTAACATGGAGCCTCCACTGCTCCACCTACACCCCCGCCCCCCCTTGCCCCAAGCGATCCACATGCAACACTGAGTTTCACTGTAGCCTTTTGTTTGAAAAGCATGAAAAACCATTGAACTACGTAAACTCTAGGGCAATATAATGCAACGTTCAAGATCATGGGCTCAAGTTCACCACTGTCTGGGTTCACAATTCCAGCTCTGCAGCATATTAGTTATGTGATCTTGGGCAAGTTATAAAGTTATCTAAGGGCATAAAGGTTTAAGTCTTAGTTTTTCTGATCTGCAGAATGGGTATAATAGTATCTACTTTCCAGGGTTGTAAGAATTAAATGAAATAATACATGTAAAGTTCTTAGCATATATAAGCACTCTGTAAGTACTTTCTGGATTTCAATATTATCATGAATAATGCTTTTTCTAGTTCAGGCATTCCAACTCTCTCCAGCCCCTTCCTGCTCCTATCTGTGATGGGAATATGTGGTCTGGACCTGTTCGCAGGGGTCTTCCCTTGTTGCCCAGTCAACATCCCTTCTCTGTGTGGTATCAGGGGCTGTCATGATTCCTGGCATCTCTCAGCTGACAGAGAAGGACCTCAGATTCCGGCTGCAGGCATCCAAGGCCAAGTGCATCATCACCAATGACTCCACGGCTCCACAGGTGGACGCCATCAGTGCGGACTTGCCCCTCTCTCCAGACCAAGCTGCTCGTGTCAGACAGCAGTCGGCCAAGCTGGGTGAACTTCCGGGAACTCCTCCGGTAAGTTGGGGGCTCTCCAGAGGACAGCATAAAAACGAGGCCAAGGCATTTCTCCTTTAAGCAGCAAGAATGCACTGCTGATTGCACACAAAGAGGGTGAATCAATCAGGAAGGAATGCACACTTTGGAAGCCAGACAGACCTAGGACCTAATCCTGGCGACTACTGTAAGATCCTTCAGCATCACTCAGTCAGTACTAGACTTGTCACTAGCTTTTTTGTGCATTTACCTCTATAATGGTGATAATAATTACAGAGTTACCAGCCAGAATAAATGGGATGATCCATATGAGGCATTTAGTGCATAGTAGGTGGTCAGTTAATAATCTAATCGTCACTGCCATGTAGTGAGTGCTCAGTGTATGCCAGGTGTGCTAGGTAGGCATTCACCTACATTCATTCATGCAGCAAAGATTTAGTGAACATCTATTTTATGACAAGAATGGTGTTTGATGCTCAGAACACAATAATCAGACATTGTTTTATTTAATCCTTGGAAAAAACCCTACGAAGTACACTTTACCCTAATTTTACAAATGAGGAAACTGAGACTTGGAAAAGCAAAGTGACTTGTTCAAGATGCTAATAAGTAGTGAAGTCAGTGTTGGGGCATTTGCCTTTGAGCAAGGTCTGCTGGAAACCTATCTGGGCATTTGAGACTTTGTCTTGATTGGAAGCCAGAACCAAAAAGCAGCCCTCATAGGCGTCCACGCTGTTAAATCACAAATGCCTGTCCCCATAGATCAGCTGCATCAGATTCATCTGGGTGCTATTTAAAATTTATTTTATTTTTTGACTAATATCAACACTTGTCTCTTGTCCCTAGCTTAATTTAAAAGAGAACTTTGTGTCACGTACACTTACATGTTATAATTTTCAGGATTATAAGACCCACAAGCATGGATTATAAATAATGTGTCCTATATTTCCTAAAATATTATATTTCCAATATACGGTACTTTCCTATACTATATTTTCATTATATTCCAATACAATGGTGAGCAGCTGAAACTTGAACAGAAAATAGTCAACACATGTAAGAAATAAAATTAAGCATGAAAGATATATTTTAAAGTTTGAGGACATGGTAAATACCTTTTAGATTGTTCTTTCCTACACTAGAATATAAGCTTTCTACTGTAAAATTATGGGAAATTACTTATTTATTTACCTAGCTATTTATTTATTTATTTATGTGGGGGTGCGGTTTTAAATACAGACTCCAAGGCCCCACTTAACCAGACATATCTGAGCAAGGGCCCTGGGAATCTGCATTTTCAAACATCTGCCCAGGTGATTTTGAAGAGTTGCCAGGTTGGTCCAGATCAGTGCTGTCCATTTTGGCCGTCATTAGCATTACTTGAGGAGCTTTCTAAAAAAAATAAATAATAACAATCGTCAAAGATTCTGATTTCACTTTCCCTCCAGGGTGGGGCCCAGGTAAGAATATTTCTTTTAAACATTTACCAGGTGGTCCTAAGATGCAGCCAGGGTTGAGAAACAGTGAGTTCGAAACTCTCCAGGTCACAGAACCTTAGGAATGACCCAGATCTCAAAACTCCAAATTTAGGGAACACTTTAGAACACAGCTCTAAATTACTAGGAGCTGAGGTGGGGGTGGGAACCGTGCCTCATGTGGGTGTGTTCCACCAGAAAGTCCTCACGCCCTGATAACAGCACAGGCTTTTTGACTGAGTCACTTGATCATTCTGAGCCTCAATTTTCTCATCTGCAAAAGGTTATAATGATAGTACCCACCCCACTAGGTGGTTCCTGTAGGGATCAGAGAAAATGCGGGCTGGAGCTTCCAGCACGTGCCTAACATGGAGTATTTAATAAAATGGTAGCCGGCTTGTTGTTGCACATATTTTTGTAACTATGACTATTTTCCCTACTAGCAGTATGCCCCTCGAATTTTTATACTTTACAGGGAGGCATCCACAGAACATAGCTGCGCGAGGACCAAGAGTCAAGACCCACTGGCCATCTACTTCACAAGCGGCACTACCGGGAACCCCAAGATGGTTGAGCACACACAAGCCAGCTATGGACTGGGCTTTGTGGCCAGTGGAAGGTATGAGGACCGCTTGTCTGGTGGGTCCGAGGAGCAGAAAGTAGGCAGATGAGCTGGAGGAATGTGAGTGAGGCAGAAAGTGGTAGGAGTTGAGATCAGACAGCTTGAGGGGGGCTGCAAATCAGGAAGGCTTTAGCTTTATCCTGAGTGAGGTGACAAGCCATTGGAGATTTTATTTTAAATTGTGGTAAAGCATATGTACCATTAAACTTACCATTTTAACCATTTTTAAGTGTATAGTTCAGTGTCGTTAAATGCATCAATGTTGTGCGATCATCCCCACCATCCATCTGCAAATCTTTTTCATCTTGCAAATCTGAAACTCTGCACCTATTATACAAAAACTTCCTATTCCCTACTACCCCCAGGCCTTGACAACAACTGTTCTGCTTTCGTCTTGATGAATTTGACTACTCTGGGAATCTCATAAAAGTGGAAATCATACAGTATTTTTCCTTTTGTGTCTGGTGTATTTTACTTAGCATGATGCCTTCAAGGTTCATCCATGTTGTAGCATGTGTCAGAATTTCCTACCTTTTTAGGGCTGAATAATATTCCATTGTGTGTATACACCAGTTTTGTTTATCCATTCATTCACTGATGGACACCTGGGTTGTTCCCACTGTTGCAGAAAAATGTGTTACAGCTCAGTTTTATAGCTCGGTGTTACAGCTCAGTTGTGACAGCAACCTAGATCCGGGTGAGACACCAAGCAGCGCTCGGAAAGTTGTAGAACTCAGGTTTATTTTGCCAGCAGGCTCAGAGGAGTTAACACTCCAAGCTCAGGACCCCGGCTGTAGGTTTACACAGGCTTTTATCAGCTGCCAGTTTACACTTTGCAACATCATATGCAAATTAGGTATAAGGAAAGCTGACTAATTAAGAACAAGCTTTGTAGAAATGGACCAATCAGGAGGGAGAGAAATAACCAATCAGGAGTGAGGGAAGTGGACCAATCAGGAGTGAGAGAAATAACCAATCAGGAGTGAGTTCCATGCAAATGAAGTACTACAAATGGACCAATCAGAAGCTAGGGAAATGAACCAATCAGGAGTGAAGGAAATAACCAATCAGGAGTGAGCTCAGGGAACCAATAGAATTTTAGGTGTAAGTAAGCTGTTTCAGAGGCAAAGAGTGAGATAGAGTCTCTGGGCCAGGGAACTGGATGGTGCTGGTAGGAGAGTAGTGGCCCTGCTTGGGGATCCTGCCGGTCTTATTATGGGGCTTTCTGCCTCACCACCTTTTGGCTCTTGTGAATAACACTGCTGTGAACATGGGTGCACAATAACTGCTCAAGACCCTGCTTTTAATTCTTCTGAGTATGCACCAGAAGTGTAATTGCTGGGTAAGATGGTGATTCTATGTAATTTTTTGAGGAACATTAGAGTATTATGAGCAGAGGAGTGACATGATCTGATTTGTTTTTTGAAAGGATAACTCAGAATATTGGATTGAGAATAAACTGCAGGGGGCAAGGATGAAGCAGAGGACCACTTAAGAGGCCAGTACATTAAGAGACGAGGGTGGAGGCTTGCTTGCCTGGGGAAATAGCAGTGGAAGGAGTGAGAGGAGGTGAGATTCTGAAAGTATTTTGAATGCAGACCTAGTAAGATTTGATACGAGGTGAGAGAGAAAGAGTCAAGGACCATGCCAAGTTTATGTTTATACTTGCTAAACTATAACCCTCTCCAAGAAAGACTAATCATTTGTTTCTGTATCCCTAATGATAAGTGCTGAATAAATGTTGACTGAGTAAAGAAAGTGACCTTACCCCATTATGTGGAGATTATTTCTTCCCTTATATATCACTCCCAGTAGACTATGAACTGCTTGGAAGCATGGGATCTGTCTTTTTAATTCTGTACCGTTAGCCTAGGGCACAGGGACGTAGAAAATGCTCAATAAATGCTTGTTGAGACAAAGGTTGACTTTATGGTTCTTATACAGATTTGACAAGCATAAGTGAGTACACACGGTAAGCAAGGCTCCAGATAGGGGAAATGGATAATGTAATCCTTTTGAAAGATAGAAATATTGCTCGGAGTTCTGACTTACTTTCATTTTTGGCAGAAGGTGGGTGGCCTTGACTGAATCGGATATCTTCTGGAACACGACGGACACTGGCTGGGTGAAGGCAGCCTGGACCCTCTTCTCTGCCTGGCCTAATGGATCTTGCACTTTTGTGCATAAGCTGCCCCAAGTTGATGCCAAGACTATCCTGAACGTAAGAGACAAAAATACCTCTCGTGTGTTGAGTATAAATAAGATGAGTGGGATATAGGTTTTGAATTTGCAGGAGAAGAGACATGAGTCGGTGACAATAATGGTTCTTTGGTGCTCCTAGGACCTTCCATAATCTGGTTCATGCCCACTAGGCTACCTTGAATCGTTGCCTATCCTCTAGCTATGTCCCTAGACAGAAGACCACTTTGTATCTTCAAATCTCTGCACATTCTATTTTTTCTTCTTGGGGTGCCTCTCCTGCCACTACTTGCTTTCCTATGCTCATATCAAAACCACAGTTACTTTTCAACACCTTGAGGGAAAATCATAACCTATTCCTCAACTTTATGTGCTACTGTCCATGGTGCTGAGCATAGGTATTTCCCCCAACTCTAGAGTCTCCTGCCCACCCTTCCAGGGTTTTCTCATACTTGACGTCCCCAGTAGAGACACAGGCATCCCTCCTCTGCCCGTCACTTCTTAACCACAATTTCTTAAAATATCAGGGGAACCACCTGCCCGTGTTCTTTGCACTGAAGCAAGCTGGATCACATGGCTAATAGGACAGACTGGGCCATCAGTCAGGCCTCTGATCCTTCTGATCCTACATCTTCCATTTACTAGCTGTGTGTCCTTGGGAAAGTCACCTAAGTTTCCCTGAACCTCGTGTTTATCATCCTTAGGAAAGAAAGGGATAATATAGTTGCATAGAGTTGCGGTGAGACTTAAATAATACTAGGCATATGGTCTGGCACGTAGTAGTTTCTTAACACATAGTGATTGTATTATCACCATTATCAATCCTCACCATCATTATTAATCAGGTAGGGCTTGATCAACTAGTGTGTGCCTTCTCCCTCCACTGCCCCTAGTCCTGACATAATGTATATATTAGTTATCTATTGTTGTGTAGTAAATTACCCCAAAACATAGCAGTTTAAAACACAAATATTTATTATCTCAGTTTCTGATGATCAGGAATCTTGGAATCAGTTTAACAGGTAGTTCTGGATCAGGGTCTCTCATAGGGTTGCAGTCAGGATGTCAGATGGGTACACCCATGTTCATAGTAGCATTGTTCATAATAGCCAAAAGGTGGAAGCAACTCAAGTTCCATGGATCCAGATAAACAAAATGTAGCACATGCATACAATGGATTACGATTTAGCCTTTAAAAAGAAGGAAATGCTGACACGTGCTACATCATCTTGAAAATATTATGCGAAGCGAAATACGCCAGCCACAACAGAACAGATAATGTACCGTGTCTTACCATCATCAAATTTGTAGAGACAGAAAGTGGAATGGTCAGGGGCTAGGAGAAAGGGAAATGAGATGATATTTTGTAACGGGTAGAGAGTTTCAGTTTGGGAAAATTAAAAAAAAAAATTCTGGAGGTGGATGGTGGTGATGTTTGCACAACAGTATGAGTTTACTTAATACCACTGGTAAGTACACTTAAAAATGGTCAAATTGATTAATTTTATGTTATGCTTACTTTGCCACAATAATAAGAAAAAAATATGTCAGCTAAGACTGCAGTTATTTTGAGGCTTGACTGGGGCTGGAAACTATGTTTTAAAACTCACTCATGTGGTTTTTAGAAAATTTCAGTTCCTCACTGGCTGTTGGCCACAAGCTTCCGTTCCTCACTACGTGCACTTGTCCACTGGAGGAGTTGAGCATACTCACAACACAGGGAGTGATTCAAGAGAGGGAGAATGACAGCATCCAAGACGGAAGCCATAGTTTTTGCATAACCTAATCTCAAAAGTGACATCTGCATCATGCTACTGGTCACACGGACCAAATTTTGTGTACGTTGTGGGAGGGGACCCAGTTGGAACACTAGTAGGTGGGAGTCATTCCAGGCCATCTCAGAGGCTGGATACTACACACAGTGCTCAATTTTTCTCCTCTGGTAATTGGAATGTGAAGACCCAATTCACTTGCTCCAACTCCATGAAGTCCCTCCTCCCTAGTGACTCTAAGAAGATCTTCCGCCCTTTGTTTTTGTTTAGACTCTGTCCAGGTTCCCGATCACCACCCTCTGCTGTGTCCCCACCATCTTCCGGCTGCTTGTGCAGGAGGATCTAACCAGGTAGGGCCCATCTTTTTGGTGCTTTGGGGGCCTAAGTATGTAAATATATAGCACAGGTACCCCCCTCCACCACCCACACACGCACACATACACCCTCTCATTCCAACTTTCTGTCTCTTGGTCTCTCTCACACACACATAGTCACAAGCACACATACCCATATCCTTTGCAGATACCTCTCAATGAACTTCTGGTGGGGGGGAGAGTGTAGCTCAATGTAGAGTACATGCTTAGCATGCACGAAGTCCTGGGGTTCAATCCCCAGTATCTCAAATCAATCAATCAATCAATCAATCCATCCATCCATCCATCCTTCCATCCATCCATCCATCCTAATTACCACCCACTCCTGAAAAAAAAAAAGAATAAACTTCTGGCCCTAGGAATTTGCATCCAGATGGAACTGATTAGATCTGACAGTCTGAAATTTCAGAGCTCGAGGTAGGCGGTCTCCCTAATCCCATGTATCTGGCCATGAAGCACCTAAGAGAGCTAGTTCTTCCATGATTGTCAAGATTAATTTTATGATGTATGGATTCATCCCATTCATTGATCTGTTGTAAATTATCTCCACAGCATGAGTTGACCAAAATCAGACTCTGAATGATTTGTTCAAACAAAATGTGGTTGAAAGATACTCAGTAATATTAAGTAATAGTCAAACCAATTTGATCCAAAGAGGAAAATGATAACAAATGTATTTGCAATCACTGATTTTTCACATTTTGGATAGTTTATTGAATGGAGGAGTTTTGCAATATATTTAATATTTGTCAGAATTTTTGTGTTCCTAGAGGGCCACTTTCTATATTTTTAGTTTTTAATTTATCTTTTTCAACACGTAGTTGTCCCAACCAATTTAATATCAATTAGTTTATTTACAACTAAATCATTTTGGCAAATTCACCTGAAATTCACCATGTTATACCAAAGTCTACTAAGTGAGTTTCTGATTTTATTCCAAACTCAAGTTGGATTTTTTTTTTTTTTTAATTACCGGTACATGAGGAACATGCCTGCAAGGCCGGGGCACTTGGAGCAGATTATAAAGTATGGGAGTTTATGCTTTAGTGCCTTCAGGTGTCTGGACCGAGGCAGCAGTGCTGGAGTGTGGGGTTGGGATAAGGGTCCTGACACAGGTGGCCTTGTCTTCCAACTGAAAAGGTACCAGTTTCAGAGCCTGAAGCACTGTTTGGCCGGAGGAGAGGCCCTGAACCCTGACGTGAGGGAAAAGTGGAAGAGCCAGACAGGCCTGGAGCTGCACGAAGGCTACGGCCAGTCTGAGACAGTGAGTGCAGCCGGGCCCTGCCCCTTCCCCAGCACCTCCGCCTGAGCCCCCTGCCAGCTGCTGGGGAAGGCTGGTCTGCAGAGCCTCCTGCCTTGCTGGCTGTCATCTCTGTGAAACACTCAGGGACTGCCCTGCCCACAGGGAGGAGAAGCTGTTTGGGAAGGGATAAATTTGGGAGTTTGAGATTTGCAAATGATGATCACTATATATAAAAGAAACCATATTTCTTCTGGATAGCACAGGGAATTATATTCAATATCTTATAATAACCCTTAATGAAAAAGAATATGAAAATGAATATATATATACATATTTGTATATATATGCATGACTGGGACATTATGCTGTACACCAGAAATTGGCACATTTAACTGACTGTACTTCAATTAAAAACAAAACCCAAAACTCCATTAGCCTTTCTTCCCTTTTAGTTGAAAGGTAATTTAAAATAATTTCACAATGACACCTTAGCCAGCAAACTAACTCTTGAGGCCGAAGGTGTTTGCCTTCACCAAGACAGCCTACGTCTGTCTCTGGTCAGAGCCCAAGATCTTAAACAGTATTCTCTATAGCCATCCAGGCACAAATCTGGCGATCAGCTGAGTCTTTGGCTTCATGACACGTTAAGTTCTTCACGTGCCTATTTGAGTGTTCAGTAAGTGATTCTCGTCTATGAAAAGAAGGGAAAGAAGGAGGGAAAGAAGGAAGGAAGATGAAAAGTAGAGAAAGGAAGAGAATGTAGAAGACGAAAGGAGGCGAGAAAAAGAATTAGAAGGCACAGTGAGAGAAAAGGTATGGACCAGGAAGGAAATAAAGAAACAAGCTCCCTCCTTATTGGTTCTGGTGTCTCTCCAGGTTGTGATCTGTGCCAATCCCAAAGGCTCGAAAATCAAGTCAGGATCCATGGGGACAGCATCCCCACCTTACGATGTGCAGGTAGGCAGCCTCTCCCAACTGTTGGTGAAGGTTGGTTCCTTCCAAGAGGAGAGCAAAACACACATCTGGATTAGCAACATGGGACTCGGCTAGCAGATGGCCTGGTTGTGCAGACTTCTAGACACCGTCCTGTGATCTCTCCACCAGATTGTAGATGATGAGGGTAATGTCCTGCCTCCAGGAGGAGAGGGGGATATTGCCATCCGTGTCAGACCCACCCGGCCCTTCTGTTTCTTCAGCTGCTATTTGGTAAGTGGCCATTTTCACAGTAAGTGCTGTGTGCCAAGCATTGTGCTCCGTGCTTTATACACATCTATTTGTTTAACCTTTGTAGTAACTGCAGGAGGTGGATTGGCACTGTTATTGACAAGATGCCATTATTGACAAGGAAGCTGAAAGATGAAGTGACTTATCCAATGTCAATTACCTAGTGTGTGTAAGGACAAGGGATGTGAATGTGGATATGCCTCGAGTGCAAACTTATAAGGGCAACACCAGCATTTAACGATGAGAAACTCAAGGTTCAGCGAAGGGAAGGGACTCACCAAAGGTCAAACTGCAATTTCGTGCCAGAGCCTAGTTTTCAGGACTCTCTTTGTCTTGAGTCGTGTCTGGATAAATGTTCCCTGGCAGTGCTGTGTCCTAGGATTCTAGTCCACGTTTCTGTGATAATCTAACGATCACCTCTCCCTTATACCCACCCTGGCTGGTGTTCACAGTGGGTGATTCAAATGTGCAGCCAAGCTTTATAGGAATTCTATCTGCTGTGCATCAGTTACCATATTGAAAAGAGCAGATAAAAATCAGCTCATTTGTTCCTGGAACGTTGTATGTGTATTTTAGCAGCTTTTCTGTGACCACTAGAGAAATACTCTTTCACGGTATTTTATTTAAAGTCCCAGAAACCTACCTACAGAACAGCAACAACAGCCACATAGTAATTTCATCCGGCAGAGATAATATCAAAATGTAAGTGTATTTCTTTCTCACAGTTTTTGTAAGTGAAAGTAAATCCCTGACCTTCCTGAAGAATTTATTCATTCATTATTCATTGAGTGTCTCCTTTACACCTTTAGGTATACAGCACCGGACAGACCCATGTCTTCTTAGAACTTACATACAGAACCTCTCTGGGTCTGTGATCATTCCATTGAGCAAGTGAAGTAATTTGTCAAGTTATTTGCTCTTTTCTTTCTGGATCATTTTTAACTGAAGGGAAAAAAAGATAAATCTCTTCATGAGAATCATTGTATACAAAAATTAATAGAGGTCGCAGCCCAGGGTTCCTGTGTGAATGATGAGAGGTCAGTAGACCGAACAGTTAAGCCTGTCCCCCCTCATCAGCAGGCACATTTCAAACTCATGTTGACCACTTCCAAATAGCTGAAATTGCAAAATGTCCACTAAATGACTATGCCTATGTCAATTTTACATCCAGTATAAGGAATCTGCTTATTTTCCTAAGGAAACAAACTGTCAAAGACACAATGTCCATTACAGTGTTGTTTATCACAGACAAAAAATGGGGAGGAACTATCTGAATTATTTTTTTAAGTTTTAGTTTTATTTTTGGGGGGGGGGTTGGGGGAGGTGGTAATTAGGTTTATTTATTTAATGGAGGTGCTGGGGATTGAACCCAGGACCTCGTGCATGCTAATCCTGTGCTCTACCACTGAGCTATACCCTCCCCATCCTGAATTTCTAACAGTGGGAAATTCGTTATATAAATGATATTATAGCATTGCACACACGCACACACAAAAACAGAAACAAAAAATAAGAGAAAAAAGGAAAGAAAAAGAGAGAAAAGAAAAGGGAAAGAACAAAAAAGGAAAAAGAACCCAAATTCCTAACATGAAATTGTTTGAATAAATAATATTACAGCCACCCAAGGGAATATTTTTAATTAATAAATATTTAATATTATAGTACATTAGGCTTTTATTCTTATAAGGAGATGCTTACAGTATATTGTCAACTGAGGTAAAATTGGACTGTAGAAATATATGTATAGTATGTTCCATATTCACACAAATGTGCGTATGCATAAAATCACAGATAAGCCATGAAAAAGTCCTATACATGAGATCAAATTTTTACCCTTGGTTATCTGAAGAGTGAGACTGATCTTTTGTCATCCTTCATTTTTATGCTCTATTTATACTATAAGAGACATGTAATTGTCTAATACAGAGATGATAAAAAATTTTCAATGAAGTCTATGCAAGCGAAGGTCCTCAAGTATAGTTTAATACATAATTGGCACCATATCACAAATGCAACTTTATAATATGTACTTATTTTTTAATTCTTTTTTTTAAGTTGAATTATAGTCAGTTATAATGTATCAATTTCTGGTGTACAGCATAATGTCCCAATCACACATATATACATATATTCGTTTTCATATTCTTTTTCATTAAAGGTTATTACAAGATATTGAATATAGGTCCCTGTGCCCTACAGATGAAATTAACATTGAATTATGTCATGAATCTTTTTTACGGCACAAAGTGTTTTGGGAAAAAAATCCATCTTCTATGGCTACTTGGATTGCCTCCAGTTTGGGAGTGAATGTGGTTGCTATGCTTTGTCTAGAACATTCCCTTCCCAGGGCCCTTGCTCTGCGGGCGGTGCTTTGACTCCATCCTCCCGTGCCCAGCCTCACGACAGGTGTCATTACCTGAGAAAATTAGAGCTTTATCCATAAAAACATTATCATAAGTCTCAACATCTAGTAGAGCGAGTCTCTCCTTCTTACTCAACTTCTTTAGAAATATTGCACTTGCTCTTGGCCGTCCGCTTTTCACATGCACGTTAGAATCAAGCTGTCAAGTTCTACGGAAACTGTTAGCATTTTAGTTGGAGTTGCATTGTTTTTAGATCAATTTGGGGAGAATCAACATCATTCGGCTATTAAGTCTATCTTTCCATTTATTCATATCTTCTTTAATGCTTTGTGCAATTTTATATTGTCTGTGTATGCTTCTCATAGATTTTGTGTTAGATTTATTTTTAGGTATTGACAACTTAGCTTTTTTCTTTGTCTTTCAGAATACATTTTGAAAGTTGAAGTATAATTTACATACAATAAAATGCTCCCATGTTAAACGCGTGTAAAATGTAAACGCAATGACCTTTGACAAATGGTCACTGTGTTAACCACCACTGCAGTCAAGATATAGAACATTTTTATTACCCTAAAAAGTACCCTTGCGTCCCTTTACAGCCAATCCTTAGCCCCCAGGCAATTGCTAAATTATTTGTTGTCACTGAAAAATATTTTTTTAATAAGAACTTCATGTAAATGGTGTCAAAGTACTAATTTGTGTGTGTCTGGTTCCTTTGACGCAGCATAATGTTTTCGAGATTCATCTCCATTGTTGCACGTGCCAGTAATTTGTTTCTTTTTCTTGCTGAGTAGTAGCTTTGAGGATCAGAGTTTGATGTTTTATCTCTTTCTTCCACCCTTGCCTTTCAGCCAGCCTCTTGCTTTCTATCTTCAGTGATTCCTGAGCACAAAGAGTATCTGTGTATTCTTCTATCCTAAAACAAACAGAGCCAGTAACTGCCTTGTGCCCACCCTCCGGTGTGCGAATGTGCTGCCTAGACCCTTCTATGGGTGGTAGTGGGTGGCTGTCCCTAATGCCTTCCTGGCAGCTTCCTTCCAGTTAAAAGAGGGAAAACCCATAGGTTCATGGCTCCCTGTCCAGTGGGGACTTCTGGCCACTGGACTTCCTGTTGAGAAGTCCCCAGCCTTCTGCACGGGGCTGCTTGGGACGGACGTGTGTCCTAAGTGGCTGTGCTCAGATGGCTCTTCCTGGGCTCACTTTGTCTTTCAGGACAATCCTGAGAAGACAGCAGCGTCAGAACGAGGGGACTTTTACATCACAGGCGACAGAGCCCACGTGGACAAAGACGGCTACTTTTGGTTCATGGGAAGAAATGACGATGTGATCATTTCCTCAAGGTCAAGTTGTCTGCTCTCTGCCTCCCCCTTTGAAGCTTCATCGGGGAGGGGTGGTCTCCTGGAAGAGTTTCTTTTTCTTTTCCAGCTACCGAATTGGACCCATTGAAGTGGAAAGCGCCCTTGCTGAGCACCCTGCTGTCTTGGAGTCTGCTGTGGTCAGCAGTCCAGACCCCACCAGAGGAGAGGTAACTAGGCCAGCCAAGAACATTGCCTCCCGGTTCTGTGCCTGTGAGCACCCAGCAGAGTGAGCTGCAAGGCCCAGAACCCCCCACATCCCCAGGTACCACAAGGTCTGAAATGCCACCATCAGACAGACACACATCCATTTTGGTTAAGCATTGTCCTCATGTCCTTAGAGATACACATACTCTCTAGAAGGATATAAACAATTTAGTGTCGAGTGGACAACAGAACTGGGTCCCAAAGGGACTATTAGGTGGGAGATCTTGGTGGCAGGTACAGACTTTCTCATCCATTCTGTTCGATAAAAAAATCCTTTTACATTTGCAGATGAGGACATAGTGAGCACACCAAACATGGTTGCTGGTGGCTCTAACCTGGGAGGGATAGCCAACTTGAGGGAGGACCGAATAAATATCCCAAATGACCTGGATATATCAGAAAGATGGGCCAAATTTAATAAGCTAGCCTCTCTCGGGAGAAATGCACATTCCTTCTATGGGTCCCAGAGGAACAGACAGTGTGAGAGAAATAAAGTCATAGGCAGATCTATGTACTTTTCACCGGCTGTAAATCCAGCACAATCCTAAAGTGCAGTGTAGTTACCTTATGAAAGTTTGTACAACATCAGGCTGTATTCTCAGAAGCATCACGGCAGAGGAGTGATCCGTGAAGTCTGGGCCCTGGACTGGTCACAGCTATATCTCCTGGGGTTCTTCTTTTACAGATTTCTAGACCTCAAGTCAGACTCGCTGAATCAAAGTGACTGGAGATGCAGCCCTAAGGAATCTTCATTTCGTCCAGAAGCCCCTAGCCAAGTGATTCTGATGCCCACTAAAATTTGAGGTCACTAACACAGAGTGAGGGACATGAGAGTCCCATCTATGTGATGGAGAAATTATACCTGGAAATGTATGCCTAGCTCTGCATGTCATGAATGAATTGGACCTGTGGCAAACGGCTGTGTGCTCAAAGCCTAGTGCTCAGAACCGAGCCCAGCACATAGAAAGTGTCTGAGAAATGCTTGGTAGTCATAGCAGTAAGAGAAAGCCCTTCCTAAAAACCAGATCTGTCTGAACATGAAATGGTAGTGAGATGCCCACCTTTGCAAAGTATGCAAAGACAGTGAACCAGCACTTAGGGTGTTGTTGACAGAGTTGTATGGTGGCCTTTGAACTCTTCCGTTCCTATTGGAAAACATGTTTTATTGTACCCGAGTTTGAGACTCATTCTCCTCCTTGGCAGGAGGCAGCCTGCAAGAAAGATGTGGGCAGAGAGAGCCAAGGTGCAGAGTGTCTCTCAGGATGCCTGAAACAGCTGTGTAGCAAAATGCTCGCTGATTGCACACACTCACACATGCAGCCTCACAGAGACTCACCTCCCCTTGCAAGTGGTCTGCAGTTTCCCCTCATCCTGCTTGTCCAAACCTATACCCAGCTGCCTTCCTAGTCATGAAAACCTGTAAGTAATTGGCCGTGAGGAGTTTGTGAATCTCCTCTCTCCAAACTATTTGCATCCTAAGAAAAATCACCTTGGCTCCTAACTGTGTCATTTCGTGTATGGGGAATAGTTTGGAGAATTGGACTCTGAAATCATTCCACAGAAGCCACAACTCCCAATAGCTGATACTGGGAAGACAAGTCATACGGAAAAACAAAATTGGTGGTGTCCAATTTGCTGGCTGAGTCCAAGGCACTGATAGAACTTTTATGTCAGACTGGTAAACGTGAGCACATATTCACAAGGCTAGGATAAGGAGGAAAGAGTTGTTGTATGAGGTCCAACTTTCTCAGTTTTGTTTTTGCTTTCCAACAGGTGGTAAAGGCGTTTATAGTCCTTTCTCCAGCCTACTCCTCACGTGATCCAGAGACGCTAACCTGGGAACTCCAGGAGCATGTGAAGAGGGTGACTGCTCCATACAAGTACCCCAGGAAGGTAGACATCGGACGATCTAGGACATGCTAAGCTGGGGAACGGAACGGGCACATGCTCCCTGGAATTGCACTCAGGGAGGGGCTCTGGGGAGACGACCCTACACATAGCCCTGGCTGCTCCTTCAGCCCTTTCCTCCTGTTTCTTCCGAGTAGCACACTGGGTTCCCACTCTAAGAACTGGCCATAAGCCAGGTTCAGGGGGTGGTGCTGAAATGCTCTTGGAAATACCATGCCAGGCTCGCTGTTTTGATTGTTGCCACTTGGGAGAACCAGGAATCAGGGAGTCTTTCCAATGAAGTGGCAGAGGGGAATGGCTCTTTCCAGACAAAAAAAAAAAAAAAAAAAAGTCTTTCTGGGAATCGATGATTTCAAAGCGTTTTTGTTTTATGGCAACTAGGTGGAATTTGTTTCAGAACTGCCGAAGACGGTTTCTGGAAAGATCCAAAGGAGTAAACTGAGACGCCAAGAGTGGGAGAAATGAGAGGCAACCTCGGAAAGGACCCCCTGTAGGCCTCTGGAGCGTCTGAAAGGAACTGGGGGATCAACGGTTAGCTCCCCACTTGGCTCATCATCCCATCATCCCTTTGACCCTTCTGACGTCAAAGGCTTCCAGCTTCCAAATAAGCATCTCCAGAATCACTGCGTGACCCTGGAAGAGAGCAGAACGTCGTTAACCCAGAGTTCACAGCCACTGCCCAGACAAGCAGATGTTCGGTGGCTTGACTTCCCCCTCTGTCTGGAGGCATCCTTAACAACTGCCCACTGGTCTTTCCTCCTCAGAGCTTTCAGCTATCCCGCCGAAGGACAGGTCACCAGAGCGCTGGGGCACTTGCGATCTCATTCACTGCCAGTGAGAGTGTAGCCACTTGACCCTTTTTAAAAAAGTAATTAATTAATTAATTTTTTAAATTGAAGTACAGTCAGTTACAATGTGTCAAGCCGGAAAGAGAGAGAGAAATACCACTTGCCCCTTTTGATAAAGCTATTCGGTAATCATATCCAGGGCCGTAAAATAGTGGTCATACCCTTTAGTTCAGAAACGCCATCTTTCGTAGTCACTGCAAAAGATAGGATTCAAAAGATATTCACTGTTTAAGACCATGAAAAAGAATGGAAAGAGAATGAATGCCTAGAAATTTGTTTTTTTTAATCTATTTTTATATATAGTGGCTAACATTTGCAAATCTCAAACTCCTTAATGTATTCCTTCCCCCTTCCATAAGATTGTTTACTATGTCTGCGAGTCTGTTTCTGTTTTGTAGATGAGGTCATTAGCATCTTCTTTTTTTCTTTTTTAGATTCCACATGTGAGTGACATCATATAAAAAATAAATTTCTTCTGTATAGCACAGGGAGCTATATTTAATATTTTGTAATAACCTTTAACAAAAAATATGAAAATGAATATATATATATGTGTATATGCATGATTGAGACATTGTGTTGTATGCCAGAAACTGACACATTATAACTGACTGTGCTTCAATTAAAAAAAAAAATGAATACCTAAACAATAGGACGGTGATTAACTAAATTGTAGTGGATTCACTCAATAACAGCTTATGTGGTCTTTAAAAAGATGCCTTGGGGGAAATTTGAGTTAAATTAATTTTAAATCAGAATAAAAATAATGTATGTACAGTGGGGAACCACAACTTTGAAAGGTAAAGGAAAAGCTACAGATGGAGAAAAGACTAAAGAGAGATACGCTGAAATGTTAATAGTAATTTTCTTGGATATTGAAAATAATGGATGATAGATCTTTTTTTCCTTTCCCCTACAATTCACTATTTTCCAAGTTTTCTCAGTGAGTATATTTAACTCTTTTAATGAATAAATTATTTTAAAGAAATCATCCCCCAACACCATACTCCACCTCATGTCTTGTTCTTCTTCCACTTACCAACAATCGTCTCCAAACGGTCGTATGTTATGTTTTACCCAGGAAAGATAGAAGAATCTGAAACCATGTCTCAGAAGCACAGAGATGGAAAGGACTGGCTCTGGCAGCTGAGAACAGCCATGCAGAGAGGCAGCAGATGGAAACTCGGAGTGATTCCGGTGCTCCTTACCCAACTCCTCACACTTCCATTCACTCATTAACCCATATTTACTGAGAGCCTGCTCAGCCCCGGGCTCGGGGAACACAAGCATAAGAAAGCGAACCCAGTCCCTACCTGTGTTAGTTTGCTCGAGCCGCCCTGACACAGTACCTCAGGCAGGGCAGCTTTAATAAAAGAGATCTATTCCCTTAGCTCTTGAGCCTGTAAATCCAAGATCAAGGTGGGGGCAGGGTTGGTTTCATTCTGAGGCCTCTCTCCTCTTCTCCTGTGTCTTCACATAGACTTTTCTCTGTGTCTGTCTGTCTGTGTCCTAATCTCCTTTTATAAGAACACCAGTCATACTGGATTAAGGTTCACACTTTTGACCTCATTTTAACTTAATCACCTCTTTAGGCCTCCGTGTCTCAATATAGCACATTCAGAGGTACTGAGGGTTAGGACTTCAGCACATAAATTTGAAGGGACACAATTCTGTCCACAACACTACCATTGTGGAGTTACAGTCTAATGGGGACGATGAGATTATTCATCAAAGAAGAATGCAAATAAGTCACAACTGTCATAAATGTCATGAAGGAGAGAATACAGTTAAAACACAGATGGGGAGACTGATTGAGACTCGGGGGACTCAGGGTATCGGGGAGGCTTCCGTTAAGGAAGTCCCCAGTGAGCTGGGATTGAAGGCAAAGTAGAATTAAACTAAGAAATTGGGGCTGAGCTTTCTGAACAAAGGATACAACATGTGCAAAGGCCCTGAGGTGGGAAAGACAGGTCTGTGTTTCTAAAAACAGCTCACACTCAGCACAATTCTAAATGTTTTAACTCTCTACCATCCTATTGGATGGGTACTGATAATACCCTTGTTTTACTTACATGTCAACTGAAGTAAAAATGCATGGGAGAGCTGTTAGTTTTGGTTTTATTTGGGGACTTACTGAAAACTGTAGCTCAGGAGACAGTCTCTCAGGTAGCTCTGAGGAACTGCTCAGAAGAGATAATGGGGGAGGTCAGTGTATATGTGATTCTGGCAAAGGGGTGTGTGCACCCAAGCACACATCTAGGTAGAAGCTAGCTGCTAGTCATGAGGAATGAATGTCAGTGATTTTAGTGCTTTGTAAGTATAAGAAGACACAAGAATCCATGTTCATAAAAATTCTCCTGAAATATTTCTAGCTATCTAAGAGTCTGCTGCTTGTTTTCTCAGAGCAGAGACTGCCTCGTCCTGATTTCTGTCCTTTCAGGTTGCATTGTAAGTCGGCAACTGCAGTGGCTAATGACTTGATTCTTGTAGAACTGCATGATGGGCAACAGTCTTTATTTTACAGATAGAACAGAGAGATTAAGCAATTCTCTGAAGCTCACACAGCCAGTAGCTCACAGAGATAAAATTCAAACCCAGGTGGTCCAGTGTCCACACATGCTTCACCCTTCACGACTGATTGAGGACAGCCTGGTTTAGGAATTTTGTTTTTCTCCTATGACTGTTAGGGGGCCACTGAAGGTTTATGGCAAAGAAATATACCTCCTAAAGTTTCACTAGTCGTAAAAAGAAAAAAAACTTGTTAAGTGATTTATCTGTTCTTTATCTCTTTTCTCTTTATGGCATTCCTGGACTGGGCAAATTTGCTTTATTTTATAACAACATTTCCATCTTTATACAGAGTCACAGGACTTTGGCGATTTGTCCAACATCTAACAGGAGGAGGCGCTAGAGGCAAGGAACACGTGCAGGTCCCGTTTAACATCACCAGTGAGCCTGAGCTGAGGCTTGTAGTCTTGCATTGGGTGCTGCTGGAATTCCTAATGAGCCCTCAAAATGTCAGCTCCCTAAAAGCCAGGCTCTTGGATGGAAATGACACCTGGGGGAAGCGGCACCTACCGTCTCTGTCATTGTGGTTACACTGTTTTCTTCTCTGAGCCTCAGCTGCCTGCCTGGCTGATGTTCTCTGGACTCTCCTCCCCTACCGTCCCAGGGCTGCACTAGTCTGTTCTCCAGCTGTAATCAGAGCTCTTCACCCGGGAGCCTTTGACCAAACTACATTCTCATCTCCTACACTGCTGGTGGGAATGCAGTTTGTGCAGCCACTGTGGAAAACAGTACAGAGATTCCTCAAAAGACTAAAAATAGACTTACATGATCCAGCAATCCCACTCCTGGGTATATATCCAAAGGTAATGCTAATTCGAAAAGATGCATGCACCCCAATGTACATAGCAGCACTATATACAGTAGCCAAGATGTGAAAGCAACCTAAATGTCCATTGACAGATGACTGGATAAAGAAGATGTGGTATATTTATACAACAGACTATTATTCAATGATAAAAAAGAATAAAATAAGGCCATTTGCAGCAACATAGATGGACCCGGAGATCGACATTCTAAGTGAAGTAAGCCAGAAAGAGAAAGAAAAATACCATATGATATCACTCATATGTGAAATCTAATAAAAAAGCAAAAGAAAAAGAAAAAGGAAAAAAGGAAAAAAAGAGGACACTAAAGAACTTATCTACAAAACAGAAACAGACTCGCAGAAGTTGTAAACAATCATGGTTATTGGGAAAGGAGGTGGGAAGGGAAAAATTGGGGAGTTTGATATTTGCAAATGTTAGCCATTACATATAAAAATAGATTTTAAAAAAACAAATTTCTTCTGTATAGCACAGGGAACTATATTCAATTATCTTACAATAACCTTTAATGAAAAATGATATGAAAATGAATATATGAATATGCATGCATGACTAGGACTTTATGCTGTATACCGGAGACTGACACATTGTAACTGACTATACATCAATTAAAAAAAAAAAAAGAACAAGGCAAGGGTAATAAAGGGTGGGGTAGACCCAGTCCCCTTTCCCTTAGACTCTCCAGAAAACTCTCCCACAGTCATCTCAGCCCAGCCCAGCTCCAAAAAAGGAAAAAGCAAAGCTCTCAGCTGCCTTACCACAGGGAGCCAGGCACCACCACCCCACCAGCACACCCAGACCCAGAAGTCATTGGTAGTGACAGCAATGACAAGTGATGTCGCTTTATTGGCCATGTACTCCATACCAGGCATGGTGCTAAAGGCTCTGCTGAACTCCTCAACTCAATCTTTTCTCATTCGCATTCTTCCATCGTGATTATGGTTCTAGCCACATACTGTCTGCACTGTAAATCAACTCACCTTTTAGAGAACACAGCTAAACCCTCAGCAATACAATATGCATTCAAAGAGGAGTCTGTAGTTCTGATCATTTTTTTCTAACACACATCAAAATAATCCTGAACATGAAAACTTCTCATTTAAAATCACCTAGCAAAACCCACTTTGGGGAAAATTGGTCCCGTCCAGTTCACACTATGACCTGAAGAAGAAAGTATGATAATCTCCATTTATCAGATGAAGAGTTTGAAGCGCAGGGGAGAGTTGCATAGCAACCCTTCCCTGGATCTTCACCCCTTTTCCTGTCAGGCGTCTGGAGACCCTGCAAACACCCCTCCCACCTTTCCAATGGGAAAACAAGATCTTACGAATCTTGTTAGGAAACAAGATTCGGGGGCTAAATTTGAAGATCTAATTGGCTTTATTTAATGATTCAAAATAGATCCTTAAGTTTTGCCACCAAATTCCTTCAGAAAGCATCAGCTCCCTTTCCCAAGCATAGTCAGCTATTTCTTAAAGCCCTTTAACAGAGCCTTAGTAGGGACAGCAACTCGAGTGTCTTCTTCTGCAGGATCTAGGTCTCCACCCCAGGTGTTTTATGCTTGGTGGCAAATAGGTCAAAATAAAGGGAGTGACGGGAAAGAAGGGAAGGACTTGTCCAGCTGGCCTCATGGTCTTGGTGCTCTGAAGCCTGTCTGTCAGCAGGGAGTCAGAGGGCACAGAGCAGCCACCACAGGAGGGGTTTAGGACAGACACTGTGGAGAGCTTCCTGGAAGAGGCTCATGATTGTGTGATTCTGAGACATTCAGAAATGCCTGTTGCATGGGCATTTAATAAAGGATCAATATATTCAGGCCTGGAGGGACTAGGTGGTGGAATTCAGTGAATTTTCCCATAAAGAGTAAGGAATTCTTCCCAGGACATGGCTGCTGCTCTACATAAACAAGTTTTTCAAGTCATATTATTTCTAGGGTTGCACAGAGAAAAGCACATTGCTTTGGGTATCCTCTCCAAGTATATGTCTTCTCTTCTCTCCCCAGACATTGGACCCTGGCTTCTGGGATCTTTAAGCACTCCTGACTACCCTAGATGTCCCCTGATGTGGGTCTTGGTCATTTGTGTCCTCGGCAATTAGTCATTGCCAGGTGACTGGCACCATCATCTTGCCCCTGACCTGTGGACCTTCAGCAGAGACATTTGTGTTTAGGGAGCCCCCATCCCTGCTTGTCATGGGGCCCTGTTAGCAGACGGGTGTCTGGTGGCCAGCACATCTAAGGAATAACTCTCTAAGACTGGGCACTTGGGGTGCAGAGGAGCAGGTGGGGAAGTTCTGTGGCATCAGGGTCACTGTCTCCATCTGGGAGGACACAGGATCCAAGCTGGCCTGTGGCACTTTTCCCTTTGGTGAGCGTTCTGGGGAACATTCTGTCTCAGCAGCTCAGAGCTCTCTGATTTCCAGCTCTAGTTTTGGGCCCCGAGGGTGCTTTGTAAGTCAGCCATATGGTCATGAGCCACTCTTCTGGAGGCTAGGTTTCCAGGCCTGGGCCTGAGACCAATTTCCTGTGTGACCTCAAAAAAGTTACTGTTCTGCTCTGAATTCTGACATTGTCCACTCAGTGATCTGGAAAGGTCTTTGTGTTTCTGACCCTTTGACTCAAACAGAGCTGCATAAGGACTAACAAATCACTGACACAGACAAGGTGGCAGGAGGAGTGGGATGATTTGCAGGGAGAATAGCAGGTGCTCAGCTCTGGGCAGAGCATATCTGACATGCCTATTAGATGTCCAAGGGGAGAAGTCAAGTCAACTAGGATGCAGGAGAGAGATCAAGACTGGAGACACACGTAGGGGAATCATTGGCAAGGCAGCTGGGGTTCAAGCTACGATACTGGATGAGATCACGTATGGAGGGTGAATAACGGAGATGAGAAGGCATCATCAAAAGAGACTGAGAGTAAGAGGGAAAACGGAGAGTAAGAGGAAAATCAGGCCCATGTGAGCTCAGCTTCTCCCTTCCTGGTTGGAGCACGAACTTGCTGTCAATCTTGTGCATGACTCTCCTTTGGGCCACCAGGTTGGAAGAACAGTTCCTTCTGGCCCCAAGGCTGTGGGGCTGTGCAATCCATGAACACAGCCAGGAGGGCTGACCTTCCCTCAAGTTAGGTGCCAAGTCTGCCCACAGTTAATGATTAGCTGTGCCCTCTTCCCACATTGCAGGGACTTCTGAGCTGTCTGCTCAGGAGGAAGTACACGGAGGGCTCTCCGAAGAGACCTTCTGAAAGGACTTGGCGGGTGAGCATGTTGTGAGGGATGGACGGATGGGTCATGCCTCAGGACGGCACTAACCAGTCTTTAGAAGTCAGGGCCAAGAAGGAGAGTGAAACCTCTGGAGGGGAGAAGCCATCTGCAATCTCCAGGGGCTGAGAACATGAGGAGGCAGTGGTGGGCAAAGGAAAAGGTGGCTTTAGCACAGCAAAAGGGAGGGAACGGGGAAGCTGGGAGAAGGGCAGTCAGAGTGGGATTGGGAGTTGAGTGGTGGTCAGGGAAGCAGGCCTCTCAGAGGAGGAGAGGCCAGAAGAATAAGAAAAGCGTGGTATGGAAAGAGAGAGGGACCAGCAGGTGCAAAGGTGATAAATATTCCTGCCAAGGAGCTGGTAAGGAAATCTTCACTCCTTGTTCTTTTAGGAAATAGGAGAGGAGGCACCAGCATCTGGGACTTGCGTGTTCTGACTGCTGTTACCTAGAAAACAGGGAAGGTAATCTAGCCATTTGGTGGGACTCCATGCCTGGAGTCTTTGAATCAAAGGTCATTAGACAAATTCTGCAACCTCCCATTAAAGAACACATGTTGAAATTCAGAGACCGGCAGCCTTCCAACTACTTTCCCTAGAACCAATGTGAAGGTAGAAATGATAATCATAACAATTATTATTGCTAAAATGAGTCTGTGTGTTGGGTCCTCCGTGCTAAGTGTACAGTATTCAAGATAGCTCAGTCAAGGATCTGTTGAAGGAAATACATGTTACTTGTAGTAAGTAACATTTACTGTGATAATTACAAACCTCCTGAACATCTCAGGAGCTCATAAACGTACATATTTCCCCCATGGGGTCTGGGGGTGACTTATCTGTGGCTGTGCTGGGCTCAGCTCAGCTCCACAGTCTGAGATCCAGGCTGGGGGTAGGACCATCTGAGATATGCTACTCTCATGGCAGAGAGCAGTCCCTGACCATACAACCACACAATCACATCCACTCACATTTCACTGACCAAAGCATATCCTATGGGCAATCTAATGTCAATGGAGATACTTTTCTCCAGAATGCACTGGGTAAGTCATGTGGAAATGAATGGGGACATACATGTAATTCTACAGGGAGGGGGCAATTTGTTGGGAACAATAACTAAATCTACCACACCACTGTGTTTTAAGCACAGAAGGATTTACCACATAAGAATTGGGTGTTCACAAAACTGTCAGAAGTACTGGAGAAGGAGGACATGAAGTCGATGTGGTGCTTCTGGAGACTGGCATATTGGAAGGAGACTGAGATAGAATGGATGCTGACTGCCAATTCACTGATAACCAAAACAGATTAATTTCTGGAAGAACCCTGTAAGGGTGGGATGAATCTCCTTAAGCAACTGATGACTCTACGGGAAAAACTCACCTGTGTGTTTTCTTTCCTTTGCAGGTTCAAACATGCTTTGGCTGCAGAAATTCCAGAGGCTTTGCATCCTATGGGGGACTCGGATACCCAAACGTACTGTCCACGTTCATACAAGGCAACTGGCATCCCTGCAGTGGGGCTACCAGGAAGTTCCTCCCAAATTTAACTTTGCTAGTGACGTGCTGGATCACTGGGCTGACATGGAGAAGGTAATTGGGAGAAGCGGCACCCAGTTGGACAACTTGGCTGAGTCCACTAATTCATCGATTCATTCAGTAAATATTTATTGAGGACTTATTGTGTGTCAGGTACAGTGATGAGCTAGGAACAAGATGTCCATCTTCCATGAAGGCAGCATGGGGTGGGAGCAAGAGAACATGGGCTTGGCAGAAAGAAGGGCTCGGGAGGCTGGTGCAGGAAGGAGCAGTCTGGGAACCCCCCCCAGGCAGCTGCTAACACAGCTCGCCCGCACGTACTGCACATGCTCTGCTGTGATGTCCCAGAGTGAAACCAGGACTAGTGGGTTGCAGTCATAGAGGAGGTAGATTTGGGCTCAATAAGGGGAAATCAGCATTCTCTTGTTAAACTAGCACCAGCCAAAGACTGAGCCAGTCTTCTCAGAAAGTTATGTGTCTTTGTCATTAAGTAGGATGACTGCTGGGCAGGGATTGTCAAGAGGACTCTGATATGAGACATCAGAGAAAGAGAGTGATGCAGGAGTTTCTGTTCCTTTTCCTGCCCTGGACTTGCAGAATTCCACCCCATTCATTGCTGGTCCTACCCTTGCCTTTACCTGAAGTTCTGTGCACCTTTATGGCGGGTGAAAGGACTCATCCCGGCTAGGGTAGCAGAAGAGGTGGGTCTACTAGCTGGGCTTAAAAGAATGGTGCTCCAAGGGCATCCTAATTCAGTCCCAACACCATGACATAACTTTAGCACAGAGACTACAAACACCAGGCCTCTAGGCTGAAGACACCCCATGGTGCAGGGCTCTCTTTGAAAAAAAAAAAAAAATCAGTATTTTAAAATTGAAAAATTTCAAAGAAAAATTTAGATGTCTGGCTTTTCTTTAAAAGTTATACCTCCTTGGAATAATGAAGAAGGTCTTTACTACCATGATTCAAAGTCCTGAACCCATAAAATAAGTGATTTAATACATCTGCTACATAAATATCGAAAAACCTCTCCAGTGACAACACCGTAAGTAAAATTTGAAAACTAAGAACAATCAGGGGAAGTGTATCATGTCACAGCAAAGAGTTAATATCCTCAGCACAAAAAGAGCTCCTGGAAATCAAGCCAAAATGTAGGAGCAATCCAACATCTACCTGTGGATTAATGGAGAAACCAATGGGCATATCTGTACAATGGAATATTATTTGGCCTTTAAAAAGAATGAAATTCTGATGTATGACACATCATGGATGAGCCTTGTAGACATTATGTTAAGTAAAATAAGCCAGACAAAAAAGGAAAAATATTATGTGATTCCATTCACATGAGGTACCTAGAGTAGTCAAATTCATAGAGACGGAAAATAGAATGATAATTACCTGTCACTGGGAGGAGGAGGGACTGGGGAGTCATTGTACGATGGATGCAGAGATTCGCTTTTGGTGGATGAAATAATTCTGAAGATGGATGACGGTTGTGATCGCACAGCAACACGAATGTATCTAGTGTCACCAAACAGTGAACTTAAAAAATGGTCAAAATGGCAAACTTTATGTTATGTGTATTTTATCCCAGTAAAAGAGAAAATGAAAATAAATAAATACATAGACAGAGAGATAAATAAATCCAAGATATTTGCCTTTTCCACTCTCATTCTCTCACAAGCGTACTGTGCATTTTCCAGAGACTACAGCAAAGTAAGTGCAGAAAGATGGGAGAACCCAAATATCTTCTACTAAGGAAGGTGTTAAAAAGATTTGCAAAAATGTAAAATGCAAATCTCTCTCTTCATTATAATGTTTTTGTTTTGGAAAGTATACTTACCTCTTTATTAAAACACATTTTATGTCTGATAGTAGGTAATGGGTTTATTACTATGATATTTAAAGCATGCATTTATGAAATATCTCAATTTAATTTCTAAGATAGTAACTATTGATGGAGAGAATCCACATAAATAAAAAGTCTTTAGGATTATAATACTTCTTAAGAGCGTATAGGGTTCCTGAGATCAAAAAGCTTATTAAGCATTGATGTGGCAGTCCCAAAGGTGGAAGTTAGTCTACAAGCTCGTGTACCAGCACACCCTAATCATTAGGCCTTCTCTTTCTTCAGGCTGGAAAGCGACACCCTGGCCCAGCCCTGTGGTGGGTGAGTGGCGATGGGGATGAAGTGAAGTGGAACTTTAGTCAACTAAGTGAACTTAGCCAGCAAACAGCCAACGTCTTCTCAGGGCCATGTGGCCTGCAGCGTGGGGACCGGGTGGCCGTGGTGCTTCCCCGGGTGCCTGAGTGGTGGCTGGTGATCCTCGGCTGCATGCGAGCAGGTTGGTAATTGACCGCCTGAGCTGGCCACTGTCTCCCACTCGTGGCAGAGAAATAGAACCAGTCCTCCCAAGAGATGCCCCCTCCACGTAGCACGTGGTCCCTCCTCATACAGAGACACCACCCTTCTCCCGTGTATTTAAATGAGCTAGGCACCAAGCTCTGTTCTAGACGTTACTAACACAGAGTCAACAGAACAGTCTATGCACTCATGGGACTCACGGATCTTTGGAGAAAGACAGCTATTAAACTATTCATTGTACATATAATTATTTAATTATAGTTTTGATAAGTGGCGTGACAATTCTATAAGACTCTATAAAAAAAATTGGTAAACTCTGACCTATAGGCCAAATCCAGCCCAAAGCTTTTTTTTTTTTTTGTAAACAGAACTTTATTGGAATCCAGCCATGCCCTGTTTATATATTGGCTGTGACTGTTTTTGTACTATAATAGGAGGCTTGAGGGCTTGAGTAGTTGGGACAGAGAGCCTCTGGCCCACAAAAGCCACAGAATATTTACTGTTTGTTTGGCTATTTGTTGAAAAAGTTTGCCAATTGGCTACAAAAGGAGACCTAAACTGACTGATCAGAGGAGGTCATGGGAGTCTCAGAGGAAGTGGTATTTGGGCTGAGAACTGGAGGATGAGGAGGGTTTGGCCAGGAGCAGAGGCAGAGAGGGTTGCTTCAGGTAGAGGGAACAGCACAGAGGGGAGGGAAGACTGAAAGTTATGAGAGAACCTGAAATGATGTCCAAGTGCCTCAAGTTCAGGTGGCAAGGAGAAAGTAGTGGCAAAGGAGCCTGGAAAGATGGGTAGGTGCTACACTGGCAGAACCTTGTGGGTCATGCGTGGCAAGGGTCCCGGATCGTTATGCAGTGAGGAATGGGAAACCACGGCTGGACTGAGTGGCATGATTGTTTTCTGTTTGTAAAAGGTCACTTTGGATGGTATGCAGAGAATGGGATGAAGGCAGGCAAGAATGGGGGTGGGAAATTCAAATAGGAGACAAAGGGTGATGGTGATTTCAATTTGGATGGGAGGAGTGAAGATGGAGTTAAGTGGATGGGTTTAAAGGACAATTTGAAGGAAGCTGATAACAAGATGTTCTGATGAATGACATATGGTAGAGGAAGGAGGTCAGGGAGATGGAGAAGTCACAGGCACTCGGGCAACGGGCTGGATGCAGGAGTCTTTTGATGAAGTGAGGAGCACAGGGAGACACAGCTATGGGGTGTCAGGGAAAGATGACAAGTTCAATTTGGTAACTGTTGACTTAGGGGTACTCAGGTGATGCTCAACAAAAGATGTGAAGTTCTAATTATAAGGTAAATGGGGGGACAGTGGTGGAGTGCCTACCTAGCATGCACGAGGTCTGGATTCAACCAGTGCCTCCATTTAAACAAACAAACCTACCCCCCCAAAAAAAGAAAAACAACAAGAAAAAAAAAGCTAAATATGTCCTGGGGATATAATGTACCACATGGTGACTATAGTTAACAATACAGTGTTGTATATTTGAAAGTTGCTAAAAGAGTAGATCTTAAAAGTTCTCATCACAAGAAAAAAAATTGTAATTATGTGTGCTGATGGATGTTAACTTATCGTGGTATTCATTTCATAGCTTACAGGTACAGCAAACCATTATGCTGTACAACTAAAACCAGGACACTGTTATATGTCCATTATGTCTCAATTTTAAAATGTATGAAAAGAAAGAAGGGATGAGAAGTGAATAGCTGGATTTAAGGGCATAACATCTGAGATGGAGACAGAAATTTGAAAATCATCAACCTCAGATATAAGAGATGACAAGTGAAGAGATGTAAGAAAGAGCCTCAGGAAACCCCAGGGTCCCTCATTTACAACTTACCCTTCCCAGCCTTCTTCACACACAACAGGCATTCTCACCAATAAGGAAGGAAGATGTGAATGAGGTCAAGAAGTAGGAGTAATCAGAGGAAGTTGAACATAATTGTAGGAACTTGGAGCCCCACAGGAAGAGTGAACAGGCCATGAGAGAAAGGTGACATAGAGAGATGATGGTCTCAAGGGAAAAAAAACCAAACAAACTCAGAGTGGGAGATGTATCTGCACTTCTGTGTGCTTGACTCAACGTGATCATGGCTCTGGAGAGACGGTTGCAGTGGTAACAGGTCGGCTGTGGGGATACTGAGACGTTGAGGGCGGGAAGAGAGTAAGCCGGGGTGGAAACTAACAAGAAGAACATGTGTGATCAGCTTCACAAAAGGTGACACAAAGTCCAGCTACTCTCCAGAAGAATAAAACAAAACCATAAAATCTCATCAAGACAGAAAACAAAACAAAGAAAAGCTAAGAGCACTCTTCTCTAAGAAAATTCAGCTTCCCAGGTTTGGAAGAAATAGTCAGGACCTAGAGCACTGTGGTGTTGCATAGACAGTTGCAAGTTCCTTTGCTAATTATTTTAATTACTATATAAGAGTGTTTAGATACAGCAGACTCCCGTAGGGCATCGTGTGTGTGTGTGTGTGTGTGTGTGTGTGTGAGTCTGTGTGTGTTTGTATTGGCTGTAGACTATCAATGGTGTGACATTAGGCAATTCAATTTCTCTCCTTAGTCTGGGTAGACCCCTTACAGCTCTGACAACCTCAGGAAAATCTGTACTCAAATTACTCTCTGGTCCTCAGTTCCCTGGTTACTGATACTCCAAATCAGTCTTCACCACCCCAGCCTCTCCTACCCCATTCGCTCGCCACTGGCTGTTTGCAGCAGACTTCTTTAGGGACAAAAACAACCCTCCCTTCCATTTGGCTTCTCCAGGCCTCGTCTTCATCCCTGGAACTATCCAGCTGAAACCCAAAGACATTCTCTATAGGCTGCAGGTGTCTAACACCAGGGCCATCGTGGCTGGGGACGAAGTGGCCCAGGCAGTGGACACCGTGGCACCTGACTGCCCTGCTCTGAAAACAAAAATACTGGTGTCTGCGAAAAGCCGGGAAGGGTGGCTGGACTTCAAGACGCTACTACGGTGAGTGTGAGGGTCCTGTTAGAGTGGGTGTGGTGTGGTGCAGTGTACTCCTGCCACGTGTCTTAGCCTGGGTTCCCACCAAAAGCAGAAACTGAACCAAGCACTTATGTGCGGGGTCTTTATCCGGGAAGCCTGAGGAGCAGGGTGTGGGACTGGGGAGAGTGAAGCAGGAAAGAAGTAAGAGTTAATATAAGAGTTTATTATTTTTTTTAATTTTATTTATTTAATTTACTTTTTGAGGGGGGGAGGTAATTAGGTTCATTTATGTATTTATTTTAAGAGGAGGCACTGGGGATTGAACCCAGGACCTTGTGCATGCTAAGCATGTGCCCTAGCTCTTAAGCAATACCCTCCCCTCAAGAGTGTATTATCTTTATTGCTGAGTCACTGCCTGGGAGAAGTAGGGCTTGATCTGCAGGGACTTTCTGAGGATCACATAGAATGTCTCCCAGGATTGTCCACGAAAGAATTGGCAAGCATTGACCCATCAGCCCCTAACCTCCTTTGGTAGAGGGTTGCCCAGGGGCATTATCTACCCTACACTCTGGGCTGCACGCACACACATGCAGGATGGGCTCAGAGCCCCATGCCATGGTGGCAACACACAGTGAATCACCCTGTGGTTCACGCTAGAAGCAACACCAAGGAACTCACCCAGAACCATTCGCTGGCTGGAATCAGAGGTGAGGCCAAAAGCATAAGAGTAAAACATAGAAGGTGAGTCACCAGGACATCTGGTGCCCAGTGCAGACCTGAGAAGGTAATGGTCTGTGTCTCTGTCAGGGAAGCGTCTACCACTCATCGCTGCGTGGAGACTGGAAGCCAAGAGGCAGCTGCCATCTACTTCACCAGTGGGACTAGTGGCCTCCCTAAGATGGCAGAACACTCCCACTCAAGCCTGGGGATCAAGGCCAAGATGGATGCTGAGTAAGAAGGGTCCTTTCTCTCTACAGAGAACTGCATGATCAGTCCTTGAGATTTTCCTGACCTCAAATCCAATTCTCTTGGGATGGGCTGCTATCTGATGCTTCTGAGAAAGACAGTTGGGAAGTGGGGCAAGAGGGAGCATGGCTTAGCAAGCTAGCTATCCAACGACCTGTGGTGGAACATTTCTGTTGAAGGTAACACAGGATCTCAAAACCCCTTCAAGTGCTTTGAGCTGTGTCTACTAGGCTGAATGCTTGGAACAAGGTTTCTACGCAATATCCCCTAGCCTGATCTATATATCTTGTTCTTCCAAGTGCTGGTAATTTTCTTTGATGCTACCCATATTTCAAGAGGGCATTTTTTTGTCAGCAGCAAATTACTTCCCAAATTCATTGAAGAGGGCCCTGTAATTGGATTAATTAGATGAACTGAGGTCTCAGAATTTCTGGATCTCAGATCTCATCATCTAGACTTTTCCTCCATGCTACCGCAATCCCATCAGGGGAATCAGAAAATACTGTGCCAAGGCTGTCATGCAATAACAAGAGCTCTTCCGGGTCTTTTTCAGTTGATCCCACTTGCCATGTTAGTTTTATTATTAGAACTAGGAAAATGCTTTAATGCAAAAAAAAAAAAAAAAAAAAACCTCAAAAATTTAAATGTCCCACCTATGACCCTGTGGCATCAGAAAATTAAATTATTTCATAGAAATTATTTAATAGAAGAGCCATAGTAAAGTGTAGCTTCAAAAGATGGGAAGATAAATCACTTAAATATAACTAATATATTAAATTCTCACCCACCCCCCCCAAAATTTGGTTCTATTAGGCTAGGACCTAATTTCCCTACAGAGCTGAAAGGAGTAATCATCTTCAGGAAGGGACACAGGCTATGGTAATTCCCGGCCACAAGGAAGTTCTTCATGTTTAGCCTAAATCATTTTTGCTTTAAAATAAGCCTAATACTTTTAATTCTGGCCTGAAGAAAGAAAGGGAACAAGTTTTACTTTGTACAGGACCCTCAGTTGTGCTTAGGCAATTCATGGTGCTCCAAGAAAAGAGAACCGAAGATCTACTCAGCCAAACTTGAACTTAGCAAGGACACTTGTTAGAATATTCCCTTAGGTGTCTTTTGTTAGTAAACATTTCCTGGGTGGTTCCAACAGGCCAAAAACTGTACTCAATTCTGGAGGTAAAAGGAGAGTGAGACCCAATTATCTGTTAAGTCATAGGAGCTGAGGGGTCACACCTTCTGGAAAGGCTCCTTTCTTTTTTTTTTTTTTTTTTTAATTTCACATGCTGTACTTTTACTGAAATTATACCAAATAAGTAATGAAGGAAAATTTCTCTTGGCAACATCATTTTCAAGGATCATTTCAATGCATTTGCAGCCAGAAAAGCATCTAGGTTTGACAACCACGGGGTGCAAATCTCCATGCTCTACTTTGAACATGAAAGAAGATGGTGTTGTTTTGGTTCCCTGTGCTGAGTCCACACAAATCTCACCTTCCTGTCCCTGCCTCGTACATTTTAGTCCCTCTTTAGTACCTGCTGTTGATATTTTGCAAGTCTTCCATATCACAGGATGGGGTATCATTTCTTCCCCATGAAAAATGACCTGAAATTATTATGGGACCCAGCATTCAACCAATGGTCATTTGCCCCACTCATTGGCAAGGCTTGACTAAGTGCCAGGCAACCAGCTGGTTTTGGTCATATCAGAAAGTAAAGATGCATTTATGATCTGATGTAGGCTGAGCCAGACATTTTTCACCAATTCTGGCTAACAGGAGGATGACTGTCTTCACAAATTCATAGGCGTTTACCAAAATTATGTAATTTCACTGGAGTTATATGGCAGATTAAACTGTGAAATTGACTCAGGCACAGATAGGGTTATATCTTTGTGGAATGCAATGCAATAATTTCTCTCTGTTTCTAAGAATGAGCAACTTCTGAAGGGAGCTAACCTTTCATATAGAGAGAAGGACTTCTAGCTGCCTTCTATTGGCATTTCATTTTTTTTTAAATTGAAGTATAGTCAGTTTACAATGTTGTATCATTTTCTGGTGTACAGCATAATGTTTCAGTCATATAGATACATATGTATATATTTATTTTCATATTCTTTTTCATTATATATTTACTACAAGATATTGAATATAGTTCCCTTTGCTATATAGTGTAAATTTGTTTATCTATTTTATACATAGTAGTTAGTATCTGCAAGTCTCGAACTCCCAATTTATCCCTTCCTATCCCCTTCCCTGCGGGTAACCATAGGTTTGTTTTCTATGTCTGTGAGTCTGTTTCTGTTTTGTAAATAAGTTCAGTCTTTTTTTTTTTTTTCTTTCTCTTTCTGGCTTAACTTCACTTAGAATGACAATCTCCAGGTATATCCATGTTGCTGCAAATGGTATTATTTTATTCTTTTTATGGCTGAGTAGTATTCCATCATATAAATACACTAAAATTTCTTTGTCTAGTCATCAGTCAATGGACATTTAGGTTTCTTCCATTGTAAATAGCTATTGTAAATAGTGCTTCTGTGAACATTGGGGTGCACGTGTCTTTTTGAATTAAGGTTCCCTCTAGATATATACCCAAGAGTGGGTTTGCTGGATCCTATGGTAAGTCTATTTTTAGTTTTTAAAGAATCTCCATTCTGCTTTCCATAGTGGCTGCACCAAACTACATTCCCACCAACAGTGTAGGAGGGTTCCCTTTTCACCACAGCCTCTCCAGCATTTATCATTTGAGGACTTTTTAATGATGGCCATTCTGACCACTGTGAGGTGATACCTCATTGTAGTTTTGATTTGCATTTCTCTGATAAATAGTGATATTGAGCATTTTTTCATTTGCCTATTGGTCATTTGTATGGCTTCATTGGAGAATTGCTTGTTTAGGTGTTCTCCTCATTTTGGGATTGGATTTTTGTTGTTGTTGTTGTTATTAAGTTGTATGACTTGTTTGTATATTCTGGAAATCAAAGCCTTGTCAAACGCATCATTTGTGAATATTTTCTTCCCATTCCATAGGTTGTCTTTTCATTTTGTTTATGGTTTCCTTTGCTGTGCAGAAGCTTATGTTTAATAAGGTCCTATTTGTTTATTTTTGCTTTTATTTATATTGCCTGGGTAGACTTCCCTAGTAAAATATTGCTAGGATTTGTGTCAGAGAATATTTTGCCTATGTCTTCTTCTAGGAGGTTCATCGTGTCTTGTCTTATGTGTAAGTCTATAAGCCATTTTGAGTTTTATTTTTGTGTATGGTGTGAGGGAGTGTTCTAACTTCATTGGTTTCCATGCTGCTGTCCAGCTTTCCCAACACCACTGGCTGAACAGACTGTCTTTTCTTCATTGTATATTCTTGCCTCTTTTGTCCAAAATTAATTGACTGTAGGTGTGTGCATTTATATCTGGGCTCTCTATTCCTGCTCCATTGATCCATATGTCTGTTTTTGTGCTAATTTTCTTTTTTGGCAGTGTCTTTGTCTGGTTTTGGCATCAATGATGGTGGCTTCATTGAATGACTTTGAGAGTGTTTCCTTCTCTTCAATCTTTTGGAAGAGTTTGAGAAGAATTAGTATAAGTTCTTCTTTGTATGTTTGGTAGCATTCCCCAGTTAAGCCATCGGGTCCTGGACTTCTGTTTGGGAGGTTTTTTTACTGCTGATTTTATTTCACTTCTACTGATCGGTCTGTTCAGACTGTCTGTTTCTTCTTGATTCAGTTTTGGTGGACTGTATGTTACTAGAATCTTGCCCATTTGTTCTATGTTGTTTAGTTTGTTGCCATATATTGTCCATAATAGTCTCTTATGATTTGTATTTCTATGGTGTTGGTTGTAATTTCTCCATTTCATTTCTTGTTTTATTTGTTTTCTCTCTCTTTTCTTGGTGAGCCTGACCAGAAGTTTGTCACTTTTGTTTAATCTTTAAAAAAAACAAAAAAAAAACAACAGCTCTTGGTTTGATTTTTTCCTATTTTTTTTTAATCTCTATTTTATTTATTTGCTCCCTGATGTTTATGGTTTCTTTTCCTTCTGCTGACTTTTAGTTGTGTTCGTTCTCCTTTTTCCGTTTCTTTCCCTGCTGTTGGAAGAGAGGCTTTGAAACCTATTTCTGAGCTGTGGTGTGTTGTAGGCGGGCTGGGGTGCTTCTGTTGGAAGACGAGCTGCTGAATATTCCGCCACAGGAGGTGTCCGTCTGAAAGCGCCTTCATTGTCTGGGCTAACAAAGTATACTTTGTTTTTGCTGCCCTTGTCCTCAACTCAGCCACGGGAATGTTGGCACCTCGCCCTGGCTCCGTGTTCACAGAGCACCAGTGCAGATCCAGCGGTGGCATCAGACAATAGGACCCGCTGTAATATGGATGCAGTTATGTACCTGGATCTTCTGTGAACTACAGGGTCAGCCCAGACCCCAGACCCGTGTCCACTGTTAATGCCAGACTCGCCCCTGCCGCATGCTTGTCTTGGTTGTCTCAGCAGCGCAGGTCCACAAAGGCAAATCTGCCGCCGCCACCTGGGGCTCCTCTCGAATTTCAGTCCCGCCCGTGACGTCACGAGACTCCTGGGAATGGGTTCAGGTTTCAGCAGTGCCCCCGCCTGAGGGCCATACACCAGCGATTGTGCCTCTCCAGAGCAAGCCAAGAAGACTGCTGTGTCTGGACCCTGCTCTGTCGCCCATGAGAGCAGGGCAGTGTGGCAGGGCTGCGTGTACCCCTCCCCTCAACACGCACCAGCAGTGGTGCCCTCTATGGGGGACCTGACTGTTCTGCACACACTCAGCCCCAGTCCTCTCCCCTGGCTCATCCGCAGAAGCCTGGGCTCCAGTCCCCAGTCCTGGCCCTCCCTCGCTGGCTCACCTCTAGGGCTGGGGATTGCAGGAGCCCTCTGTGCCGGTTTCTCTCTGTTCCATCCACCAAGCGGCTGCGGCTTTCTCCTCTGAGCTTCTGAAGCCCCTTTTCAGTCCCAACTGACCTCCCCACGGCAGAGGGGGCTTCCTAAGGTGAGGGTCCCCTCCCTGGGGCACAGGTCCCATACCAATTTCCTTTTTCTTTTTTTTTTTCCTACCTGGTTTTGTGAGGGTTTTCCTTGTAGTTCTGATAGTAAGAGATGCTCTACCAAAGTTCAGCACATATTTTTTGCGAATTATTCCATATGTAGATGTAGTTTTTGTTGTATTCATAGGTAAGGATGAGCACCGTGTCCTTCCACTCCACCATCTTGACAATCTTCCCCTTCCCCCTGCCAGGACCCTTCCTTGATAGAGGATGTGTGGATAAAACAACTCTCCTTTCTCCTGCTTGCTTATACTTAAACACACTCTTACAAACCGACACAATCACATTTAGGTACCCACATTCCCGTGCACACATACACACACCTACCTCTCCCCACAGACACATATACACTCATGCTCCACCCACCCCAGCATGCATTCACTTACATGTGTTTCCCCTACGTTCTCAGAACTTGGACAGGCCTGCAAGCCTCTGAAATAATGTGGGCCATATTAGACACAGCTTGGATACTGAACTTCTTGGCCTCGTTGCTGGAACCTTGGACATTGGGAGCATGCACTTTTATCCATCTAATGCCGAAGTTTGACCCACAGGTCATTCTAAAGGTAAGAGAAGATCCAGTTTGCAGGTCAGAATGAGCCCAAGGTCTGCATACTCCAGTTTATTGCGGTTTCTTTCAATGCATCTAATTTTTGTTAGAAAAATGGAACGTGTTCATTAAGCAAGGTGGAAACTGTCCCTGCCCTCATGGAGCTCATGGCCCAGGAAAGGAGACAGACCCATGTACAGTTAAAAGGAATATTCAGGGGACAAGCTTCATAGGGCATTCATTCACTCAATGCATATTTAATTGTCCCTTGCTCTGGTGTCAAGTATCAGATAGATGGTAGTAAACTGAGTGTGAAAAGGAGGGATGGAATATTGGAGCTGATGCTGCTTGTGTGCATGGGTACGTGTGTGCATAGAGTGTAGTCATCTTAAGTGTGTAGCTTGAAAATAATTTATCTGTGTTAAACATTTTATGAGTCACTCATTCTGCTATAGCAAAATCCCACAGACGGGGTGGCTTAAGCAATAAATATTTATTTCTCATAGTTCTGGAGCTTGGGAGTCTGAGATCAGGGTGCCAGCATAGTTGGGTTCCTGGTAAGAACTGTCTTCCTGGCTTATACACATCTGCCTTCTTGCTGTAGCCTTGAAAGGTAGACACAGCGAGCCCTGGTGTCTCTTCCTCTTCTTATAAGGGCAATAATCCCATCACGGGAGCCCCACCCTCATGACCTCATCTAAACCTAATTATCTCCCAAAAGACTTACCTCCAAATACCATCACAGTAGAGGTTAGGGGCTTCAATATATGAACTGGGGGCATATAGCATTCAGTCCATAACAGACACCCATGTAACCACCACCAGATCGAGATATAAAACATTTCCTTCACTGCAGAAAGTGGGCGTACCCCCTCAATGTTATTGCCCATGCTCCATAACTTAATCATTATTAACCTGTATCACCAGAGAGTAATTTTGCTGCTTCTTGAGCTTCATATAAGCAGACTCATACAGTATATAATCTTTTGTGCCTGGCTTCTTTCATTCAACGTATTCTCTGTGAATACTGCCCATGTTGCTGCACATATTAGAAGTTCATTTTTTTCAATTGTTGTGCAGTGTTCCATTCTGTGGATCTATCTTTTCTTTTTCCATCCTATTGTTGATGGACATTAGGGTTATTTCCAGTTTGGGACTATTATCTGTGAGAAATTTTAAAGAATAAATACAGAGTTGTTTTTTTTTTTTTTCTTGTGGAACTTGAAGGGCCAACCATTAAATAAAATCTACAAACTACATGACCCTGAAGCAAGGAAGCAATGCAAATGGGCTCATTTTTGCTTGCAAAGGCACACCCTATGCTGGACTTCATTTGTGATAGAGAGTTGGGCAGTTGCCATCCTGGGGCCTCCAGGTCTCTGTAGCAGTTAATGGCTTGCCCAGATTTCTGTTTGGCTGGCAGTAGAGATCCCAGGAGCAAACTAAGACACAGGTGACATCCTCAAAAGTCACAAGATCAGGCAAGCTCTGGATTCTCTCAGGGCATTCTCTTTGAATGATTCTATCATTATCTGTTTTAAACAAATTCTGACTCTGTCTCCTTTCAAAAAGAATTTGAAGTGGCTTTTGTTAAATATCACAAATAGGAAAGGAAAAAAATCGTGAAACAGATGTAAAGCTATAAAACTTATTAAGAAAATATAGGCTGGAGATGTGGAGTGGGTGGGTGAAAAGACTAAGGAGAGTACAGCAAATAAGTAGATAATTGCATGTTGAGCCTCCTGTCAGGCAAGGCAGTAAGGGAAATGGGATCATTTTCATATCTTATACCAGTATACCAGGAGCACCCAGAGGAAATAATTGCATGATGTACTATTATTAATAATTTCCCCTAGATATTTTGCCTAGATCACTCTTTGTAATAAATTCTGCACAAAGAAAAGCATGGGATCGATGTGGTGTTAGTAATGGTTAAAAGTATAGGCTGCAAACGTTGGTTCCGCTGCTTGCTGACTGACTCTGGGCAAGTTACTTAACCCTCTGTAAAGAAGGATGCTAATGCAAACTCCATGAGGTTATTATGAGAATTGAATGAGAGAGCACACAGCCTGGCAAGTATTCCGTACTAGCTACTGTTCAGTAGTACTTCTGAAATGTCTACAGGTGCTTTTAACTTTTGAAAGCACTTTTCTACCTGAATTATGTCCCAAAAATATTTTAGGGAAAATGCAGCCGGAATTAATCTATTGTAAAGCTGTCCAAGGAGGTTAAGGGAATTAACCAAGACCACACAGCCAATTTGCAACAGCAGCTGGTCCTCCCTCGGTGACTAGGAGTTTATGTAATTCCTGAGGGGTCCTTATGAGAGCAAGTCATTCAATTGGCAGGAATAGGCAATCTGACTTGACGAAAATGTTCCGAATTAGTCCTTGACCTTTTCTCTATAATGATTAAAAAAGATGTGGTCATTTCTCTGTCATTTTTGGCCTGAGACTTCATGAGAATTGGGCTCACGTGGCCTGAAATAGACATAGCCTAGAAGCTAGGGTCGAAGTCCAGGCGTCTACAGCTCCATAGCCCACACCCATAACCACTGTGCTACCAATTAATTTTTGGCATCTGACCTGCAGGTGCTGTCCACCTATCCAATCAACAGCATGCTAGGAGCACCCCTTATTTACCGGATGTTGCTGCTACAGGACCTTTCCAGGTGATGGGGTTTGGGGGCTTTTGAGTCTCTGATTTACTGGCTCATCCTCCTGCCTCCCTAGTCTGTATGACCCTCTGAGCATGCACAGCCTCCCTGAAGCCGAACTCACTGTCAAAACACCCAGAATCCAGCTCTCGGCCTGGGCAGAGTTGGATGCAAGGGAGGCTCAGGGAGAAGCACTTACCTCTCTTCTCTTCTTCAGCTACAAGTTCCCACATCTGCAGCACTGCTTCAGTGGAGGGGAGAGCCTCCTTCCAGAAACCCTGGAGAACTGGAAAGCCCAGACAGGACTGGACATCCGAGAATTCTATGGCCAGACAGAAACGGTACCTGCTCTAGAAAACCAAGAGCTGGTGGACCTGGTGGGCTTCAAAGGCTCTCTGATGATAAAAATATTAGCCACCATTTACCATGCTCTTATTCAGTTAGTATTTCTTGAGCGCCTACTATGGGATAGGTATTGGCAATTCAGCAGAAATAAAACAGGCAAAGCTCCTGTTCTTATGGAGATTATATTCTATTGGGAATGGGGGAGAAAGATATAAACTAATAAACAAACGACAAGCCAAGCAGGTGAGGTGAGGTGGGATAATGGCCTGGTATTTCAGATATGTTCGTCAGGAAAGTCCTCTGTAATGGGGTAACATTTTAGTAGAGACCTGAGTTTATCAAATGTGTCAGGCATTGTACTAAGCTGCTCAGATGGGAGTGAGGGCTAGGGAGAAGACCCCACTGAGACCCCTCACCTTACCTGCTGAGACACCTTGGAACCCTTGGGGCCCCATGAGCCAATGTGGATTCATGTTGCCCTGTTCTGTGCCACTTACCAAAGCAACCTGGGGAATATGTCTCCTCACCTCCTTTCTTCAGTGCCTCTTACTTGTGACTCTCAGTATGAATCGGCTCCTCCTCTCCACTCTATTACTCACATCCTTTTATGGTTAATGGGTCCCCTGGCCCATCAGAACTCCTAAGAGGGTTCATGGCAGCACTGTGATGTGGAAGAACTTTGCAAGTATGGGTTAAGACAATGGAGTTGCAGCAAGGGCTTCCGGCCATTCACAAGAGTCCACGTCTGGGGATGCTCCTTTGGACACTAAGGTCTCTGTAGGAGAATTCATTTCAGGATTCAAGCAGAGCTGTCCCTCTTATGGGAGGTAATTGAATCCTATACAATTTTAAAGGATTTTAGTGTCTGTGTTCCCTTATAAAAGCATGGCTCCCTCTAAAGAGACTGTGATGTAGTTGTTAGTTCCTTTTCCCTGGGGAGTGCACAATCAGACTGCTTTCCAAACACATTAGTGAAACTTCTAAGATGGGAGTTCCAGAAAAAAAAAAGAGAGAGCCAGAGAAAAGGGAGAGAAGGTACCACCAAACGTGAGCCAACTACACCTGATTTGCTGAATTTTTTATTTTCTGTGACTTTATGACTCCTCCTGAGGTTTACTGGTTCTGTCTACTGCTTTCCACAGGGACTCACTTGCAGAGTTTCCAGGACAACGAAAGTCAAACCTGGCTGCATGGGAACTGCAATTCCCCATTATGATATGCAGGTTTGTTAGGGGTCCCAAGGAGGGAGGGAGTGAGCATGCTAATTTTTCAGTAATTTATTACATTGTCCATTGAGGAAAAACAATAGAAAGTAAAGGTATTAAAATAATATTTTAAAAGAAGGGAGGGAGGAAGGGAGGGAGAGAGGGAGGAATGAAGGAAGGAAGGAAGGGGAAAAAAGAAATTATTCATATTCTTATCATCCACAGAAAATCACTTTGAATAGCTAGCAAATTAATTAGCTAGTTAGTTACATAAATATACATATTTTTAGAACAGAAATGGGGCTGAATCTTGACATATCATTTTGTAACTTAATTTTATCATTGCGCAACCTTGGATGATCATCTTCCAGGTCAGTTAATACCTAGCTACAGCACTATTTGTAATGAGGACATAGTAGCAGATAGGATGACCTCACCATTCTTTATGCCTTTTGTTAGTTCACAGATGATTTCTAAAACTTTCACTAGTAAAGTCAACACTGCAATGAATGTATCATAGCTAAAATTTTGCTCTTTTCCCTTATTATTTCTTTGGGCTAAATTCCAAGAAATAGAATTTGTGTGTCTATGGTTACATGTATCTAAAGTGTAACAATCCACATGCTACTCAGCGTTATGTGTAATTGCTTGCCCCCGTCTCTGATGACAACTATTTTCGAAGTCCCCTTTTTAGTACATTACTTCATTCTCACATAATCCTGTGAAATAAGCCATAATTATCTCTGTTTTACAGATGAAGACACTGAGACGTAGAGCTTAAGTAACTCAAACTCAACTAAGAAGGTAGCAGAGTCATAATTTGAGTTTTAATCCGTCTGAAGTCCAGTCTGTCACAGGCAGATGGATTAGAGATTTGGGCTTGAAACTCTTGGCTTTTCTTGGTTTCTGATTCTTGTTTTCGGTCACCATTGGAGTAAGAGGGTCTTCCATCTTTCACGTTGCCAGTCAAGCCGTCTTCTGTTTTGCCAAGCATTCTTCCAATCTGCTTCTTCCTCCAGGTCATAGATGACAAGGGTAACGTCTTGCCTCCTGGTACAGAAGGTGACTTGGGCATCAGGGTCAAACCCAGCAGGCCTATAGGCATCTTCTCTGGCTATGTGGTGAGGAACCCATGCTCATTCACCTCTGTCTCCTGGTCAGAATCATGGGCTCTGAGATGGATGTGGGGCAGGTGGGGGGGGGGGTGTCCCAAAGTTATGTACCTCCCAAGAGGCACTGGTGAGAAATAGGGACAATGGGTGTCTAGTGTCTAAGAATTGGCACTTCGACAAGTGAAAAGACTGGCTATTCACCTCCGCTTTCCTTAGCTTATCATTAAGATCCCACTTGAAGAATTATCTTTCTCCAGTAACCCTTTTCCAACTCAAGAGCTCTTCTGTGACAGAAAGCTTATTGCCCCTGAACTCTGTACAACTGTATTCTCCCAAGGGAAGCCCTGCTCCCTCCCACAAGTACCATCCCCCTGCTCTATGCCACTGATCTCCTTTAGAGCCAAAGCTAGACAATTCACATTGAGACTTCGCCATAAGTTGAAAGCATCCCTATCTTCAGATCTTGGAATATTAAGAATAGATGATCCTCAAATCTAACTGCCTCACTATATGGGTGAGGATGGTGAAGTTTCAGAGATGATAAGACTCATCCAAGTCCACTACAGTGAACAATGGTCAGGAAAGAGCTCAAAAACATTCTTTTGACACCAAGATGATTAAATAATAAATTAAATAATCAATCCAATAGTAATAGTAGCTGCCATTTATTGCATGCTTACTGCATGGCTCTAGCACTCATCTAAAGCAGTCACATACATTAAAGTCATTTAATCCTTCTCACCACTCTGTGAAGTCCTCAGAGCCAAACTGCCTGAGTTTAAAACCCTACTCCACAATTTGCTGTGTGACCTTGGACAAGTTATTGATCTCTCATGCCTCAGTTTCCTCACTTATAAAATGTGTATTATAATATCTCAGAGAATTGTTATAGATATCTACAGGCAGAAATATTTGTGAAACACTTAGAACAGTTATACATAAGTAGGTAAAATAAAAGAATTGTTGTAGAGCCAAAATATCATTCCCATTATACAGGTGAGGAAAACTGAGCCTCAGAGATGAAGGCACAGCCACACTGTGCACTTCAACCATTTCCTGTGCACTGTTCCACTCTGTTCTCACAGCCAGTGAGGTAGTTAAGGCATAGGTTTCCCCATATTCAACAGAAGAGGAGACAGAATCGAGAAGTTGGCAGATTTAGCTCCAAGGCCACAGAGTTAATGCCAGCAGGGGCTGCACAGTGGTCAGGAGAAAAAGCCAGGCTGGTGGTTAAGAGATCTGGCTTCTGATCTCAGCTCTGCCATCTGTAATGGCTGTGTGGTTGTGGACTTGCCTCTTGACCTTTCTGATCTTCAGTTCCCCTATCATCCAAATGAAGGAGCTCTGCTATGAATTCCTTACGCCGCTTTTAAACCCAGATACCAAACGTCCAATCTGGAGCTCACATCCCCACACTTGAACAATATATAAAGATGCTCCTGACAAGGGACAAACCTCAAGCCTTCTCGCTGCTCAGGAACAAGTGCCCCAGCTGCATAGAGAGGTCCAGCCATTATAGAAATACGCACATTGACTGCAGCCCTGGGGGCTGGCTGGTATATCTCTAGAACTTTCAAACCTAACAACCTGGACCCAAGAAAAAAATATCTAATAAATCTTGGTGCCCTTGAGTGGTGTCATGGAGTGGTGTCATGGAGGAATTAGGGAAGGTGGAATCAGTTGGGGATAATGCCCTAAAGTGTGGGTAAATGAATGTATCAATATTATCCACCAGGTTGGACCCAGGGGAGTTGATGAGAGACCCTGGGTGGAATAAATAAAATAAATGAGGAAGTTTCAGTTCCACCTAGGGGATGGGGTTGGCGGGTTGAGGGCAGTCCCACCACGTGTGAAATGAGCAATCTGCACAACTGGTCCTGGCAGCCCTGGGGCAGAGGATTTAGGCTTTGTAGGTACAATGTCTGTCTTTCTGTGATTACCAGGACAATCTTGAGAAGACAGCAGCCAACATTAGAGGGGACTTTTGGCTGCTGGGGGACCAGGGAATCAAGGATCAAGATGGATATTTCTACTTCATGGGGCGGGCAGATGATATCATTAACTCCAGCGGGTAAGCTTGGTTTCTGGGCTGGAAAGGGTAATCTGGATCTTTATTCTATCTGGTTCTAGACCTTTGGGATGAGCTAGAGGTTGAGTGTGCAATCTTCTCTGAAGGAGAGGTTCTTCTGCAGGTACCGGATTGGGCCCTCAGAAGTGGAGAATGCCTTGATGGAGCACCCTGCTGTGGTTGAGGCAGCTGCAGTGAGCAGCCCGGACCCCTTCCGAGGAGAGGTGATGGGGGAACTATAGCCTGAGGGTGTGCAGATGGTAGTTAAGAGTATGGACTCTGGGGCTGGATAGTCTGGGTCCAAATCTTGGCCCTGCTGGTTTACTAGCTGTGTGTCTTTGGGCAAGCTACTTAGCTTCTCTGTGCCTCAGTTTACCATATGTAAGATGAAGGGTTCTTGTGAGGATTAAATTCGTTAATATTTGTAAAGTGTTTGAAACAAGGCCTGGCATATAGCAAGTGCTAAATAAAATCTATTATTGTGGGACTGCCGGGATTTTATCCTGTTGTTTGGCATTTGAATCAGAATCTGTTCCCTGAACAGAATAGAGGAGGGATCTGAGCCAAGAATTACAGCCCTTGTGCCATGGGGCTAAAGTGAGAGTAGGGGAAGAAGAAAGACCCCTTTAATGCCAGGGCTAAAGAAATAGACCCAGATGAAATTTAAAGGAGCTTGTTGTATGTGTAGGGAAAGGTTAAAGAGAGAGGTGTGGGTCAATGTCCAAGTATATTTCGGCAGGGTGAAAATTAATAATATCGTACCTTTGGCAGATGTGGGACATAACACCATGGAAATCATAGGCTCCACCAGGCATATGGGGCCCAAAACCCTGGGTGCCAAGCACTGAGCTAAGCCATGCTGTATATGATTTCTTTTTACTTCCCATGAATTTAAGTATGAAAACTGGATTTCTATTTCATAGATGGGCAAACTAGCTTGAAGAGGGTAAACAAATCATTTAGTTTTATTGTCCTTAATCTTTACTTTTTTTTCTTCTCTTATAACTAGTTTCTCCCCATTGCTCTCTATTGCCCCTGGGGTATGAGGTGATCCTGGTCTCAATCTTGTAGATTGCCCTACCTGCACATTCAGTAAACAGCTTGAGAGTTGGAACCTTGGCCATGCTTGACCCCAGTGTCTCCCTTTCCCTTACCCAAGATACCTGGAGGTGATAATGAGGGGATATGAAGGTGGTGGCTATGGTGGAAGTCTTAACACTGGTTTCACATTATCTCAGGAGATGGCAATGCGCTCTGATCCTTCTCCCTTGGCTCTCATCCTTGCTGCAGGTAGTGAAGGCATTTGTGGTCCTGGCCCCACAGTTCCTGTCCCGTGACCCGGACCAGCTCACCAAGGAGCTGCAGCAGCATGTGAAGTTGGTGACAGCCCCGTACAAGTACCCAAGGAAGGTAAGGTCTCTGGAATCCCATGCTTCTCCAACTTAAGGAAAGGGAGATGGTTCTCTTCTTATATTTCTCTTTTTCAGGCTGAGGACAAAGCCTCAGATCTAAAGTTCTGCCTGATTATGACCAAGAAAGTCCAGAAAAGATAATCCAGTAACTGTCTAAATGCCTAAAATTGGCTTCAGTCTTTAATTCATTCTCAATTGAAAATCAGATGCTTCCATGGGAACAAATTCTAGCCAGTACCTGGCATATATTCCCACTCTTGGCACTGAGGTTTTGTTATGTTATTCAGGATTCTTTCAGTTGCAAGTGACAGAAATTCAACTTGAAATTTATTGCTTACACAATTGAAAAGTCCATGATGGGAGAAGCTTTGTTGTATCTGGTACCAGGCATTCAAATGTTGTGGGCAGGGGTGTCTTTTTCATCTCTTGACTCTTGCTTTTTCTTTATTGGCTTCATTTCTTGAAGTGCTCTCCCTTTGAGAGGGCCCCCAGCATCTCCAAACATATATATATATTAGCAACTTAGATAATCCCAGTGGGAAAAAAAACCACATCTTTTCCCCCAAAGGCACCAGCAGAAGTCTCCAAGTTGATTCTGATTGGACCAACTTGGGTCATATGCCCATGGTTAAATCAATCCCTGTAACCAGGGGAATGGGGCACTCTGAGTTCTGAGTCATGTAATCAGCCTTGGCAAGAGCGCAGGAAGGATGGGAGGGAGGGCTGCCCTACACCCATGTAATGAACTGAATAAGGGAGGAGTGGTTCCCCACAGTAAACTGGAACTGCTCTTACCAGAAAAGGCAAATGGCATAGAATGCATGATACCTGTTTTCAGCTGTTTTCATTCTGGGGCAGGGAACTAAGGCACGGAGGTTGGTGTGGAAGGAGAACCCAGTTTTTGGAGATAGGTACAAGACAGAAGCTTGGTCCAGGGAAAGAAAAACATATTTTTGTGTCCAGGGTAGAAAGATTCTTCTATAACCCACATTCTCACTGATGCATTGTCAGCAATGGCAAATTGTCATAGGTGAGTTTTCTGAGAAGCAAATTCTGGGAAGGAGATTAGCATGCAAAGGTTTGTTAGGGAGTGTTTTGGGATCAGCACCTGGAGAAGGAAATGGAGTTGAAGGGAGAGAAAGGGCAGGTGTTACCCAAAACAGACTGTTGGATATTTCTCCAGCAAAAAATGCTTTTTTCCCAAGATCAGCAAAGAATTACAACTATGGCAAGCCATATGCTAGTCCACCTGCAGCAAGGAGAGGAGGAAGGAATTCCTGAAGAGGAAAAAAGGAATTTGACAGGGCTATAATAAATAGAGTCCAGTGGAGGAACTCTATTGGCTGAGTTGTAACAGTTGTGCATTGACTAAGCTCTTGCCAGGCAAGAAGAGGAAGTTTTTCTTCTTCCTGTTGGGCTCCGTTATCACCATGAGGCATGAGAGCTCCCCCTGCTGGTCTCCCAACTCTATTTTAATTGAGGTTACTATTTATTAAATCTCTTACGTTATCAAGATTGTATACACTGAGGATCATCTAAAACATTGTATCATCATCACAGGTTTGGTGATAGTCTTCCACCAGGCCTGGTCCAGGTATCTTGGGAAAGCTTTCTTGTCAGATGTTATTTGCTTTAATTCCAGGAAATCTTTACTTTCAGGTCACCAGATAGGCAGATCCAGGCAGGGTTTGGTGCTTTCTATAGCGGTGTCACATGAGTCTGAGAGTCTAGTCCCTGGAATTTGGCAGCACAAGAGTTGGTTAACAATACCTGATAGGAGTGTTTCCAGTGGGTTTGAAACAAATATTTTTCTGGAGGCATCTTTTTCAATAGACAAAATCTCCAGGTTGCAAGATGTGACGCTCAAGGTCCTCATTCCTTGAGTATACTCTGTGAAATGATTGCTCTACCAAAACATGGCCATTTTTAATAGAAGCAACTTGGCCTTTGTAATACTGGAGTATCTCTCCTTTTATTAGTTGTGGGTCAAAAGAGGCAGGAACCAAAAGAGGAGTTTGGTGTGCTGTGGCTATCTCAAAGAGTGAGAGCTTGTGAGTTCCAAAAGGTGTGGATCTAAGATTTAGAAGGACCAGCGACAATGCTTTTGGCCACAACATTTGGAAGGCCTCTACAAACTTTGCCAACTGAGTCTTAATAGTGTTGTGAGTGTGTTTGAGTAAACCGGAAGATTAAGGATGGTAAACACAGTAAAAGTATTACTAAAACCGACCAAACAGGGCAGACCCGTTGAAGTGCCTGACCAGTAAAACAGGCTTCTCAATCACTGTGAAGTTCCCGAGGCGTCCCGCAAGTAGGGGTAATCGTTTCCTATTATATTAACCACAGAAGAAGCAGTCGCTTGTCTGCAAGGAAAGGCTTCAGTCCAGTGTGAAATATACAGGCCACGACTAAAACATATTTTTATCTATTAAATGGATGCAGTTCTAGTAACTCCATTTGCCAGACCTCAGATGACCCTGAGGTCTTGAAATTAGGCAATTTCAAGTCCAGGAGCAGCAGAAACAGGCTTTCCAGGGTTGTACTTCAGACACGTGAGGTAGGCAAGGTAAACCTTGGTTTTTTTTTTTTGTTTGTTTGTTTTTTAGCCTTGTTAATGTTTCCTCATCAATATTGATCCATAAAGGCTATCATTTTGTCAGTAGACCAATGGCTTAAAACATGTACAGTGGTGAGGACTGGGAAATTTAGAGTGGCTGGAAGGACTGGGTTGTCCATTGGTCCAAACCAGAACTTTCTCTTTTTATCGAAACCAACAATTTTTGAATTTCCCATCTTGTTTTCCTTTTCTGAGGCCAATTGTTTGGCTTCTCTAGTCAGTTTTTCTAAATTACCATTTTGGGAAATATTCCTGGACCATGACAGAGTTTGTCTGCTTCGGTCCCTTTAAGACCAGCATTCTTTGAAGAAATATCAGCAAGGTGATTTCCTCTTGCTTCCAGAGACTCAAGTTTAGAATGCCCTCAGAATCTTAATAATAGCTAAAGCGGCAGACAAAAGTATTGCATTCAGTAATTCCTGAACTTAGGGGCCATTTTTTAATTTTATTTCCTCCGGAAGTAAGGAAGCCACATTGCTTTCAGAATATTCCAAAATCATGAGCTACTCCAAAAGCATGTCTGCTATCAGTATAAATGTGGGCAGTTTTGTCCTTGGCTAAAGTTCAAGCTCATGTAAGAGTGTAGAATTCAGCCTGTTGGGCAGAAGTAGCCATAGGTAAAGAGGCTGCTTCAACAACATTAAAAGGAGTTGCAATGTAGTGTACCCAGCACAATATTTGCCCATTGCCACCTTTCAAATAAGAACCATCAGTGAACTCTGAGAAGTCAATGTTAGCCGATGGAATTTCCTGTTGACCGTAACGAGTAAGGAGATGGTTCACCAGCTCTAAGCAGTCATGAAGGACTTCACTGGTGACAGAGGGGAGAAGAGTAGCTGAGTTGAGGTCACTACGATGGAAAAGAGTTATGAGAGGAGCAGTTCATGAAAGGACTTCATAGGAGGTGAGGCAGCTGACTGAGAAATGTTGGGTGTGATGAAAATTCAAGAGCTTCTACTGCATAAGGTACAAAAATAGTTAAAGGGAGTCTTACAATGATTTTCTCAGTGGCCTTAATCAAAAGGGCAGTGGATGTCATAGCACTAAGGCCAGGGCAGTGTCCCCATGCCACAGGGTCCAGTTGTTCACTATAATACCCTATAGGTTGGTGCTGGTCTGCTTTCGAGTGAGTATCCCAGGGGCATTCCCTTCCTTTTCACATACAAAAGGGGGAAAGGGACTCTGATCATTGGGATGCCCAAGGGCAGGTGGATTGATCAAATTCTCCTTTAAGGCCTTGAAGGCTACATTATCTGTTTCTTCACATAAAATTGGGCCAAGGTTGTTATTCTTGAGTAAAGCATACAGAGATTTGGCCCATAAGAGGGAAATTTGGCATCCGATTCCAGCAATAACTAACTAGCCTGAGAAAACCTCACAGTTGGCACTTAGTTTTGAGTTATGGGAAACTTAGGACATTATGAAATCTACCTGGATCCAAGCATAGTCTTTGCTCTGGTATCAGATGTCCTAAATATCAAATCATAATCCAGGCAAACTACAGTTTTTTCCCTGGTGACCTTAAGTCACCAAGGAAATGTGAACACTATCTTCCTGTGAAGAGACTGAAGAAGGAGAGTAAGAAACAGAGCATCTACATATTGCAACAAAGTGCAACCCATAGGGAACTTTGTATCATCCAGATCAGCCTTCAGGGTGTGTGAGAATAAAATTTGGAGGCATTACTGTCTAGGAAAATTGTTTTTCTTCCCAAGTAAGGCAAAAGGCCAGCTTCATCAACTGGGGTACTAAAGAATGTGCTGCCTAAGTTAATTATAGTAAATAAATTGCTTCCAGTGGGAATGGATGTCAGTAGTGATGAGGGTTAGGAACAGCAGGGTGTGGAGGGATACCAATGTAGTTTATCGCTTGGAGGTTCTGGACAAATCTCCAGCCTTGGCCTTTAGGTGTTCCCATTGGTCCTCAGCGACTAGTACAAGGTAATGAGGCCCTGAGCCTTATCATCTTCTGTGATGGACTTTATGTCTTGAAGAGCTTCTTTACTTTGGGATATTGATTAATTCTGGGAAGACATTTTGAGGGATCTCCTTGAATCTGGATGGGAGGCATGCTGTGAATTTTGCGAATAACTTGTGGAGATTTTGCTCATAAGGAGGGTGGTAGCTGGTACAATATAGGGACCAATGATCAGTGTTTCCAGAACCAGCTCTAGTCCTTTCAGAGACAAAGCAAATAAAAGATGTCAAATGATCATTTAATTCATGTTTAATGGCTGCTCTGATGACCACTGTCAAATTCCAGACTTATTTTTCCCTTTGAGAAAGCAATTCTGACATGAGACTTTGCTAAGAAGTTCCAGCCTAATAAATGGATAGGGGTAGAGTAACTAAGGCGAAAAGAGTATGTCTCAAAGAGAACAGGTTCAGAGATGGGAACCCCTAAAGGTTCACTAGAGAGTGCGCTATTTGAGTTGTTCTGGTGCTCTGAGACAAGGGTTGCTTTATAGTGTGGTTGAGCACTGAGAGTGTGGCTCCTGTGTCAGTCGGGACTGGAAGTAATTCAGCCCAAATCTGCAGAAATGTTTCTCCAGCTGATTAAGAGGGAGGACTGGGAAGAGCCCATGGGGTTCCTCAGAGCCCCATCACTAAGATTTGGGAGAACCTCGGAAAGGTTTGTTGGAGGGCTGAAGGTGCCTGAAGCACTTAAATTTGTAACGATCGCTTTTCCAATGTCCTGGCTCATCACAATACTAGCACATTAAGGGGGTTTTATTTTTGTCTGAGAGGCCTTCATTTGCTGGAGTTAAAGATTAAGAATTTTGGTCATCTTCCTTCCAGGCCACAGAGTGTGAGAAAGCCAGTTTACTAGGTTAACTAAATCTGGAGTGGACCTAGTTCCCCATTCCATCCTGGTCCTTTTTACTAGAAGTGCAATGTCCCAGTTCAACCCATTAATAAACGTAAGAGTTAAAAGCTACCCCAGGTGGAATCAACAGCTAAAGGAAGACCAACATTTTCTTTAAAAATCATCTGAAGTTGATCGCAATGGTCATGAACGGATTCATCAGATATTTGTGTGCAAGCTTAAAGTTTGTTCCAATCAACAAGCTTCAGGAAAGCCCTAGAAATTTCTCAGTCAAATCTAGTCTCATAAGTAGGTTAGCAGATCATATGATGAATTAGCAGACTGTTCTTCTGGTTGTAATTCTAGGGATCGCTCAGGATTTTCCCAGTTTGCAGTTTTTATCCAATGCTGGACCTGGCCTTCATTGACAAGCATATGAATTAGCTGATACAAGTTGGAGAAACCAGATTGAAAAGTTTGAATGACTATATTAAATTCATCAGCAAATCTGTGAGAATCTTTGGGAAAATCTTTGAATATGGCTCACAGTTCAGCAAATATAAGAAATTAAGGGTTTGGCTTCTGGATCCTCAGAAAGCTTAATTTTAAAGAGATAGGTTCTGAGGAATTCAGAGGAAAAGGGAGTGAGGAGGATTTCAGAGAAAAAGGGAAGTTTGGTGAGAGAATTAGCAGGGGGGGAACTGAGGGTATAGTGGAGGTGCAGGCAGAAGGGAAGGAAGGAGGAAGATGGTATAAAATGGGGCCTGAGCACTAGGGACTGAAGAAGAGAGATGAGATGGCATCAGGCCCAGAACTTGAGACAAGCCAGAGAAGAAGAGCCAAGGCTTCCGGAGTCATTTTATCTTTCTTTAAATGTTTGTTTGCCTCAGTTTATTTTAAAATCTTATTTTGCAGAGAGGCAATTTAAGGCTCCTGATAACATTTGGAAGTCTTAAAATACCAATTAAAATTCCAATTTCCATTCAGTTTTGGAAATTTAAAGCCACAGTTACCCAATTTGGTCTTAAGAGAATTAAGTTCGGGGATTTCAAAAGCTCTCCATATTGGACATTGATGTTTTAAGTTGTTTTGGGTTAGGTCTGTCCGTGCGGTTAGAAACGCACATGGATGAGGGCTGTGGTTTTCAAACATAAAATGGACCAGGGCCCCTGGAGGGGGGCCCCCTTAAAATATTTAGACAACTAGGAATTCTATTTCCTACAGAGTTTTCTCCAGAATAAACGAGTAATTTTCAAACAACAGCGCAAACAACCTGAATAGCCTGCAGGCGTAATACCAGCCAGTTCTAAGGGAATAGTCAGTCTGGTCCCACAAGAGGCAGGCCAAAAGCTGCTAAGGGCAGTTGCAATAGAACAACCCCTTATTCCAAACAGAATTGGGCCAAAGGCTTAATCAGCACAGTTCCAATTAAATAGCTCCAGTTCCCAGAGGCAATAGGCTGAAGTCTAAGTCAATTCCAGGAAAAACAGCCCCTGTTCCAAAGAGAATCAGGCCAAAGTTTCAAATGAGTATTTGCATACAGGACACAGCTTTAACAGAAAGGACAAAACCTTTAAATAAATCTTGAGTAAAACTTGGAGAGCTTCAAAATGCAAAGAGGGTGGAAGCTCAGACCCAGGAGAAAGACATACCCTCAAACTCCAGGGTTGGCAAGACATCCGTGAGCAGCAGTGGGCCCAAAGTGGGAACCCCACCTGCTTGCTCACCAGCCCTGGAGTTGTCAAGGGTCTTCTCTGAACCCCCTTACAGGCCATCAAAATATTGCCCTTAAACAGAGTGCCAGTTATTTCTCCAGCAAAAGTGGGTTTGTTCAGTGTTGGGCCAACTAACATCCTTCAAAGTCCAAGGACCTCCATTCCTGGGCTCTCAGATGTTTGCCTGCGATTCCTCAACAGATAAAGTACTTTCTTTACTGGGCATGTTTGCCCTAACAAACTAATAGCCCTAGGCAATGCCTAATTTCACTATAGCCCAGGCTGGCTTGTTTCAGCACACCTTATCAGAGTCATATCCCACCACCTTTCATGGACCCTAAACCTTTTACCTCACCCACAACCAGTCAGAGACTTGTGCATAAGCCAATCAGGCACCTTGTGACCCAGCCTTATAAAAGACCCCAACAACCGGCCCTTGGTGCTCACACGGGCACCTCTAGTCTGTGTGGCCCACTATTGTCTGTGACATCGTACTCTTAATAAACTCCTTTTCTACTCTTATACTTTATCTCTGGTAAATTCTTTTACCAATCTGTGTGTCACCGGCTCACTGACCAGCTGCTCTGTTGCATCCCACAACATTCAGGATCAGCAAAGAATTGCATTTTGGGGTCTGCAACCATGGTGAGCCCTGCTCAAGCCCTCTCCCACAACAAGGAAAGGAGGGCTCTTTTAAAGAGGAGAAAAGGAAGTTGGGAAAACTATCAGAAATAAAGAATTCATTGGAGGGGTTGAGAATTTGAAGTATAGAGTGTTTTCATCGGCTGAGTTATGACCATTGCTTATTGGCTGAGCTCTTGCCAGTCAAGAAGAAAAAAGTCTTTCTTCTTCCCGTTGGGCTCTGCGATTAATATAGGACATGACAGATCCCCCTTCTGGTGTCCTGACTCTATTTTAATTGAGGTTTACATTTATTAACTTTTACCAAGGGAAGGGAAGCGAGGATTGGGTAGAACATGCAATTGCACTGCCTCAGCCAACCCCACGAAGAGTTCTGAAGCTAGGACAACTTTTTAGGGTTTCCTGAGAGAAGGCGAGGAGGGGGTTCTTACAGCTTATGTAGGTCAGGCACGGATGCAAGCTGCCCTGGGAAGGGGGTGTGCCCCTGGGGGAGATAGCTCTCCTTGGCTGCTGTACTCCTCAGAGGGGTTTGACAATGGGGGTGTAAGTCTTTTATTTTTGCTGGGGGATCTGAGTAGCACTTCAAAGAGTCCATCACACAGACTTTCAGCCTCAAACCTATAGGCATTACAGCACAGTCTCTGAAATCAAACGGTTGCATTCAAAATTCATCTCCATCACTTACTTTCTCAACAGTTGTTCTGTGCCTCAGTTTCCTTGTCTGTAAAATGGGGATACTGGTGTTACTCCTTCACAGGCTGTTAAGATGATGAGTAAATATTTGCTAGGCATAAGGCACTTAGCAGAGTGACCAACACATAATAAACATTTCATAAGTATTTTAAAAGGAGACTAGAAATCCAGTCATATTATGAATTTTGAATTGTAATTGAGTATTTTGGAGGATCCAGTGGAGGGGTCCTATCACACAATATAACAGTATATTACTCAATAGATGTGTCTCCTTTGACAAGTCTCTCCTCTCGAATGCTCCAGGCAGCAGGTGATTTCCACTTTCTCCCTCCTTCCAGTGACTACACCCTCTGTTTTCTTCTTCATGATATGCAGACTAGCTTTCTTCTTACCCTTAAACCTGGATCTCCCTGTGGCTTCCTCCTAACCTTTGTCTACACCACAAGGGCCAAATAGGTAAATATTTTAGGCCACACTGTGTTTGTTGCAACTACTCAACTGCCCTTGTAGTGTGAAAGCAGCCAAAGACAACTGTCAGTAAATGGTGCAGCTGTGTTTAAATAAAACCTCATTTACAAAAAAAGAAGTAAGGCTGGGTTTTGCCCACAGACTATAGTTTTCCAACCCCTGTTCTACCCCTATTGTGATTTTAACAAACTCCTTCCTCGACAAGGCAGTCTTACCTTCTGGGAAAGTCCTACATCAGCTGCTAAGAAGCTATTTTTTCTATATCAGTATCCCTATGGTTACTATTTTTATTAACCCCAAGACCATTTGACTCCAAGACCAATGCCTTGTTAAGCTGAACCACACAATGGGAAGCTTCAATGAACTGTCTTCATCATCCATATTTTAGGATTCAGGAATATTAGAGATGGATGGGTCCTTGATATCAAACATTTCTTTTCACAGGTAAGAAAAGTATAAAAGGAGGGATTTTATAGTTTTACAAAGGACACACCAACAGGAAATGACTGAGATGGAATTCAAAACCAGGCTTCCTAACTCTTAGCTGTCTATTCTCTCTAGTCCAGATTAGTAACCACACCTAATATTTTTAAGTATTTACCTTGCTGGAGAGGAAGAAATTTTCCTCTGCCCTTCTAGGTTCTTCTGACTGATCTAAGTATTTAATCAATATGAGACAAAAGAAAATCAAACAAAAGTTTAATCACGTATACGTGGGAGAGACTCAGGGAACTGAATGATTTGCGAAAATGGCCAAAGCCCTCACCTTAAGTACCAACTTCAGCTAAATTTTGGCAAAAGAGGATGTTGGAGGTAGTGGTTTGGGACCTCAAAAGGGAGGAGAGCAATTCACATAGAGATGGGAAAGCACATGTTTGGTAAATAAATGTTTCCTGGGCCAGGCGGAGACAATGGGACACAGAACACACACTGATTTCTAGGCCCTGCCAAGTCTCCCCCGCCTGACTAGCCTATGTTCTCTACAGATGTCTCTGATAATAGCTCTATTCTGGGAACATACCCTTTATCTAAGTTCTTTTAAGCAATTAAAGGGGAAGTAACAAGAAAAACTTCCCAAGTCTTCTGTTTCTTAAAAATAATTAGCCTAAATTAATCTTCATGCCAAAAAGACACATTTTGGGGTGGCAAATTTTGTTCCCTGACAACTCCATGCCAAGAATTTAGTCTGGGTAATTGCACTTTTCGTCACAATAACTCAACAAAGCTGTTATCCTCCAGTGTACTTAGTGGGAAAATTGAGAAACCAATTTTCAGAAAAAAACAGGTGACCTGGCTGAAGCCAGAGTGGTAAAGGAAAGACTGGAGCTCGGAGTTGTCTGCTACGTCATGTTGCATTCACCATGCTGCTTCTTCCCTGTCCTAGGGAATGTCAGAGACCAGCTGACTAACCTTAATGTCAAGTTCTAGCCATTCTTTTCTTGTCCTTGTCCCAGAGCACTTTCTGAAGCTTCTTACTGCACAGGGGGGCTTCCTTGGGAGTTTTTCAGGCTCAGTCCCCACTCACTGTGGAGTCTTCAGCCTCAAGAGTTTCCTCTCACCCTATAGCAGTTTCTCTGATAAAAAAAAAAAAAAAAAGAAAAAACCAACCCCACTGGGGCATGAACAGCCCACTTTGGACTAATTTTTCCCAACAGATGGAGTTCGTCTTGCACCTGCCTAAAACCATCACAGGGAAGATAAACCGGGCGAAGCTTCGCGACATGGAGTGGAAGAAGTCTGGGCAAGCAGGGGCCCAGTGAGACCTGCAGGAAGTTTTACTTTGGGTCCTTTCCTTCTTCCCATTTCATTTTCCTTTGGATCATCTGCCTTCCTCTAAGGATATCAGATTCTTTATGACAAGACGTGATCTAATTTTTGTCTTTCTTAGTTATTATTGCAAAATCTTGCCATGTTAGGTATTGAGAAAAGAAAAGGAGGGAAGGAATGAGTGAGAAGAAAGGAGAGAAGAGAGAAAAAAGAAACAAAAATGAGAGATTCAAATACCAAAAGAAAAACTGAGAAAAAAAAAAAAGAGGGAGGGAGGGATGTGGGAAGGAGGCTGGGAGGAAAGATGGAAAGCATTAGAGGAAGGAAAAGAAATAGAAAAAGGATTTAAAAAAAAGAAGGAAAGGAGGAAAGGAAAAGAAAGAATACGATAAAATAGTCAGAGGAACTGATAATGAAAAATGATGGAAGACAGAAAGAATGAGAGAAATAGAAGGAAGGAAATATAATTACTCCCACAAGTAGACAGGTAAATAGTGACAGAATCATGCAGAAAATTAGGTCTTAGAAAGGAAATGAAAGACCATAACACCCCATCGTACCCCTAGGATAAAAACTCCAGATGGAGAGACTTGTATGTGTAGTTGGTACATTAGAATCATCTTCAAGTGACTCCAAATTTGGGGGCAGTTATGACCAGAGATGGGGAAACCACCATTTATTGGGCATTTGCCACATGCAAAGCATTGTCCTAGGCATTTTATGAAGATTATTGTGTTTTGTTTCTGCATGGCATCTACAAACTTCAGATCATAGCTGTGAGAACAGTGTAGGCACCTAGGCACCTAGGCACCTCAAAAAGGTGCCCCTTCCCTTGTGGCTTAAGGGTTTTTTTGGCATCTACTCTTCCTAGAAAAAAATAATAAAATAATTTGTTAAATCAAGACCCTAAGGATTCTTTTTGGGGGAAACAAAGATGGGCAGAGTGATGTTGTTGAAGGATAAACCATGGAGTTAGTTCTTAGGGCCTCTGGGAGCCCAGAGCCAGGGATCCAGGAGAGAGAGGGATCTCTAGAAAGGACTATGAGAGCTTCATCTCTGATCCAGAGATGGAAGGTGAACATTCCTAGCAGGTTCAAATGAGCTGGAGAAGAAAGCAAAGGCTCTCTGAGGGTCTATGAACCTTCTTCTTAAGAATATTTAATAATAATAGCAACAATAATAAATATGTCAATCACTTATCAAGTACTTGTTAAGTGTCAGGTCCTATGGCAAAATACACATTCATTACCCCTCCTTAAAGTTCACAATCACTCTTCAATTCAGGTACTATTATTTCCTCCCATTTTACAGAGGAGGAAATTAAGACTTGGGGAGATTAAGTAATATGATCCAAAGTTACACAGCTGGGAAGTGACAGCATTAGGTTCAAGCTCAAGCCTATCTGCCTACAATGCCTATACACCCCTTCAATTTGCTTGCCTTCTTCTCTGGCCCTTGATAAAATGCTTCTCTTAAAATCATCTTTTAAAATATCCATGAGAGAGAGGTACAAGGTGGCAGCATAGGAAGACTCCTGAGCTCACCTCCTCCCAGGGACACACCAAATCTATACCTACATACAGAATAATTCTTCTTGAAGAAGCTTCAGGATGGATTGAATAACTACTGCACGCAGAAGGACCACATAGGAATGGGTAGGAGATATGGAGACAGTATCCATGGGAATCCCTCCCACATCACAGTGATCTGTGGTAGGAAGGGATATCGCTGAGGGGTCCAAATGCAGACTTGCTCACCCTGGGACACAGTGAAAAAATAGTTTAAAGAGTACTTCAGCTATACAGAAAATGTACCCATTTGCTAACCCTAGAGCTTCTGCCAAAAGGGCAGAGAACTGCTGGAGCCCTATCCAGGAGGTGCACCATTGTTTGAATACTCCTAGAATTCCCTCTGGCCCATGCCTGCTCCACCTCCAGCAAGCAAGGAAGTCTTGACCCAAGAACTGCCCTTAGCCAGGATCTTCTCCAGCCCCAACCACCCCACCAAGGTGGTCTTGGGTGCAGTGCTCCCCAGAGACTTTCCCTAGCCTAGGCCCATTATAACTCCAGCTGGCCTGCCAAAGGTGTCAGGTACAAGCAGTCTATACAGGAGATGCTTCCTCAAAAGTTCACTCTGTCAAGACCACTGGGAGTTACCTCTTTTGCCTAATTCATAGAAACAAAAAACAAAAGTCAGACAAAATGGGAAGACAAAAAAAAAATGTTCCAAATGAAAGAACAAAATAAAATCCCAGAAAAAAAAAAACCTTAATGAAACAGAGATAAGTAATTTACCTGATAAAGTGTTCAGAGAAATGGTTATAAGGATGCTTATTGAACTTAGGAGAAATTGCAGAAACTTAGTGAGAACTTCAGCAAATACTCAGGCATGTGAGAAAGAACCAATCAGAACCCAAGAATACAATAAGAGAAATTTTAAAAAAAATACACCATAGGAAATCAACAGCAGATTAGATGATACAACAGAATAGATAAGTGATCTAGAAGACAAAATAGCAGAAATCACCTGAACAGAACACTAAAAAGAAGAATTTTTTTTTTTAATGAGGAGAGTTTAAGGGATCTCTGAGACAAACATGCCCACCCTCACCTCTTTTATTCAACATAATGTTGCAAGTCTTAATTCAAAAAGATATACATATCCCTGTGTTCTTTGTAGCATTATTTACAATAGCCAAGACATAAGAGCAATCTAAGTGCCTATTACAGATGAGTGGATACACACACACACAAACACACACACACACACACACACACACGAATATTACTCAGCCATAAAAAAGTACAAAATCTTACCACTGTGGCAACATGAATGAATCTGGAAGGTATTATGCTAAGTGAAATAAGTCAGACAGAGATTAAAAAAAAATCCCATGACTTCACTTATATATGGAACCTAGAAAACAAAACAAGTAAACAAACAAAACAAAACAGAAATAGGCTTACAATACAGAGAACAAACTAGCAGTTGCCAGAGGGCATGAGGGTGGTGGGACAAACAAAACAGGTGAAGAGAATTAAGAGGTACAAAATTCCAGCTGTAAAATTGCTAAACCACAGGCATATAATGTGCAGATAGGAAATATAGTCAAAATATTGTAACAACTTTGTATTGTGACAAATTAACTGGTCTTATTATGTTGACCACTTTATAATGTATAAAAATATCAATTCACTATGTCAGACATCTGAAGCTGATATAATATTGTATGTTAATTATAACTCAATAAAAATAAGTTAAATAGTCCAACAGAATGTAAATATACTGTGATATATTCCTCTCCTGGAGTCCACTAAAATTCACCCGAGTTTTATGTTTGGCCTAGTAGAGAAATGCAATTTGCTAATCAAATAGCAACACTTTCTTTTTCACAATCTGGATTCATCACTGTTGAAGGGAATATCATTTAACTGATGCTTGCCAAGAATTTAAAATCTAGCAGATTGATCATTCTGACACTTTCACTGTTAACTTTATCCTAGAGTGAGAATGCTTTTGATCATAACCCCTTACTAGTGCCCAGTCCATGATCTCCTTACCTTCTCCAGAGTCAGGAATGAGTGAAGGTGGGAATCCATACTCTTAGGGGAAAATCTATGACTTACCCAAAGTACAAAATTTGCCTCTCCTTCCTTTACTCCATCCCTTCATCCATACAGTTTGTGTAAAGAAATCAAAATATTTGGCCAGTACCTTTCAGACTGGTTCACTGTAACTACGGGCATACCTCATTTTATTGACCTTCCCTTTATTGCGCTTCACAGATATTAGGCTTTTCACAAATTGAAGGGTTTTGGCATCCTTGCATTGTCAGATTATGGTTAAGGTATGCACATTTTAAAGACATAATGCTATCGCACACTTAATAGACTATAGCATAGTGTAAACATAACTTTTATATGCACTGTGAAACCAAAAAATTTGTATGACTTGCTTTATCGGGATATTCACTTGATTGCAGTGGTCTGGGAACTGAACCTGCAATAGCTCCAAGGTAATCCTGTAAAATGAAACCACCGACTCTTTTCTTTTTCATGATGAGATAAAATAGACTACCTCGTCCTTCCTGTCTTTGTCTAGTAAAAGTCTTTAACATACCCCAGTAGCTCCCTAAACCAAGAAGTAATGATTGCCTAGTTCCTGTCACCCAGTATAGAACGTGCACAACTTCCCTGGACAATCATTAACTCTAGAAGATCCACAGACTAATTAACTTTTGTTCGTGTTGATGGCATAAGTTGACCCAGGATTGCTGCAATTATCTGAAGATAGAAGGAGGAATGTACCCTTAAAAATAACAGTCACCTCACTTACATTCAGTATCATTTCAACATCAGGTACAAGTTATGAAATGGTAGAAGGGATGATCATCCTATCACATGATAAAAAGTTTGAACTTTATCTGGAGAGTGAGGAACGCAGTCAACAATGTTTTCCTAAATGATTACCTTGGTAGCTGACTGTTAAATATATCAAAGGGCAATTTGAGAAATGCTTAGAAGAAGAATTCCTTTCTTTGTGGAACTTGGTAACTTAGTGACTAAGGTGGATGGGGTAAAAAGGGAAAGGAGGCACACAGAAGGATGATTTTTTATTAGGTTTTTTAGATTTTTGACTAGGTTTTTGATAAGGTAAACTGAAGTAGGTGGTTATAAGACTTTCTGAGAACAGGTTTGGAGGTGGGAACACTGAATTCAATTGTGGTCATGTTAATTTATCTATGTTACCTATGAAGTACTGAGATTAGTATATATTTAGTAATCAGCTGGATATTTAAGTTTGAACTCAGGGGAGAAGTAAAGATTTTTAATGTGAATAGAAAATTAGAGAGTGAAAATGAGTGAGGTGAAAGCAGAGTACAGAAGGAATGAGAAGAACTGGTGGCTGAGTGGATGACTCCTTGAAGAACAGTAACATTTAAAGAGAAGAAAGAGGAAGAGAATCTTATAATCAATATTGAAAAAGAAGACTCAGAAAAGGCAGAGTATGATAACAGAAAGTTGGAAGAGAGCAATGTGAGAGTTGATCAACATTGCTAAGAATGGCCAAGAGTCAGAACTAAAAAGGATCCACTGCATTTGGCAGAAAGAATGCTCAAGGATTTTTGTTGTTGTTTAAGTTTTGATGGAGTAACTAAGGGTAGAAAACTGATGGTTATGGGTTATTAGTGAGGGATGCAAAGACCTAGAAACAGCTAATTTAGTCTATTCTTTTTAAATAAACATTAATTAAAAGGAGGAGGAATGAAAGAAAGGATGCAAAATCAAGAAACATAGGGGAATAAAATTCATGACCCCAAAATGTGTAACTCTGGTATAAGGATTAATTTAGACTGATTATTTTTAAGAAACAGAAGCCTCAGAAGTTTTTCTTGTTATCTCCCCCTTCACTGCCTAAAATGATTTAGATAAAGGTCCTGTTCTCAGAAAAAGCTATCAGCAGAGACATCTGCAAAAAATATGGGCTAGTTGTGGTGTGGGAAGCCCAGCAGGGCCTAGACATCAGTATCCACTCTCTCTTATTGTCTCTGCCTGGCCCAGCAAATGGTTATTTACCAAACATTTGCTTTTCCATTTCCATGTGAATTGCCTTCCTTCTCTTCTGAAGACCCAAACCCCCGCCCTCAACATTTTCTTTTGTTGTTGGCTGAAGAAGGCATTTAAGGTGAGGGCTTTGGCCATTTTGGAGGTAAAATCAGTTTTCCTGGTTCTCTCCCATTTATATGTTTTATTAAACTTTTATTTGATTTTCTCCTGTTAATCTATCTCATGTCAATTTAATTCTTAGATAAGCCAGAAGAACCTAGAAGTATAGAAGGTAATTTTTCCTCCCTCACAGATGCAACTTTTGAAGAAGGAAGGGACTTGAGCAGTGTGACAAACATTATGTCTCTCTTGTTATAGATGGAAATGTACCCTCCCCCCCAAACTTCCTATGTTGAATTCCTAACCCCTACTACCTCAGCCTGTGACTGTACTTGGAGATAGGGCTTTTAAAGGAGCAATTAAATTAAAATGAGGCCATTAAGGTGGGACCTAATCCAATCTGACTGGTGTCCTTATAAGAAGAGGAGATTAGGATACACAGAAAACATCAGGGGTACAAGCACAGAGGAACAACCATATGAAGAGCAAGAGGATGGACATGGACAAGCCAAGAGGAAACCACCTCTGCTAGCACTTTGATCTTGGCCTTCTAGCCTCCAGCACTGTGGGAAAATAAATTTGTTTTTTTAAGACACCTGGTGTGTGTCATTTTGTTATAGCAGCCCTAGCAGACAATGGCCATTCTCCATCACCTCTATACCACCTTGTTCATTGATTCCCACCCCACCACCCCACCACTGATTTTGTTAAGAACCAGAGTGAGCTAACCACTGGACATGAATTATGACTGGGTTAAGCCAGTCTTTTTCAAGTTCTTTTCAATTAAGGCAATTAGAAAGTTTCAGTTTGCTACTTCTACGTCTACCAGTTTTTTGTGGTAGAATATATTTGTTATTCAGCAAATATTCACTCTGTACTCACCCCAGCTCACCCCCAACCCCAGGGAGGAATATAGCTCTCTGCTCCACGAGGTTGAACTTTGACCAGTGGAATGCTAGCGTGCATGATGGAAGCAGAGATTTTAAATGTGTTTGCACAATTTGACTTGATTTTTGGTGCTTCAGCCATCCACTATGAGAAGATGCCCTAGAGAGTCACTGGTCTCAGACTTGTGAGAGAGAAATAAATGTGTATTGGTGTAAGCCACTGAGATTGGAAAGCTGTTTTTATGTGATAGAATCATAGCAATAAATAGCTGATGAAACCTATATTTTTGTTTTTAACAAAAAGTCAATGAGACTAGTTGCAAAAATTGACAGGCAACTATGTCCAAATGGAATTTAATAACAATGACAATTTCTGCTTTCATTGTATTCATTTTTAATTTCCTCCATTGTGGCAAGTAAAATAATTTTTTACTTATAGTAGTGGTACAGAGTTTCATTTGGGTTAGTTTTGTTTTGTTTTGTTTTTTATTTAATTTTAAGGAAATAAATATAAAAAGAAATATTGAGTAAGTAAGAATAGAGGTAATTGTGCATGGTTATAGCAAAAAGAAAAAAGATATAAAGAAAGAGAAAGAGTGAAAGAAAGGAAGGATGGAAGGAAGGAAAGAAGGAAGGAAGGATGGAAGGAAGGAAGGAAAGATGCAACATGGATGACTGAAGTTTGAGAAACATTAGCATAAGAATGGGGCAAGCTTACAGAGGAGAAGGGAAGGGATGAGGCCAAAATGAAAATCCAAAAGAAAAGGCAAGTAGTGTCATCTTTCCTGAAAAGAAGTAGCCAAGGATCTGTGTGGAAAGCAGCTAACTTAGAGTTGAAGTTATGAGCTTGAGTTCTGTTACTACAGAGGATGCCCTGCTCACTTTAGTCCTCAGTTTCTCATCTGGGAAATGGGAGTGACCCAACATCTCCACGGGGATGCAGTAGACATTCATGGATATCATGCCAGTGGAAGGACCTCACAGGGTTCAGGGGAACACCTAAGAAGAGGTTCAAGTTTTAGAGATGTGAGAGTGAGGAACTGAAGTGGGGGCCAAGAAAGTGAATGTGCTCCCAGCCAGACTGGGCACAGCAAACCAGCTGTGTGAACTCTGATCAGAAGTAACATTTTCTTTAATTTAACTACCCTTAACTAAACTTTCAGTCAACCGAGAGAGCCAGTCTGCCCACAGATGGAGAAATAGAGGGGAGGAGTAAGCAGGGCAGGATCATTTGCTCAGAAGAGCAGGAGTACTTACAGAATCTAAGATCCAGCTTTTTGGTAGAGTCATGACTTTTTTTGTTGTTTTTTTTTTTTTTTCTCTACCCACTCATGGGTACCATTCCATTGCCCACATATCTCCAAGGCCTGGGTACCCTGAAAAGAAGAGGGTCCTGGGATAAGAGAACCAGAGACCCCTGGGGCTTTGAGCTGGATAGGAAGCCTCTCCCACAATTGGTTTTGAAGGTCCAGATGTCCCAGGAAGCCCCACAGAAGGTATGACAGAACGGATATCTGAAACCCACAATACAGAAAGGGCCCTACAGAGAGCCAGGCTCTCCGCCATAACTTGATATTACTAGCTCCCCACGTGGTGTCCAGGACTATTGAGTCAGGGGAAGAGATTATAGAGAATTCATATCAGCTCTTAAATGCCTTAAGCCAGAAGTGACATGTGTCACTTCCACCTGGAGTTCATTGTCCAAAACTGGAATTCAATAGCTTCCCCTAACTCCAGAAGAAGCTTGGAAATGAGAGAGACGTGCACGTGGAATCTTCAGAGAATTCTACTGTGTGCCATACACCCATTGTTAGGGTGAGAAAACTGAGGCACAAAGGGATAAGAGAACTGCTCAGTGTCACGGACCTGGTAACTGGTAAAGGCCAGGCTGAAACCCAGGCTGCTGGCCCCAGCACCTGTCTTCCGGACCGGAACACTGGTGTTAGTTCCACACGAGAGATTTCTTGAGATACAGAGACTGTCTCATGCACTGTTCCTCCTGTTCCCATTATCTTCTCAAAGGTGACTGCCTCTTTTCTTTGATTAACAGGGTTTCTTGTACTTTATAATCTTTAGCTTACTGTGGCCAGTCAACCTGCCCTGCCTTCTTACTTGCTCCTCTCCGTCACAGGGGTCTACCCTTAGCTGAAGTTTCATCGTGAACGCATTGGCCAGGAGGAGCAAGACCCACATCTCGGAAGCCAGGCTTGCCCCTCAGCCCTGGCAGGGGTGTTCTAGGAGTCTCCAGCGATCTTTCATGGTGACTTTGAGCAGAGGTATTTTTCTCCCTGGTTCAATGGAGGTTGAGAGGGAAAAGGTGATGGGAAAGTTGGGCCAGGATACTGGAGAGACCCCAAAATGTCTCTAGAAGAAAACTAACAAGCCACTACCTGTGACATTCCAGGCTTACCTAATGTAGCATCAATCCAGAGTCTAAATGCCTGAGCCAGGCGCTTTGCAGACTGTACATCCTGCAGAGCTTTCAAAGATCACATGGAACCAATCTTATTAACAACCACCCACTCCTCCATTTTTCAGATGAGAAATTCAAAGTTAGAAGAGGTAAATGGCTTGCCATGGGCCATCTTGTAAGTGGCTGTGCCAGGATTCAAGCTCCAGACTTTGGGATTCCAAAGACCATGCATTGTTCGAGTATACCAAACTGTTTCTCTTAAAATCCTGAGTTAATAAAACAGCCCACGTGGATTATGTTTGCATTGTGCTATGTACTTTTCATGTATTATTTCATCTAATAGTAACAAAAACAGCAACAAAGAACCACCACAGGAGACAGGTGTCACTATTATTACTCCTATCTCACAGATAAGGAAACTGAAGAATAGAAACAGGAGGTCCATGAAGGTCAAAAAGATGTAATGGCAGACCTGAGGCTTAAACCCAAAACTCCCTGCCCCCACAGCACAGGCTTTAATGACTAGCCAACATTGGCACTTGGCTGTCATTCAAATGAAAACATTGGAGGTACTGGACTGGGGAGAAGGAGCAGGTTAGCCTCAGAGAACTTGCAAAAGTGCTCCGTTTGGCTTTATTTATTCATTCACACTGCAAGGCATGCCCACAAGAATCGGAGAGTACTATATAGTTTGTTTTTCGAACTGATTTTTCTCTCAATGGGAGCTTGTGATTGCTTTCTGCCCTTTGCTACGTGAGTATCTCCTCCCCCTTTCAATGATTCAATTCCTGCCAAGTTCTCCACCCCAGCGGTGGCCAGGAAGTAAGTTCTGTTATATGAACACTCCTGGAAACTTCTGATCAGAGAGAACTGAACGTGCAAAGTCCCAGTCCAAGACCTAGCCCAAGTGTTTCATAGACAGTATCAGGTAAGACAAAGGTGAATGACACCTTATTTGGGTGGGAATATGTGTGTGTGTGTGTGTGTGTGTGTGTGTGTGTGTGTGTGTGTGTATCTGTCACAGGGCAGCAAAGTGTATACAGAGCCTTGAACTTAAAATCTGAAGGCCCAATTTCAAATTCTGGCAATGCCACTTACAGACCTTGGGCACGTCTGTTAACTTCTCTGACAGTTCATTTCCTTTACTGCAAAATGAGAATGATGGTACTGAGTGAGAGGGATCGATGCGAACACGCATGTCATACACCTAGCACCATGGCTGGCTCATAGGTGATCGACTGAATGTTAGACAGCTCACCAAGTGTGGTGAGATGCATTCCAGTTAAACTCACAGTCCCGTTAGTTGAAGAATTCAGATCAACGTCAACTTGCCACCCCGTGATTAGAACTTAACACTTGATCACAATTACCTGACTGTGTACCAGATACTTTTACCTGCTATCTGGTTTCTTAAATGTGGTGAGCTGTGTGAGGAGGGTGCTAAGGGGAATAAAAAAGACCCAGAAGATCAACACTGGAAAGAAAACTCCACTCTGCAGAAGTTTGTTCACATTATACAAAAAAAAAAAAAAAGCTTTTTAATTATCTAATTTGGGGGTTGGCTTCAGAATTTGCTGGGAGCTAGAGAGCACCTCAACATTTATTGAGCCCTTATTGTAAAAGTGTTATATAGATTATCTCACTAATCTTTGTGGAAGCCAGATAGCAGGCATTATGACTGTGCCCCCCAAGTTCAGAGGCGTAAATGGTGGCCAATACCTCTTAGCTGGTAGACAGTGGAGCCGAACCTTGCTCTGTAACATTAGGACCCCCTATAACACACTAAGTATGTCGTCTCATAAAATAAATAGCTTTTCCAGTCCGAATGCTTGTGAAATCAAAGCTCTATTGCAGGACCTCTTGGCACTGTGTACCAGTCATATGGGATTGGGTCCATCTAATGCCTTCATTTTAACTTAATTACCTCATTAAAGATTCTGTCTCCAAATAGAGTCGCATTTTGAGGTGCTGAGAGTTGGGACTTCAACATATGAATTTTGAGGGGACACAATTCAGCCCACAGCAAAGGATTCATTTCCTCATTATTACTCTTCCTTTTGTTTTGGTTTTTAGCCACTTATTAAAGTGTTGTGTACACTCTCCTTGAGTATTTTAAGGAAGATCCTGAGGTTACTTATATACCTTTGTATAAAAAGAGAAACTGATGTTCTTACTCTAACTCAGCTCATGCCTGTGGAGGGAGGTATGTGTTGGGAAAAAATAGCAGAGCAGTCAGGCTTTTAGAACCAATTCTGCTACTAAGTTTGTCTTGCAACCTAGGGGAAATTCCTGTCCCTCTTGGGATGTTGGCCAAATCAAGATTTTTAAAGTCAAAGATCCCCAAGGATTGGACAGGTACAGTAAATGGAGAAGCAGGTGGGTGTGACAAAATGAGAAGTGGCAGAAACTATGTCAAATTAGAGAACCTTCCATGTAAATTGAGCAGACAGTTCTCAGCTCCAGTCAGTTGGTGCCAAGTTGAAACGAAAGCCCAATGTTGCTGGACCTTCTAAGCTTTCAGGAGAACTCTTCAAGGCTTTTAAATAAAATCTCCTAAATTTTAAATATTGGCAATTCAAAATATTTCCTCCAAAGACTGAGGGCTAAAGGTAATATGTCTGAAGACCAGGTTATGGGCCAGCTAATATCTTAGGATCTTTCTTCCTTCAAGTGCTCTGACAAAACAAAAGACAGTACTGTTGAATGACTGGCACTGAAATGGAAGGGGGCATACTTTAGTTCACGTGGCCCAAGGATCCACACTGTCAAGCAGGGACGAAACTAAGGGGTGAAACTTTCACATATCTCTCGTTTTTTCTGCAGACAGACAATAGCAGTGTTCTGAGGGCAGCAACAAAATTAACTGGCATTAGGTTACTATGGGTCTAAACAAGTTGAAAATAAATTGAGTCAAGTTTTACCAATCTGTTCTACAGGTCTGTTGTCAGATAGTATCATCTTACTGCTGAAACTGAGGAGGAGGGAGCTTAATTGTTTACCATGATAAAGTGCTTGAACCTCAAAACTATTTCTGACGTGGCTTTCTTCCAATTTTCACAATCAAACTTTAAGAAGGACCCTAATACATGAGGGTTTTGCTCCCAGGTAGAAGCATTTGTTGGGATCTGGAGTGACAAGTTTTACTTCATGGGTCAAGTGATAGATTGGTAATCGTTGCCTGGAATGCTGTCCTGGGAAAGACCCTGGTGTCAGACCCCAATCCAGTAGGGAAGTCGCTGTGATATTAGCCTCGTCTGTCCTGAGTATGGTTGGGCATATTTGTCAATATTCTTACAGCCCCAAGTGACAGGACCCCAGTCTCGGGCAGGAAAAATTGCTGGCTCATCGAATTCAGTTCAGGATATTAACAAGAGAAGGGCTGAGGTGAAGAGGGGCCTTAGGAACAATATGAACCAGCAAACTGAATGCCTCTGAGATACTCTCTGCTCCTTATTTCTATGAAAATTTTACACAAACATTTTGGAGAGGGTTTATGATTCGCCCAGTTTGGATTAAAAAAAATCGTGGGAAATGACTGCTTGACTCTGGACCAATCAACTTTGGACAGGTGGTGGAATCATTTAAAAACTTGACAGTTTCCATGAGAACCACATATTTGGGTTCAGTGGGAAGAGAGACCTCCAGAGCAAGGATAGTATGAGATACAGGACTTTCAAAATGGTCAGTTTCTACCAAAATGAGGGCTACATGGCTGCCGTCCCAGGGGGTGAGGGAGAACAAGAAGACCCTCAGGGATGTGTGCCAACCCTATCTAGTAGCTACAGCCCTGCCCTATCATTTTTTTTTTTTTTTTTGCCTTGTGATTCCTCAGTTGAGAAGAGAAATCCCACCTAAATCAATAAGTTGTGCCTTCCAAATTCCAATGAGCTCAAATAAAGCCATCACTCTAGCAATTAACCAGGAATACGCCTTCATTTTGCAGAGGAAATTCCTGCTCCAGCGATCAACCTATTCGCCATCTCTTCCCAAGGCAGGTGGTGAGCTGAGAATTCTGTGCCTGCTTCCTGAGGACTGCTCCACCCACCATGCAATGGCTAATGAACTTCCGAGTCCTCCGGGGCATCCTCAAATCCTTCCATGGCTTCCACCCTGCCCCTCAGCGCCTGTGCAGCCGGTTTTTATCAGGACCTGGAGCCCCCAGCTGGAATGACTACGTTAGACCCAAGGAATTTAATTTTGCAAGTTATGTATTAGATTACTGGGCTCAAATGGAGATGGTAAGGAGGCACCCTTGATGGGGGTGGTGAGAACAGGATTTGCTTCACTGGTCTTATCTTGCCCCTTAGAAGGCTTAGGGGCACTGAACCAAGAATGGCTTCTGACTAAGCTTGTAAGTGTCCTGAGAAAAGCTTATGTTTGGGGGTTCATTTCCCAGCCTGGACAGTTCTCTGAGCCCCAGTGATTTTATCTGTGAAATGGAGATAATTTCATTTAAGAAACAAGATAGCAGGTGAAAGTATCTGGTACACAGTCAGGTAATTGTGATCAAGTGTTAAGTTCTAATCATGGATTAGCAAGTTGACGTTGCTCTGAATTCTTCAACTAACGAGACTGTGAGTTTAACTGGAATGCATCTCACCACACTTGGGCTTGACTTCAGGATACATCCACAGGGAGGGGACTCCTGATTGTGCACATGAACATCTGACACATATAACTAAGTCATATCATCTGTCTTCCTATGAGGATGGCAAGTGCAGCTGTGGTCCTCCCCATCAGATACAACCATGAGCGTGGCTTCAGGGTGTGTCCAGGGAATCCAGTCTCTGTGGTCTCTGCTGAAAGACACACATGCTTGGTTTGTCTTTTCCCAAGAGACAGACCAAGAGAGAAGTGGTGACACTAGGATTTGGGATGGACAATGGGTGGTGTTCCAGCTACTAAATTCCAGCTGGTGATGTTCACATCGTGAAAACTCACTCAATGCTGTCTTTGTACAGAAGACTGAATTCACCTGAGGTGGAGGCAGAGAGTTGATGTATTTTTAATTTCCCATAAACAAACGTTCATAGGTTAGCATTCGAAGCTTATGTGCCTTTCACAGGGACTTCTTCCCTACCTCCTTCTTTTTCCTTTTTCTGAATTTTCATGGTAACTCCAGGGAAAATAGAGCCCTCAGTTAGGAAGAGCATTTTTTAATGTGCCATGTTGAGCGCTTTGCGTTTAATATTCTGATTAAATGGGCACTTTTATTATCCTCACTTTCTAAATGGGGAACCTGAGGTTCCAAATGTTCAAATAACCTACAGAATAAGCCAAATAAGTGAAGGAGCAGGATTTAGGTCCAGGCTGTTGCGTTCTATGATCCTCTGCCTAATCTGGTCTCATAATCTGATCATGTCAAAACATCTCTGCCTTCAGACTATAAACTGACTTTCATCACTGCCCATCCCAAAAATCTGGTTAAGACCTTTTGAATCACAAGGTGGGCCAGAGAGGGAGGACACAGAGAAGGCGAAGTGATGCCATCACTTTTCTCTGCATTTATCTTCATAAAAAGTCCTACACATAAACCCATGGAGATAATAACCAAGTGAACATTTGCCCAGAGAATCCCCCATCTTTGTTAGGTTTTATATCACCTTTTTTAGTCATTGTCAGTTCTCCATACCTTCACATTTTTCGTATCCCCAGCATCCCCATCTCATTAATGTTCATTCTCACAACACTTCTGACCTGTCTGCTTCTACTTTTCCAATTGTCTTAATGAAGATCAGTGTCTCTCGAGTGACGTGTGGTGCCTGACACTTAGCAGTCCCTTAGTACACTTTTGTGTCATTAATTAATTTTGAAACATACCTTGTAAGCACAAAAGACCTTCCAGAGGGCATGAGTGCTCCCCGGATACCAGAGTCCACGCCGGCTTCCTGTGTGATCCCTTACAACTTAACAAACATCATTGATCCATAGCCTAATGAGCAACACAACCCAGATCATAACAAATTACATAATTTATTTTGACTCCATTTTCAACACATTACACTTGTAAAACCTTTAAGTTAGAAATCTAACAGTTTACTGTGATTTTTTTTTTAAGTGTAAGACAGCCAACACAGGTCCAAGGGTGGAATACAGTCACTTATTCAGGCCACCAATTTATAACCCCTGACTGTCCTTGGAAATTAAACCTTATATTAATTTCTAAGGCCCCTAGGCTCCTAGGATTTTGCACGCCAGTTGATTCCTGAAGTAGCCTCCCACATCTATTCATGAGAGGTCACATTCATGTCCAAAATCATTCATTCTGTCTCTTTGATACTTCATTCATTCATTCAGTTAAGATTCAGTGAATACCTAACATGCACCAAAGCATTGTTCTAGAAAATAGGGGTAAAAAAGTAAACAACATACAATTCTTCATTTTTTCTCTTTGGATAGTGTGATTCTCCACTTCATGTCCCAGGATAGGTAAGCAAAGCATTAAGTGACATTAACTTCTGTTTGTTTCAGCAAAAGTCATGACAGGAGCAAATTTGTCCTACCAATGTTGATGCAATTTAGTATTAAATATTGCTCAATCAGTATAGTCAAATATCTACAAACCACAAAGCTTAAGAAAAGCAACAGCTGAATGTCATTGCCACATAATGTCTGGCTCTTTTTTCTATAATATTTCCCATAAGAAATTGATTTATATGCTGACAAACTTTCTAAATTTCTTAATATGCAATAGTCATGTCTGTCTAGATTTTTTGTGGGCCAATGGGTCTGTGTTTTGTGGTTCTTGAATTTAAATCAATCAATCTATCTATCTATCTATCTATATTTTAGTTTTTTTTCCTGGGTGGGGGGAAAGGAGATAATTATATTTATTTATTTATTTTTAGAGGAGATACTGGGGATTGAACCCAGGACCTCATGCATGCTAGCATGTGCTATACCACTTGAGCTGTACCCTCCCCTTAAATCTATGATTTTATATAAGTAATTAGTAACAATCCTATTCATTTAGTTAATCCATATGAATTGATACTCAGTAACTGTGTTTCCTAGTTTGGCATATCATTTGATGAGCCTGTAAGAAGTATACATATTTCTTATCAATGGCAATTTACAAAAGAGTAACATGCCATTTATCATAGTAAGTTATATGTAAACCACTTTCTTTGTAAGTTAAATTACAATCAATTAGATATGTAGACATATTTAAAATAATTTGTTTGGCTATAATCTACATCCAGCAAAGGTAATTACTGTCTAATTTAGAAAAAAATTGTAAGTTTTATCTAAAGAAGTGAGGTTTCAGGTCTTATATTTAAGTCTTTAATGTATTTTGAGTTTCTTTTCTGATCTCATCTTTAGTTTTTTAATTGAAGTATGGTTGACTCACATAAAAAATAATAAGTGTACAACATAGGTGATTCAATATTTTTATACATTTCAAAATGATCACATGATAAGTCTAGTTATCTGTCACCATACAAAGCTATTAAAATATTATTGACTACATTCTCTATTCTATACATTATATCCCTGTGACTTACTTATTTTCTAGCTGTAAGTCTGTGACCTCTTAGTCCCCTTCACTTATCTCATTCATCCCCCAACCGTCTCCCCTCTGGCAACTACCAGTTTGTTTTCTGTATCTAGGAGTCTGTTTGTTTTGTTATTTTTGTTCATTTACTTGTTTTTTAGATTCCACGTGTAAGTGAAATTATATGATATTTGCTTTCTCTGTCTGACTATAAGATCCACTAGTTCTATCCACGTTGTCACAAATGCCAAGACTTCATTATTTTTAATGGCTCAGTAATATTCTATTTTGATATTAACCCCTAATCAGATACATCTTTAGCAAATATCTTCTCCTATTCAATAGGCTGCCTTTCTGTTTTGTTGATAGCTTCTTTCACTGTGCAAAAGGTTTTTATTTTGATGTAGTTCCATTTATTTTTGCTTTTGTTGCCCTTGCCTGAGGAAACAGATCCAAATAAATAGTACAAAGATCAATGTCAAAGAGCATATGCTGCCTATGTTTTCTTCTAGGAGTTTTATGATTTCAGGCCTTATATTTAAGTCTTTAATCTGTTTTAAGTTTATTATTGTATATAGTATGAGAAAGTATTCTAGTTTGATTCTTTTGCATAGGGGTCCAGTTTTCCCAAAATATTTATTGAGGAGGCTATCTTTTCCCCATTGTATAATCATACCTCTTTGTTGTAGATTAATTGAACATGTTAAGGGTGGGTTTATTTCTGAACTCTCTATTCTTTTCCATTGATCTATGTCTGTCTGTACCAGTAACATATTGTTTTGATTACTATGGCTTTGTAGTATAGTTTGAAATCAGAGAGCAAGATACTTCCAGCTTTGTTCTTTTTTCTCAAGGTTTTTTGTTTTTTGGGTTTTTTGTTGTTTTTTTTTTTTTTTTTTTTTTTGGCTATTTGAGGTCTTGTGCATTTCCATGAAAATTATAGAAATTTTCCAAGTTTTGTGGAAAATGCCATTGCTGTTTTTATAGTAATTACATTAAATCTGTAGATTGCCTTGGAACTATGGCCACTTTAACAATGTTAATTCTTCCAATTCATGAGCTTTCCTTTGTGTTTAATTGATTTTTTTAGTAGTATGCTCTCATTTCTTTTTCATTGCCTTTTGTGTATATTCTGTAGATAATTTTTTGTGGTTACCATAGGGATTACATATAATATTCTAAAGTCATTACAATCTATTTTGAACTAATAAGAACTTAACTTTATTCACATACAAAACCCTACTCGTTTCCAGCTTCCTCTCACCTCCCCACATGATGTTATTGATGTCACAAACTCATCTTTACATATTGTGTACCCATTATAGATTTATAATCAACTGTTTTTATGCTTTTATCTTTTACATACTGTGAAAGAATAAAAAGTAAATTTATAAACCAGAATTATAATAATACTAGTTTTTATATTTCTCTGTGTATGTATCTTTATTAAAGAATTTTATTTTTGTATTCAAGTTACTCTCTAATGTATTTTCGCTTCAACTTGAACTCTTTTTAATATTTCTTGCAGAGAAAGTCTAGTGGTAATAAACTCCCTCAATGTTTTTTGTCTGAGAATGTCTGAATTTCTCCCTCATTTTTGAAGGATAGTTTTGCTAGATACACAATTTCTGGTTGACAATATTTTTCCTTCCCCATAACTTTAACTATACAACCTGCCTGTCTTCTGGCCTGCAATCCAGTGATAAGCTTATTAAGAATTTCTTATACATGATGAGTCACTCTTCCTCTGCTGCTTTCAAGATTTTTTCTGTCTTTTATAGTTTGATTGTAATACGTCTCTGTGTGGGTGTCTTTGGGTTTTCCTGTTTGGAGTTCACTGAGCCTCTTGCACTTACGTATACATCCCTTTCCTCAAATTTGAGGAGATTTCAGCCATTAATTATTCAAATAAGTTCTATGTCCCGTTTCCTCTCTTTCTTCTCCTTCTAATACTCCCAGAATATGTATATTGGTCTGTTTGTTTGTGCCCATAAATTCCTTAGGCTCTGTTCACTTTTCCTCATTTATTTTTCTTTTTGCTCCTCGGACTCAATAATTTTAAATAACTTGTCTTCAAGTTTACTGATTCTTTCTTCTTCCCGCTCAAGTCTGCTGTTGAGCCCATTTGTGAAGTTTTCAATTCAGTTATTCTATTTTTCAGCTCCAGAATCTCTGTTTGGTTCTTTTTAATAATTTGTATATCTTTGTTGACATTCTCATTTTCTTCATATATCATTTACCTGATTTGCTTAGTTCTTTGTGTGTGTTTTCCTTCAGCTGTTCCAACATATATATGATAGTTATTTTAAAATCTTTGTCCAGGACCTGAAGCCTATGTCTCTTTAGGGTCAGTTTCTGGAGATTTATTTTGTTACTTTGAATAGGCTATGTTTCTCTTTTTCTTTGTAAGCCTTGTGATCTGTTGTTGAAAATTGAATATTTAAAAAAAAAAAAATCCAGCTGCTTCTCTCCATCTTTGCAGACTGTCTCCATGGAGGGAAAGACTTTCAGTAATCTGCCCAGTATGAAAACTTAAGGTCTTCTTAGGCCCTGTCTGGTACATGTCTTTCCTGGGCTTATACATTTGCTTTTTCCCCTAGTTTTCACATACACATGACTGCTTTTCATATTTTTTTTTTAAGTCTCATACCTGCTTCTTCTTGGGACCTTAGATGTTCTATTATATTCCTCTCTCTGTAGTCTCTTCCTATAGGTAACCTCAGGTCTACAGTTTCCACACAGTGTGACACCTGCCACTGCTTTTATATAGCTACAACCTGGTATTCAAATGATGTTATCATTCCCATATGAGCTCCAAGTCAGACAAGACAGAAACCAGTTCCTCATGCAGCCTCCACTAAAAAAGCCATATTGTTGCAAACAAGTTTCAATATTTCCCATCTATCCCACAGGAGAGGCTGAGAACTGGGTACCTTCCTCCTGAACTGCACCACAGCAGAGAGGAGGTGGTGCAAGAGTGAGCAAAACACACCACAAAATGTCTTGCCATTTTGATTGTGTGTTTTCACTGTTTGAGCACTTGTTGGTTGCTACACACCCTTGACTGTTTCTAGAGTTTCAACAAAGCTATCTTAGTTTATTTTTATTTTCTTGATGTTTTTGTGAGGGAACAAGGGCCTGAAGCTTCCTAGTCTGACATCTTGCATCTCTAGAGGTACCTTAATTTTAAAAGACACTTTTCCCCAAATATTCAGGAATTAAATTATCCTCTTTCATTTTGTTGTAATAATAATAAAAGCAATTTTACTGAGCACCTACTGCATGCCAGGCACTGTTATATATACTTTACTTTTAAAAATTACTAATTTAAACTTTATTACTTTACTTTTAAAAATAACTAATTTAAACTTTATTACTTTCTAGGTAGTATTATTATACCCATTTTATAGGTGAGAAAACTGAGGCACAGAGAAACACCTACTGTCCATATGGAACTAAGAGAGACACATGGAGGAATAAAATTTTAAGGCTCCAACAGGTGATATGAAGGCTTTTCATGTGATCTGAGAGAAGGGGACTACAGTAGACCAGAAGTCGGCTGGATCACACCTCCCCCCAGTTTCTTTTGGCTCTACAAATGCTTTAAAATGGGATCTCAGTCCTTGAGCTGTACTCACACTGGAATGTAACTATGTTAGTGGATTGGCCAAATTAGTGCCCCTTTCCTTCAAAGCAGGAAGTAACATGTGACGTTTGATCTTAACCAGGAGGGCAAGAGAGGTCCCAACCCAGCCCTGTGGTGGGTGAATAATCAAGGGGATGAACTGAAGTGGAGCTTCAGAGAGATGACAGACTTAACCCGTCGTACGGCCAACGTCTTGACACAGACCTGTGGTCTGCAGGAGGGAGACTATCTAGCCTTGATTCTACCTCGAGTGCCCGAGTGGTGGCTGGTGGCCGTAGGCTGCATCCGAACAGGTCAGTGAGCCCAAGGGACCCCAGTAGACCTTAGGGCTGGCCTCAAGCCAGCTGGTCCTGAAATATCAGGTACTTTCTCTTCCCTACCTTTTCTCTTCTTAACAGTCTTTCTTTTTCTCAGACTCTCTCAACTATAATTATACTCATTCTCATTCTTACACTCACACACTCTCAAACAATGTCTTAATTCCCTCTCATTTATACACACACACTTTCTCTTGCACGAGCTCAGACATTTTTACCACTTTTTTTTAAAGATTCATCAATTGTTAACATTTTGCCATGCTTGAGCCCTTCTCCACCAGTGAGTCATTTAAGAATCAGTTGCAGACATTGTGATACCCCTGAACACACATCTGCTAAGATCCAAGACAGTCCACTTATAGAACCACAATAGAGTTAACACAGAAGGAGTTTAACACTGCTGCAATAGAGTTACCTGAGAATCAGCTTCAAGATGGCAGAATAGAAGGATGTGGAGCTCACCTCCTCCCATAGATACATCAAAAATACATCTACATGTGGAACACTGCTCTCAGAATACCTAATGAACTTTGGCAGAAGATCTTGTACAAGTGGAACTACAAGGAAAATCATCACAAAACTGGGTATGAGAGAAAGAAGAAGAGGAAAAGGAAATTGGGATGGGACCGTCCCTTCAGGGATGGAGTAGTGAAAGAGGAAAGGCACCCTCACTCTGCGGAGCCCTTTCTCCAGTGGGGAGGTAAGCTGAGCTAGAAGGAGGGCTTCAGAGGCATGGAGGAGAGCACTGGAGCCACTCTGCAGCAGACAGAATGGAGGGAAAATGGCACAGACGGTCCATGCAGTCCCTAGACTGATGTGCGAACCAGGTGGCATGTGCCGGGATTGGATGCTGGAGCTTGGGCTCCAGACAACCGACTCGGTGAGAAGACTGGGGTTAATAGCACAGAGGCAGCCTCAGGGGCTTCAGCGTGGTATGGGTTGAGGTGGAGAGTTTGTGCAAAATAGCCTGGGTCTGCCATAGAAAGCCCCACGGTTGGTGCACATGACAGGAGGGCCACAACACTGCCTGCAGGGTGTGGCTTGGCTGGAAAGTCTCTGTTGTTAACATACTCTCACACAGGGAGGAGAGGGTTGTTGTCATAGCAACTGCCTTCACTCACAGGGCATTCCCTGGCCGTAAAGGCCCCACTGTTAACAAGCTCTGTAAGCCCCCATAACAAGTGATAGACAACAGCAGAGAGTATTCTAACTTCATTGTTTTACACACAGGTTTCCACAATAAATGCTGGAGAGGGTGTGGAGAAAAGGGAACCCTCCTAGGCTGTTGGTAGTTTGGTGCAGACATTATGGAAAATAGTATGGAGATTCCTCAAAAAAACTAAAAATAGACTTACCATATGATCTAGCAATCCCACTCTTAGGCATACATTCAAAGGGAACTCTAACTTGAAAAGATACATGCACCCCAATGTTCATAGCAGCGCTATTTAAAATAGCCAAGACATGGAAGCAACCTAAATGTCTATTGAAAGATGACTGGATAAATAAATTGTGGTATATACACAATGGAATACTACTCAGCCATAAAAAAGAATAAAATAATGCCATTTGCAGCAACATGGATGGACCTGGAGATCATCCTACTAGGTGAAATAAGCCAGAAAGAAAAAGAAGGATGCCATATGATATCACATATATGTGGAATCCTAAAAAAAAAAAAAAAAAAGAAGAAGACATGAGTGAACTTATTTACAAAACAGTGACACACTCACAGACATAGAAAACAGACTTATGGTTACCAGAGGGAAAGAGAGTGAGGAGGGACCAGCTGGGAGTTCGGGATTTGTAGATACTACTATATATAAAATAGATTAACAAAAAGTCCTACTGTATAGCACAGAAAACTCTATTCAATACCTCTTAATGGCCTATAATGGAAAATAATATGAAAATGAATCACTATGCTGTCGACCAGAAATTAACACAACATTGTAAATTGACTTCAATAAAAGTTTAAAAATATAGTTACCTAATATGCATTCATAATCAAAATTCCTCATTGGCCCAATGATGTCCTTTATAACATTTTTCTGTTTGAATCAAAAATCCAATTGAGAATCATGCATTGCATTTAGTAGTCCTTTAATCTAGGATGTGTGTCTAGCCTTTTCTACATGAGAATGACATTTTTGCCTTGTCTGGGCCAGTTGCTTTGCAGAAGGTGCCTCAAAATTCGCATTTCTGACCCTTTATTCATGATTACATTCAGGTAAACATTTTTAGCACAAGTACTAGAAGGGTAACATTTCGTCTTTCCCAGTGCATCACATCAGGGATATATGATGTTTGTTTGTCCCAGCATCTGTGATGCTATTTTATCCCTTTAGAAAGGTTGTATCCACCTTGGTAAAGGCACCCCTTTGTAGTTAGTAACAAATCTGTCATGTAATATTTATGAGGCTCCGTGAATATCCTGTTCCCCAACTGTCTTTCCCTTTATGGTTTGAGAATCCGTTGATGAATCTTGACTGAACTGAATATTATAATTGTAGTTTTATATGAGAACTTTCCATTTATATCATTCCCTCCACACTTACTAGTTGGCATTCTTCTGTAGATAAGTAGATAGATGGCTTATCTATCTACTGATCTATGTAATCACTATGGGATTCATGGATTCTTTTTTTTTTTTTAATTACTTCAGTTGTTCTATCATGCATGTTCATACAACAATCTGTCATGCTCTTGCACATATAGTCTCTCTCATCTTCTCTCCCAAATAGTTGTCAAGGTCATATGGAATCAAGAATTAATAGCAATGGTAGAGGGAGTATAGAGGTCCATGTCACTCAGAGAGTTAATAGATGGCCCATGAGAAATCCAAGACCTGATCTGCGACCCCTGGGATAAGAAGAATTGAAAAGTTAATAGAGGCAAAAGACTGAAATCCCAAGAATGGGCATAGCACATGGAAATGCTTAGAGTCAGGAGTAGCCTATATGAAGAATGGACATTTTGAAATAGAGAACAGAATTGTGCGTGGAAAAGGTCGAGAGTGGGCAGTGCCCTTGATGTCAAGATGGGGAGTGTGGTGTTTTTCTGGAGAGGGGGCACAGGTGTTAGCAAGGGGAAGAAATGTGGAGGGGAAAAAGTCACTGCTCCGTGGAACTTAAGCAGGTAATAATTTGGAAGGTGGGCAGTAGAAAGATTCAGGACAGGGCATCTGCTGGAGAGAGTAGAATGCAGCAGGGGCACCCAGATACCTGAACTCATTGTTGGTGATGGAAGATGGAAGGGAAGGTAGAAAAGTTCAAAGGACAACGTAGTTTACTTTGGGAATGAAGAATGAAGGAAAGAGGAAATTCAAGATGATACAAGGGACTGACAGAGAAGGTAAGTGAGAGGAGAAAAATGGGGGCAGGGATGTAGCTAGTCCTTGGGTCGAGGACACCATTTTGCTTGCATCTTTCCCAGATCCTGTGTAAAGTTGTATGAAGTAGGATTCACCTGTCTAGTGGCTAGATCCATCTAGAGTAGAAAAGGCTAGGGCAGGATTTTCACATTTCAACGTGCATAGGAATCACTTGGAGATGTCGTTAAAATACAGATTCTGATTCAGTAGGTTTGGGGTGGGGTGTGAAATTCTGCGTCCTACGCGGTGCTGATGCTGCTGGTCTGTGGACCACACTTTGCATAGCAAGAGGTTAGGGAATTTCTATGCAGATAAACCAGGTCTGAAGCCCAAGGTTGTGACAGAGAAACCTAAAGAACATCTTTCTCATCCTTAGGGATCATCTTCATGCCAGGGACCACCCAGATGAAGGCCAAGGATATTGTCTACCGACTACAAGCCTCTAAAGCTAAGGGCATCGTGACCACGGATACGCTTGCTCCAGTGGTGGATTCTCTGGCCTCTGAGTATCCTGGTCTGAAAACCAAGCTCCTGGTGTCCGACCAGAGCTGTAAAGGGTGGCTGGACTTCCGATCATTGATTAAGTGAGTTTCTGGTCTGATGAATGTGTTTTCTGAGGACTAGCAGAAGGCTATTCAGTCCCAAGTGCTGGTAGACAAGCAGCCAGTGGGAGGAAGCTGACCAGGTCTAAAGCCTAAAACCTCTTCCGAGCTACATTACTGACCCTGGACTAGTTCCTTATCCTCTCTTGGCTGTGAATGTTTTATCTGTAAAATCAGGAAATTGAATTTCCATGCCTCTCTCACTAAAATATAATCTGCCCCTGTGCAAAGGAGATGTGTGAAGTCAGAGGGTTGTAGTGTTGCATCTTCTTTGTAGGTGGGGAATCTGAAATATCATTCTTTATTAAAAAATATGTGAAGAAGATGAATTTTCAAGGTGAAGTGAGATTGAGGGAAAAATTGAGGCTGTGGGAGCCTCAGGCAGCTTTGGGAGCAAACACTTCCCATCTCCTAGGAGGGTGGGTGCCTCTAGGGACAACTTGAAGGAAGCTAAGGAAGTGTCGGTGGTAAGAAAGACCCTCTCCACCTCCAAAACTCTGATTCTGCAAGCCTTCAGTCATTTTTCAAGTCACACACAAACCATGCTGGATTTGTTTTCTTGAAGTAACTCCTCAGTTTTTAAAGCTCTCTAAGGCAAATATTACAGTGAAATCATATCTTATGCTAGATTCTAAAGTCAGAGAATTAAATCAAAGTAGCTTAAATAAAGAATACTCATTAAAACTCCCCTAAATTGCCTAGAGTCAATATGGTATCATATCTCAGCAAGAACCAGTGTTTCCTCTAGCACTGATATTATTTGCAGTCGCTCTGACTGAAGACAAAGGAAGCTTGCATTTAGAGAGACTCAGTCCAGGAGAAGCTCCCAAGAATCAAGGCAGACTGAGGAAACTACAAATTCTATCTGTCATCTCCAGCCCACGCCAGGGCAGATGTACGTATTTCTTTCACTCTCATTCTCCATAGCTTTCTCTTCCCCACCTCTTTCACCAAACTTATGGGGTTAAATTCCTGTAAATCTAGTTTGTGTAAAAAAACAAGTTTAGCAGTGTGACTAAAAACATAGTGTATGGGTCAGACTGTCTGAGTTTGAATCCTGGCTCTGCAACTTGCTGGCTATATATCTTTAGGTAAGTTACCTAACCTCTCTGAACCTCAGTTTCCTTATCTGTAAAATGGACATAAGAGCAGTACTCACCTCTTAGGGTTGCTCTGAAGATTGAATGAGTTCTTATTAGTAAATCATTTAGGGTGTTGTCTGGAAACATAGTAAATGCTATTGTAATGTTTGTTAAATTAAAAAATAATCCACCATATTTTCCCCATTTTAAAATGAAGAAATATCAGTCCACTGATCCAGGTCACCTATAAACTTTGTTTGATGACTAATACTAGGAGTTTTTCCTCCAGTATTGCAAACCTCAATTTTCTCCAAGTCTTTTCCAAGTTTCATATTGTTTCTTTTGCTTCGCCAGAGGATGGAAAAACAGGAAACATGACTTCTCTCCTCTTGTATTGAATCCCTTTGCAGATCAGCATCTCCAGATCACGTTTGTATTAAGTCAAAGACCCTGGACCCAATGGCTGTCTTCTTCACCAGTGGGACCTCAGGCCTCCCCAAGATGACAAAACACAGCCATGGACTTGCTTTACGATCCTTCTTACCTTCCTGGTAGGAAAGAGGGTACCAGCTTAGAGGCTGGCACTCAGATCTGGGGTGGAGTGTGTTTGTGTATGTGCTGGAAAAGGAACTCTAAATGGAAATGACCCCATCCTGTTTCTCCTTTCTGATCTCTTTGGCTCAGACCCCTGATGGCGTGAGAGACGTAGGCTAGGTCTAAGTGTTTGCTGACAGGCACTTGAATGACAAAGGAGGCACATTTGGGTCCCGCCTGAGCACCTGCACAGGAGGTGTGGAGGAAATGTGGGATCTGCAAACCACAGAAACCACAGACCATTGTGTGTTTCAGGGTTTGGTGGGGAAAGATAAAATGTTTCAGCAATGTGACCTGCAGTGACAGGTCCTCTCCTCTCCTCAACTGTGAACAAATCAGGCTTGGCGTTTCCCCAGTCATGAGCTGTTAGGAAACTGGAACCAAGCCACACCAAGCTGCTGCCCCAGCCTAGAGCAAACCTAGAGGCTGAAGCTGTAGCCATCATGGTTTCCCAAGAAAAAAAACGTTGTTTATGTGCTCCTGCCCTTGAGACTTGTTGCAAAATTTCTAACATGCTGTTACTCTGGGACCTGTAGCAACAGGCTCAACCCTGGGAAAGTATCCCACTATTTGAACCCAGGTCTGTGCAGAAGCTGTGATAACCCTTCATTTGATTATTTGGTTTTAGACGAAGTTGTATAGGCTTGTTCCTCACAGGGCCCTGGTTCAAACCGACTTTCGATGTTTTCAAAAAAATATATTGCTGACACCTGGTTTACATATAAAAGAAAGAAAGCAATTTTAAACCAAAGTCTTATCCCTTCTCCCCTTCCCCCAACTAATAATATTCAAACCAGACCAAGTTCTATATATTTTTAACTTATTAATTAGACCAGGGAGCAGAGAAGGCTTTTTGTAGACAGTATTTATGCTAATGATAACAACTGAGTGGCAAAACCCTGGAGGAATGGGGCTGGAGAGAAGGGCATTTGTGTAGCCAGAATAGCATCTGAGGCCACTGTATTTTGGAGTTAGCAGGCAATTTCTGAAGCTGAAGACGTCTGATGTCTTCTGGTGCCCGTCAGACACAGGCTGGATTATGTCTATGCTGGGGTCTCTGCTTGAACCATGGACAGCAGGGTCTACAGTCTTTGTCCATCATCTGAGCCCGTTTGACCCCAAGAACATGATACAGGTAAGAAGACTAACCTTTTAATATCAACAAACTCCAGGAAGAAACTCATTTTCAAGTTCAAAAGCTAGATCCAGCTGAGAAAGATTTTATTTAGCAAAGAAGTGTATTAGCATAATATAACTCTAGTTCTGGGTTTCCCAAATTGTGAAGCACTGAATTAGTCATTGTTACCAGAATTACATCAAGATGCAACCTTGAAGAAAATACATATTCCCATCCAAGTACAAGCCAGGCCCGAGCCTGCTTAGCTTCAGAGATCAGACAAGATCGGGAGCATTCAGGGTGGTATGGCCATAGACAAGAAAGCACATATTCCAGACCTTTCCTCAGACCTATGGATTGGACTTGGTGGACTCAGGAACTGGAATATATATTTTAAGAAGTTAAAGCAACCAGAACAAGCTCAGGTCTTCTGGATTCTGGACCCTGGCTCTAGAAGGGCCAGGGAGCTCATTTTCATGTGTGTATGTGTGTGTGTGTGTGGTTACTTAATCTAATGATGTGATTAGAAACAGAGCCTTTGCAAAATGACAGCTCTAGCTTCTTATCCCACGTTTTAACATTTATTAGTGGTTTAAACTTACCATTCTGAGCTTCAGTTTTCCTTATTAGTAAAACGGGAGTTTTAATGGTTACAACCTCTACAAATTGTTGGGAATATTAATGAGATGATACAGGAAAAGTGTGTGCAGTTTTCAGCCCTGAAACTGGAACACAGACAACACAGTAAGTGTTAGCAGTTGCTGTTATGCACACAGCATGCTAAGTGAGGTCACCCTCATGAACTCCTGCAATGTATTTTTCTTCACCTGAGAATTGTGTCTTTGTGTCTCCACTCACTCCTTTGCTTTCCATCTCAGAGGCAGACCTGCCCCTTCGCCTCTCAAAGTCCAACTCCCTCCTGACAATTGATGGGGATCGTGTTCTTTCCCTGCCCTTCTGTTTGGAGACCCTTTCTATTAATCTTTAATCCATTAAACCTTCTCTCCTGTATTTTCAAACTCTCCCTTTTCATTAACTCCACTCCCTCAAGCCATAAACACATCCAAATTCCCCATCCTAAAAATACCTTCTCTTCACTCCAGTACAAATTGGACCAACCCCGTCTTTCCTCCCTTAATATCAAATTTCTCCATAGAACATTTTCAACCCACCACAGCCACCTCCTCTTCACCCAGGTTACTCCTGAACACTGTCATCCTCCAGGGGTCTACCATCAACCTCCCTTCCCTTCCAAACATTTCTTTCACTTCTATTTCTCCAGGAGGCACATCTGTTCAGGTGGCTCTCAAAACTGTACCCTGAGTCTACCAGACTAATTCTCCCATGTTTGTCTGCTGGTTGGTTATGTCCGTCTGACCGTCCCTCCAACACCTGAGACTGCACCTCTCATTTCTCATTCCCTGCCCTGATATTAATATCTGCCTCTCCATCATTTTCTGCTCACATCCTGTCAGCCCCAGAAGCATAAAGCTGCAGGAACAACACGGACTCCACCTTTCCCCTCCCTCCACCAGGTCTAATTCTCCTTCCCCTTCAAGGGATCTTCCAAAAGGCTCAGTGTGTTTTAAGCTTGAATTATTTCATAGTATTAATTCTACAAATCTACCAAAACCCCAGCATTTGAAAGTTTAATGATTCTGATTTATTTCCTACTTGTTATTTTTATGAATGTTTTGCAATAAACTTTTTTTAATTGAAGTACAGTCGGTTACAATGTGTCAGTTTCTGGTGTACAGCACAATGTCCCAGTCATGCATATACATACATGCATTTGTTTTCATATTCTTTTTCATTAAAGGCCATTGCAAGATATTGAATATAGTTCCCTGTGCTATACAGAAGAAACTTGGTTTTTATAAAATCTATTTTTGTATATAGTGGCTAACATCTGCAGATCTCAAACTCCCAAATTTATCCCTTCCCACCCCTTTTCCCCAGTAACCGTAAGATTGTTTACTATGAATCTGTTTCTGTTTTATAGATGAGTTCATTAGTACCCTTTTTTTATTTTATTTTTTTAGATTCCACATATGAGTAATAGCATATGGTATTTTCCCTTCTCTTTCTGGCTTACTTTTAAACAATAATGTAATAAACTTTTAAATTTACTTAGTTTCAGTCTCTCTTATTGAAGATGGGAGATAGTGACTGGTAAGAATGGTAAATTAAAAATTTACTATTTAGATTCACAAAACAAAACTTCCTCTCCATTTCTTCTCTGCCCACCCCCTCAACTTAGACTTTCTTGCTTCTCTCCTAACAGTACCTGACACATGGTGTGTACAAAATTCATGCTCAATTTAGGAACACTGAAGAAATTAACAAATGAATAAATGGGCTCTCCTAGAGGGGAGATCAGAACTAAAGTGTTAATAATAGATTGATATTTTAAATCTTAACTGTAAAACTAAAATTTCTTCTCTTCTCACTTTCTAGACATTTTTCAAATACCCCATTACCTACTGCCTTGCTGCACCCTCTGTGTTTCGAATGATTCTGCAGCAGAATTCCACCAGGTATGGTAGAAGGGGCTGTGGCTGATAACAACAATCTGTGAGTAGGACTTTAAGGAATCTGACTGTTTTTAACTCTGGTTCTTTGAGGATTGTGTGTGTGTGTGTGTGTGTGTGTGTGTGTGTGTGTGTGTGTGGAATGGGGAGGGTGGGTAAATGTTGGTGGTGATAATTAGCAGCCATTCTAATTATTTCATTAAGCAGGGCTCAAAGAACCAAATGAAACACTCAGTGAGCCTTGTATCACTGTGGTTTTTTCTTTTCAAAACATTTTTGTTGTGAGATAAACATACAGAAAAATAGGTAAGATTTACGTTTACAGATTAATGAATTGTTGAAAATAAACACCTATGTAAACACTCACCCAGGTCACCAAAATAGAACACTGTCAGTGCCCCAGAGACCTCCTCATGCCTCTCCATCTCCCCTAAAGGATTTCACTATCTTGACTTTTATGGTGTTCATTTCCTTGCTTTTCCTCATAGTTTACCTCCTAAGGAAATATCCTTAAACAAATTACTCCATTTTATTTGCTTTTGAACTTTATGTAATCATACATTATTCTATCACATCTGGTTTCTTTTTTTCAACATGTTTCTCAGATATGTCTGTGTTGTTACATAATGCTGGAGTTAATCTTCATTACTGTGTAATATTCCATTTTATGAAAATACCATATTTTTAATCAGTTCTATCATTAATGGACATTTGGATAGCTCTCAGTTCGAGGCTACTGAAAATTAATGCTGCATCGAATTCTTGCACATGTACCTTGATGCACCAGCACACATTTCTGTAGAGCTTTTCTGGCAGAGGAATTTCTAGGTCACAGTGACATTGTACCTTACCACTCTATTTTCCAAAGTATTAAACCAATTTAGGCTCCCGCGAGCAGGGTAGGAGGATTCCCACTGTTCCACATCCTTAGCAATATTTGTTGTTGTCAGAGTTTTTAGTTTTTGCCAATCTGACGGATGCATAGTAACCTTTTTTTTTTTTGCATTTCCCCATGTTTGTGGATTAATTTTTAATTAACCTCAAATCTGTTCTTTGAACTTTATGGTCATTTATCAGTCCTTTAGAGACTTTGCAATTGAAGTGACTGCTTCAAAAACCAGAGATAACATGGCTTAGGCATAAGAGTTAAAATATCAAGGAGTTCAACAACTTACGAAGATTACTCAGAAATATACAGCTTGATTTTATTCATGAGCCAGCAGTCTGGCTGGAGCATGTTTCCATCTGCCTTTCAAAGCTCATATTATAGTCACTTTCTGCAGCATTCTTGAGATGATGACTTCATCCAAACCCAGTAAAAATCCAGCCAGGGCATAACTGTGGACTCCATCAGAAGACTCTGCCCATGTTTTGCACTTTGGATAAAGTTCAGGAAGAATAAGGAATATACCCTGCATGAAACTAGCCCTCCTGTCCATCACTCCTGGCTCTGTATGTACCAGGAGAGCGTTACAAGGGTGGAAAGGTAAACCAGATGTCTGCCACCTCCCTCAGCCCAAAGAGCTGGCCCAGCTCAGCTTTGTGCCAGCTGGTACTCAGACTTCAGTCACTTCTTCTCTTCCTATTTCTTTCAAGGAATCCATCATTATTTTGTGCTTGCTTTTGTATTATTTATAGGGAAATGGATGAGAGAATTTACACCACATAGTGTACCTAGAAAACTACTGCAGATGCTCACAGCAGACTTTTCTGTTCTCTACAAAATTCCTTCTCCCAAGGATGTTACCTGTGGTCTTTCTCTTTTCTTACACTTAGCCCAATTGTCTTTGATATCCTGAGCGATTTGTTTCCAGCCTCTAACTTGTGTTTTCTGCTCAGAAACACAGAATTCCTTCAGTTCACATAACGCCACGCTCCGCAGAAGGCAGTGTAGGTCTGTTACCGTCCTAGCACATCCTCAGGGTCTTGTCCCTCAGCCCTTATGGTTTATAAAAGCATCTCTCTTGGCCACAGAGAATGCTTCCCTAAGATGAATTCTAAGCACATTTTTCTCCCTGTAGTTACATCAACACCCACATTTAATCCTGATCTCCCTGGCTTAACCCATTAGCCTCACTACCACCACCTACCCCCACCAGAAGAGTTAACAGAGACTGGCAGGAAGTGAGTGACTTCCATGTGGACTTGACCATCTGTAAAATGCCCAGAAGGCAAATAAGAAATTGAAGAGGCAGAAGGATGAATGATCCAGATGATAATTGCTCTCAACACCCTAGGCCTGGGGCAGAGCATCCAAGCTTCACCTGAACTTCTGTTGACACATTGCCTCCGCCCTTAGCCTCAGGTTCCCCACCCTGGAGCACTGTTGCGCTGGGGGAGAGGCCCTGCTGCCCGAGGAACAAGAACAGTGGAGGAAACAGACAGGGATTCTGCTCTACCAGGCCTACGGACAGTCAGAAACGGTAGGTGAGCGGTCCCTTCTGAGCCAGTCAGGATGTTCTTAGCATGAGGCCAGCGGATGATGTGAATCGTGCCATGAGTGTGTGCAGTGCCCACCCCACCTCCCCGTGTGCATGGAGAGCCTTGCTCAAAGCCAATAAGAGGATCCAGAGCTCTAGGTTAATTTGTCCCAAATAAATTTGCCAAAAGACAATTCACAGCTCATCAACTTGTCAAGAAACCAACATGCTAAGAACTATTGGACAAAAACTTAAAAAGGAGCCTAAGCACATGGTGCCACACTGTACCTGCGATCATTCGTCTAAGGAAGCAAAGGAGGGGCAGTGGGATAGAAGGCACTCTCCAGTAACATGGAGGCCACCAACACAAGTCCTGTCGACTTCACCACCCCTTCCTAGGCAGAAACCACAGAGGCAGGCAGGAGCGGGCCCCAGGAGCTCATTAGTTCATTTCTGGGTGTTTATGAGGACAGCACACAGGTCTGATTGTGAGACACTAGGAGGAGCACGGACCTTCTGTATACACCACAGCCCGCACCCCAGCACACACACAGTGTGATCCCAAAGAGGGTCACTGAGCAGTCAGGTGGGCAGGGCATTCAGAGGATCATACATGTCTTCAGCCTCACGGACTTCATCCATGATCCAGTATCTCTCTTCCAACACATTCTCAATCCATTTCCGATGCTGCACAGAGTCACCTTCCTCCACCTCCCCATCATCCCTTCAGCTGACAGAGGGATGACTGCCATCTCAGCACCTGCGGCAAAATAGCTGTTTTAGTCTCAATGCACATACTTGTCTGACACTTTTTTGCCAAAACTTTTTTTAATAATCAATTAATCAGTTAATGGGTCTGCTTCCAGGCCTGAGAGATGCTACGACTCTCGGCCTGTCCTTGCTGGCTCACGCTTTGTATTTGGATAAGGAGGAGGGTGAGGAGAGAACTACACTCTCCACCCATGACCTCCACCCCTTTTGCATCAGCTTTTTGTATCAACAGAATACTCCCTGACACCTGGATGGTATTTTATTTCTCCAAGCGTTTTCAGACCTATCCACTCATGTGTGCAACATTTTCCACATCCCTGCAGTGTGAGCAGTGACAGAGCAGAGGGGAAAGGGTTCAGACCCCAGTTCAAATCTCAGCCTTGCCAATTACAGGCCACACACTGTAGGCATATCCTTGGATCTTGCAGGGTCCAGATCCCCCATCTCCAAAATGGAAAGATAGTGCCCATCTTGCTGGGTTGTCATAGGGTAAATGAAAGAAAGTGTACAAAGCCCTGGCCACAGCCTTCAACCCCTCGTGCATGCTTACACTGCAGTTACGGTTGTCAGAGTTGCTTTTCGGTAGGTACTGTGTTAGATGCTGGGAGTATAGAGTGGACGGGGCAATCTCTAGTCTCTGAATACTCCTCATCTACTGAGGGAAACAGACAAGCGAAATGAAGTGGCCACAGTAGAAGTGGAGGGGGTGGATACCACAGAAAAAGACTCTCCCAACTAACTCTTCTTGGAGCCAGAATGGTAGCTAGTAGTAGCTGTTTATTGAACACGTGGTGTGTGCCTGGCATACACCTGCAAGCCCTCTAAGAGATAGACGTTGTAATGACCTCCCTTTGACAGAGGAGTAGATCAGGGAGGGTTGGTTGACACACAGCTAGTGAGTGGTAGAGTCAAGATTTAGACCTTGGCTCGTCTGAGCATAAAGCACTTAACTTTAGGAAGAAGGCTATTTTGGAGAACGGTAAAGAAGGAATACGGTTCATCGAGAAGACAAAGCGGATGAGGCAGTGCAGAGGGAGCGATCTGAATACCCTCAACACATCTCTAAGAAGTAGCTTAAGCAGCTCCAAGAAAGTGTTTGTTAAATGGACTCATGACCTCCCCCTGGCAAATGGACACGTGTCTGACGTACACTGAGCACTCCATACCCTGCATTACATGCCCACAGCCCGGGGCTCACCCTTCTGCTTCTTCTTGGCCTCTCCCACTGGACTCTGTAGCCCCAGCACGCAGCACAGGTCCAGCCCCATGTCAAGTGCAGTGCACATCTGCTGAATAGGGTCGGGTTGATGCCTTCCCGTTTCCCCACAAGGGCTCTTTGCACAGCATCAAATGACATCTGCGGGCGAGGATGCAGTGTTTGATTCTTGCTGCTTTGTGATCAACCTGGACTCTTGACCAACCCCAGTTCTCTTCTTTTGTGAACAGGGAGTAACTTGTGGCATTTTCCGGGGGATGAAGATCAAGCCAGGTTCCATGGGGAAGGCCATCCCACCCTTCGACATTCAGGTCTGGTGGTAAAGGCACTGGCAGAGAGCAGGTAGTGCTCAGCTGGGGGTGGGCCGCTGTGTGACAGCACCGGGCGTGCCTCCCAGTTGTCCTTCCTCCTCTCCTCCTACTTACTTATGTGCCACATGAATAAGCCAGGCAATGTTTGTGTGGGGCAGCAGTGCTGGGGACACCTGCAGGATGGGACTTACACGTGTCTTGCTCCAGATCATTGATGACAAGGGTAACATCCTGCCACCTGACACCGAAGGCATCCTTGGCATCAGGATCAAGCCCGTCAAGCCCTTGGGCCTCTTCATGTGCTATGAGGTGAGGACACATCACCTGCCTCCATCCAAGCCCCAAGGAGCCACGCAGGGAGCTGTGTAGGTGGTAAGGGGCTGGGCTCAACTCGGCACCCTGAGACTTCTTCCATCTTCCTTTGTTCTCTCCGACTCAATGAAACGTTCTAATTAATCTCAAAGCTCATCCTGTGTTCCCACATCCCTTTCTGTCATAACCCTTCTGGTACATAGAGATTGACTGATGGGGTAGAAAAAAGCCTGGCTTCAGAGCCCCCAGGCTAGGAATCCATTGATTTCTTGCGGTTAAGGATGCTGGCTTTGACTGGAGTCAAATCATACCATCCCACTTGCCAACAGGATGCGAACAAACCTATTAGTCTTGCTAAGCCTCCAGGGGACACTACCATCCTCACTTTAAAGAGGAAGAAATGGCAGACTGGAACCTTTATGTTTCTGTCCCATGTCAAATAAATGGCAGGTCTGTGGTTCAAAGTGATGTGTTTTGGGTTCCAAACCCTAAATGAGAAATCCAGGGATTACAGTCTCTGGATCTCGGAACATCTCTCGTGTGGAACTGACACCAGTGTTCCAGTCCGGAAGACAGGCGCTGGGGCCGGCAGCCTGGGTTTCAGCCTGGCTTTTACCAGTTACCAGCTCTGCGCCACTGAGCTGTTTTCTTATCCCTATGTGGATACAAAAGTAACATGAGAGATTCTGGTATGACGGGACGGCTCTTTATCTTGGCTGTGGTGGTAGATACACAGACCCACACATGGGATAAAATTGCCTAGAACTGAATACACTCACACACACACACACACACACACACACACACACAAATGAGTACAAGTTAAAAAACAAAAAGAAAACCCGGGGAAATCTGAGTGAGACTGGTGGATGGTATCAATGTAAATATCCTGGTTGTGATATTGAACATTGTTTTTGCAAGATGTTACCATTGGGAGAAACTGGATAAAAGGTGCTAAGGATCTCTCCGTGTTATTTCTTATAACTGCATGCAAATATATGATTATCTTAAGATTAAAAGTTTAATTGAAAGTACCAGCTTTGCAGGCTTTCTGTGAGGCTCCAATGAGGTAATATTTTGGAAAGAAAATTCATTCAGCAAACATTTATTGACACCTCCCACCTGTCCAGGCACTGTATGAATGCTGAGCTTATAACAGGGAATACAATTAATGGAGTTTATGCTCCAGTGGAAATTTTATTCTACTGGAGCACCACACGAAAGTCAGGTGTTATTTTTAAAAATTGTCCTTAAAGTTGGCTTAATATTTAGTCCACTCATTGTCCAATAGCATGCCTTAAGTGCTTGCATGTAATGAAAACAGATTCAGAGATCGAATTATAAAAATTGCCCAGGTGCCAGGCAGAGCCAGAAGCAGGGTTTGAACCCACATCTGAATCCTACCTTATGTCTCTAAACTCATTGTTTCCAACAAAAGGGGTGCTATTCTCTTTGCAGAATGACCCAGTGAAGACAGAGGAAGTGGAGTGTGGGGACTTTTACAACACTGGGGACAGAGCAACTGTTGATACAGACGGCTACTTCTTTTTCCTGGGGAGGGCGGATGATATCATCAACGCATCCGGGTAGGTGCGGCTGACCTTGTGCCGGGAGGTCCCATCCTCACCTGCCTAGTGGGATCTGGCTTCCTCAAACACTCCTTCATGCGTCGGTGATGGACTCTCAGCCTAATGCTGAACAGAGCCACGTCCATGGGGCCCTGGCCTGAGGGTACCGCTGTACCTTCCCCAAGCCCCATCACCAGAAGGATCAAGCAAACTAAAGTTCAAGAAGACCCGGAGGAGAGCCATAATAAGACATCATGCAATTTAAACGGATTGGGAGGGAAGACTTGACTTTGGCTCCTGTTCATTGAGGGAGCTTATTCTGTATTTGTGCTCCTTTAATGAAGCGCAATATGACACAGAAAAACATACTAACAACAACAACAACAATAATAATAATAATAATTAAAAATGACCCTTTTTTGGAGTACTTACTATGTGACAGCACTCTCTGTGGTGCTCTATACAACCCACCCCTCAGTGCTAGAAGGTAGATGTGATTATGACCATTTTACGTAAGGAGACTGAGTCACTGACTAGTGGAAACAGTTGCCAGAAGTTTCAAAGACAGTACAGAACACAGCCCAGATTTGAGCCAAGGCAGTCTGACTCCAACGCGGTTGTAACTAACCCTGACTTGGCTATTAACTAGACATAACAAGAATAACAAGTTCTTTAAGATATTTCAGAAAATTAGAGGGTTTTTTTTTTTAAACTTTTAAAACAAATGCTGATGAAGTGAGGAATAGGATGTAGGATTTGTATGAATGTTTAAGATAAAGTTTGGGACTTCCAAGAGGTTTCATGCCAGGGGAAGCTGCTTGATCCAAGCCCCCAGGCTCTGGGAGGATGACGCATTCACCCTGCTCCCCCACCTGGGCAGCGAGGTGAGAGGCCCCGGGAAGCATCTGAGCCTTGTATTTGGCAGCACGGAATTCCCATTTTAGTCCCACTGCACAGCCTTTGCATGGGCCTCTGGTTCCCCTTGACAGTTACCCTCTGTGCCAAGGAAATATGCGGCTGTCCAAAAGATGAGATTTGAGGGCCTGGGTCATCCTAGCCCTGGCATTTGCTCAGGAGGAACCACTGGTCTTGCAGGTACCGTATCGGGCCATCGGAAGTGGAGAATGCCCTGGCGGAGCACCCAGCGGTGGCTGAGTCCGCTGTGGTGAGCAGCCCGGACCCGATTCGAGGGGAGGTGAGGAGGAGGACGTGGAGGTCATCGCGCCTGGGTGTGGGACGGGGAAGGCAGATGCGGGGGAAACTTCCAGGCCACACCTAGGCAATCTTGGATCTGGCGTGGTTGGTGTGCCTGTGAACTTACACAATGTGGTCAGCAGGAGGCGCTGTGGCCTCATCTGTGACTGAAACATGATGCTTCTGATCGCTGAGGCTGATGGCATCTAGTATTGAATGAACCCTTGCTATGTGCCAGCTCATTTAACCCTCACACAACATCATGAATTAAGGACTGTTTTTATACCTTTTTAAGACAGGGAAACAGAGGCATAAAGAGGTTAAATAACTTGCCTGGATCACACAGCTAGTAAGTGTGGAGTCAGATGGGAAATTGAGCGCTCGGACTACGGAGAGCATGTGTTCCTTGATTCAACAGGTGTTCATTGAACACCTGCTCTGTACAAGCGCTGTGAAATTAAATGAGGACATAAATAATATGAAAATAATCAATTACCAACATTTATTAAATGCCCACAGAACTCTGCCTACAGTAATAGTGAAAACAGAACCCTACCTAAAACAATAATAACGATAACAATCATAGGGATAAAAATACATTTAAACTAACTTCCTGTTTTATATGTATTATCTCGTGGAAGCTTGACATAAACCCGATGAGGAATGAACTTGTCCTCTCCCCATTTCACAGAGAAGGATGTTGACATTAAGTGGGGTTAAGTAATTTTCCAAGGCAAAGTATGAAAATTAGAAGTATTGGGATTTGAACCTGATCCTGTCCTTTTCCAAAGGCTCAACTCTCAATGTGTTTTTCCATTCATTTAATAAGCATTTTCTTTTTAAACTAGATAGTTGGTTGTCACTCACCCTGAGCCTCCACTCTGGTTTTGCACTGCAGGTAGTGAAGGCATTTATTGTCTTGACCCCGAAATTCCTGTCCCATGATCGAGACCAGCTCACCAAGGAGCTGCAGCAGCACGTGAAGTCAGTCACAGCCCCGTACAAGTACCCCAGGAAGGTGAGTGAGAGAAGATGGATGGGGTCCGGTCCCTGTGGGGTGGTTCTGGAAGCTCTTCTGCCTCAAGTCTCAGTGGGTGGCTGGGGTGAAGCTTAAGTAGCTAAGAGAACTCGTATGTTTCTCTGCAGAAGAAGCTTAGGGGTGTAGGGGAGCCAGCTGAATCGGATGGAACCTCTATCCTGCGTCAGAAACTCATCCATTTCTGGCGTGTCAACCTAAAGAAAAAAATCAGACCACAGCCCAAAGATATCTAAGAAGGTTATTTACAATCTTTCAAAATTTGAAAAAGAAATCCAAATCAGCAACTTCCAAACTTTTAAAGAATATTATTCACAGTAAGAAATTACAAATGTGGCAACCCGATACACATATACATACATAACAAAAATCAACAAAGTGATATTTATCGTAACAACATGCGGTGCAGTCTGATAGTTTTAATTCAACTACATTTGTTCTAAATGAAGTGTGCAACCTACAAAAATGTCCAACAATGGAGAAATGATTAAAGTACTCATGAAAGGTAATATTATTCTGTAATTTTAAATGATGATGCAAATTTTTTAACATAAAAATATCACAATAATATATTATTAAGATAAAAAGCAGGTTATGAAAGTATATACATAATATTATCATGTTTGTTTAAAAAAGAAATTTGAAAGTTTGTACATACACAAAAAAGTTAATATTTCCTTCTTTTGTAATAATACGTTACTGCATTGTCTGAATGTTTACAATCAATACATACTATAAAGCTACATAGCTAATATTTACTGAGCATTTACCAGGCTCTGCTTTACATGCATGATTATTTCATTTAATCCTCTCCACAACCTCAGATGGTATAATCATGCCAGTTTACAGAGAGGAAACTGAGGCTCAGAGACTCAAAGTAAATTGGCTAAGTCTAGAGTAAATAAAAGACAGAGCTGGAACTCAAACCTGTGTGTATCTGACAATAGAGTTCATGCTTCTAACATCAGGCTGTGATGCTTTATGGAGAGTAGAATAGAGGATGTGTACCAGTTAGGAAGGGCTAGATGTTATTGTGGGTAACAAACAGTCCCCAAATTGTAGTAGATTATAACAAGGAAGATGTCTTTCTTGCTCATGTCTTTGCTCCACATCCCCTCACCCTGGGACCAGGATAAAGAGGCAGCCAGCTTGTAGATACCTACCTGAGTACGAGAAGAGATGGACAGAGAGGGTGGCCCATCTCAGTGATTCCCAACTTCTCTGTTAGAGGTGGCACATGTCACTCCTACTGACATTCCATTGGTCAAAGTACATCAGAGGACTGCATCCAACTCCAGGGGGTCAGAGGAGAATCTGACATGCACAGTGGACCCCATGAAAGCCACCACATGGTGCCAGCCTGTCTGGGGGACTGTGCCGGGGCAAAGGAGGGGAGTTGAGGGTTGACAGGAAGTGACCAGGGGACTTAGAATGGGTTTGCTTTATCCTCAACCAGGTGGAGTTTGTCCCAGTGCTGCCTAAAACCATTACTGGCAAGATTAAAAGAAGTGAACTTCGGAAGAAGGAGTTTGGTCAGATGTAATTGGCAATTAACTCAGAAGCCACTGTGTGATTTTGGCCAAGTCCCTGGCTGCTTCAATTTCCCCACGATGGTGAGAGTGAGGATAGAGAGTTGACTTGTAAGAGAATTAGGAGTGCCAACCTTCAAGCATTCCTGTTCTTTTAAATTAATGTCAGTCACTACCCTTCACCTAAGTCCCCTGTTCCTTTCAGATCGCCCAAGTGAGTGCTCACATTGTGGCTGGAGGCAATAAAATACTGACATTGCATCAACAGTGACTCTGCTGTGCATTTATTCTGTGAAAGATCTGATCCTAAGCGCTGTCCCTCTCTAATTCCTGCAAACCCCATCAGAGGTTCCCCCAGGGCCTGTTTCCCCCTCCTGCTCCCAGAGGCTCTGGGTGACCCCTGACACCCACTCAATGACCGGAGCACAGAGATCTGGGAAGGGGTCATGCGGTCCCAGGGGTCTGCCCCTGCCTGGCTTGCCTCTGCCCTACTGGAGAGTGAGGCCAGAAGCAGGGCAAGTGTGCTGTCTGGGGAATGGAGAAGGGGGGAGGGCAGCCCAGCCTTGTGACTGTACTCACCTGCCAGACCATCCATGGACCCACGACCTCTGTGCCCACCAGTAATGCTGCTGCTGTTTCCAGGTCCCAGGCTGGACCAGTGCAGGTGAGTGAGGGACCTGCTTCTGGGAACCCAGGAGTGCGGCAGGAGCCCTCCAGTCCTTCCCAGGGAGCCAGGAACCTTGTTCTCCAGCCCCTCCCCAGGGGCCCAGAGTCCTCCCCAGAGGCCTTCCCCAACACTGTATAACCCCCGCCATCCAGAGCCCTCTGAACCTCTGGCCTGCGGTCCTGTGAACTAACCCTTCACTCCATGCATCCTTGAGGCATGAGGTGGAGCCACCAGAGGCTGAAAGGAGCAGAGGCAGCAAAGGTTGAGCCTAGGGGTGAGAAAAGCACATACTGTCCTCTTCTCACCCATTCCTGGTGGGGCACCGATGGAGAGAGCCCCTTGGTAGCTGCCCTCTTCTCAGAAGCACAGATAGACACACTCACAGGAAAATACACAGACACCCTTAACACGGAGATGCACAGGCACCAGTCAGCCCCGGCCTCACCTGGGGACTCCGGCGTAGGGCTCGTGGACAGGCTCCCACACAGACCAACACAGGCAACAACACCCTGTGGGGAACACACACACATACACACACAGGTACACATGCTCAGGCCATGTGTGCTCAGGGCAGACCCACACAAGCACCATGGAGGTGTGTGCGCGCACACACACACACACATGCAGGCAGAGACGTACACACAGACACAAAGACGATGAACACACATAGATAGAATCAGGTCCACCCAAAGGGGCGGCAACTTCACACACAACACACTCACCCACACATAAAACACAGACACAACTCCAGGGACACATATGCCCTGAGACACATACCTAACATATAATGCTCTGAGTCACAGACCCATGTACAGATGTGCACAACCAACACACACTCATTCAGTGAAAAACACACGGAGAAAAACAGAGAGACACTGAGTGATAGCTGTGCAATGGAAGATTCATGTTTACAACTGATAAACACACACAGAAACTCAGACACACAGGTCTATACATGCAGATTTCTACAATCACATACACACACACACACACACATACACACATACACACAGACTCCCACTCCAGTGGAGACCCCTGCAGACAGGGAGAAGAGACTCTGGCATGACCAGCCCCACCTAAGTTGTCAGGGAAGGGGGTACTTCCTGGTTCAAACCCAGTGCCAGGCATCTGCCCCATGCAAGGACCTTCCACAGGGCTGTGTCCAGGCCTGAGATGCTAGAGTGGCCAGGGTAGAGTGGCGCTGGGGACAGGGGCATAGGGTGGGGACTGGACTATGACAGGGTGCACTTAGAGTGGGGGTGTTGCCTGGGGGCTTAGCGGATCCCAAGGTCAAGAGAAGGAGCGAGGTGAGCCTCCCCGGGACACCTCTGTGCGTCAGAGTGGGCTGCACCCTCTCGTTCAATGACAACAGTGACAGTAAAGACGTCTTCAGGACCATTATATGATAAGACAGTATTCACAGCAGTGACTGAGGTGGAGAAGTGGGCTGTGACTGCGGCTGCCTGGTTTGGCTTCATCTTCTGAGCAGGGCTGACCCTGAGCAAAGCTGGGCCACGGGCAAAGCTTCTCTCTGGTCCCTCTCACTGACCACTCTGAGCCTGATTTTTCCATCTGTGCAATGGGGACAGAGATGGTACGTCCTCAGGGTCCTGTGAGAAGCTGCCTGCAAAGTGCAGCGCTTGGTTAGCACAGGCTGGTAACAGGAGGGGCCTTCAAGGCTGCACACCTTCTAAGGCACCAGTTCTGGGAGGACGGCTGCTCCCGGGAGAGGACGATGTTAACGAGCGCAGGTGCTCAGGGCAAGTCCCCGCCTTGTCCTCATGACAGTCTTTGGATGCAGGAATGGACACGCCCATTTTAGGGAAGGAAAATCACCCAGGGTCACACTGCCAGTAAGGAGCACAGCTGGGTCGCAAGCCTGAGGCTCCTGGCCCTGCCTCCAGGGGTCACAAAGGGCTCCTCCGGACCGGAGGCCGAATGGGCTTTGGGGATGATCGCTCAGCTGCACAAGCGATCTCGCCGTTTCCAGGCCCCCAAACTCGGTTCACTTCTCCTTCTCGCCCTCACTCCTGCCTGGGCGACAGTCAGGGTGACCCTAGCACCCTTCATGGAAGTCCTCAGTCCCTTATAGGCTGGACCTGTCTCCCATCCGCTTCTGAGCTAGTCTGACTTCCACCCCTTCTGGGCCTGGTCCGTCCTTTTAGACCCAGACAGCCCAGCTCTGGGATTCTAGGCAGGCAACTGCACCTAAACAGAATTTAACACTGTTGTTTCGTTATCCCTGTTTTGTTTTTGTTCTGCTTGTTTTTTTTTTTTTTATGATTTCTTTATATTTATGGTAAAAAAAAGATACTGATGTTTTGTTAGGAGTGATAGAATGTTTCCCATTTACAATAAATTTCCATAATAATAAAAAGCTACAGGACTTAAAGCAATGATTTTAAGCTGCCAGGGGCCTGAGGGAGCTAGGGAAACACAGTGTCAGTCATGCAGAAAAGCATCTTTAGGAAGCTCAGCTGAGGACAGGGCCCAGAATAGGCCATCACCAGTGGGGTTTGTCCAACCAATTGTGTCCCTGCCCACCTGCTTGGCTCTCCCCACCCAGCACTCCTGGCGCTGCCAAGCTCTCTGGGTGTTGTCCTCAAATCCCCTGGAAGGAAAGCTGATGAACTTTTGCCCTTAAAACCCTCAATTTCTAGAGATCCTGGAAGATCAGTCATAAGAGTCAGATGGGATTTTTCCCCACTGTGTGTTCCTAATGTAAAGCCCATGCTAACAGGTGGTGGATCTAACCCCATTTCAGGTGTTCAAATGTCTAAGTAAATTAGGAATGACTTTGAGACCACACCATCTTGTCACATGAACTAGAATTCCCAGGCCAGGAGGAAACATATTTTATTACCTTATTATCATGATCCCATAATTCAGTTCAAATATAACCTCTTTCCCTTTGGGATTTCTTCTTTCCTCATATTTTACTTACAAAGGTATTTCTTGACTTCCCTACATGAGAAATTCTAGTTATCTTTTTATCAGTGACTTCTAGCAGAATTACATTATCAGATACACACTTTGTCTGATTTCATTCCTCTGAAATGTACTGAAATTTGCTTGGTGGCCAAAACAAGTATCTATATGATTAGGATGGCTGGCTATTAGGTCTTCTACATCTTACTGATGTTCTGTGTGCTTATGGTATGAGTTGTTGAGAGAGGGATGTGAAAAGCACCCCCTTTTCTTGTGTATTTGATTATTTTTGTAGCTCTGTCATCATTCGCTTTATATGTTTTTCAGCCACTGCCAGTGGGATCTTGGGGGTTCTCAAAGGAGGGAAGAGGCAGAAGTGGGGGACAGGGGACCTGGGTCGAGGAGGACAAGAAACCACAAACTCTGAAAAGGTTCCAGATAGGACCAACAGTTGGATGGCTTGTCATGGGGCATCCGGTAGGGGAGAAACATTCTAAAAGTGAGGTCATCAGGGTGTCCATTGTGAGGAATGACGACGAAGGCAGGTGATTGGTCGAGAGGGGGTATAAAGCCTCCGCGTTGCTATGGCATCGACCAAACAGGAGAAGGCTTGGAGGCAGACGAGTCTGTCTCCTCTAACTGCTCCTGAGAGTCCGCTTGGCCCGCTGTTTATTTTCCTGACCTGCTTACCTGCTGGCCTACTGACCTGTCTGAACCCTCCTTCCTCCCTTCAAGGGCTTGGTTGAGCCTGATCCTTTCTATGACCCACTTCTTCTCCTCCCAAGTACCTAAACCCCCTTCCTGTCATGCTCCCTCCCCAATCCCATCCCCAGTTCCAACTCCAACCCTTCCCCATCCCTCCCCACCCCTCCCCACCCCAGCCCCTGTCTGGCGACCTCAGGGCGCCTGAGAGGTCCCGGACATGGAGGTGAAGACGCTGTTATTCTGGCTCCTCTTGCTGGGGTGTCCTGGACACCAAAATGTGGATGTGAGTAAACACCGGGCATCAGGGGTTTCCTCCTTTTTCCTGGGCTCTTTCACACTGTGGTTAAAGAACTGCTTTTTCATGGGATCCTTGATGGGAACTCATCACTTGTGAAGACCGGGGCCCTCAAGACAGGTTTCTTGACCAGCCTGATGCGGTTCTGGCCACCGGCGTCCTCATCAAGGCCTGAGTCCTGTGGAGGCTGCTTGGACCAAACACAGCAGGGTTGGCAGGAAGAAACCTGAAATAATAACTTTATTGCATCAAAGAAGGAAGTGTGAATGCCCCAAAGCCATTGAGTTGTATGCCTAAAATGGGGGAATATATGAATTATAGCCCAGTAAAGCTGTTTTTTTTTTTTAAAGTGAGAAACTCTTATTTACTAAAAGCCATAGAGTTAGACTGGCTTCTGGAAAGCTTGTCAAGATCCTGCTTCAAGCTCTACAAGTTTGGGGTCCGTTCCCTGTGCACTGTGTTTTCCTGTAAGTACACTCTTCATATTAGTGAAGTTTGGCAGCCCTGGGAACAGTGGTATCTAAGCATTGTGTTGGTACTAGTCTGTTAAACAGTGAAATGTCATTTTTGCTCTGTGTTTTCTGGCCCTGAGAGCCCAGCCGATGTGAAAAAAAAAGTGGCTTCAGTTTGTTGGGATGTTTATAACGGGGAAATGCCTAGGAGTCACATGACCAGGAGGTGGACAAGTTGTCGCCCTTTCTTTAGTGACGTGTCCATGTGCAGAGTGTCGATTTACCCAAAGCAAAAAGGGTCCTTCCTGTCCTTAGAACTGTCCAAATACAAAGAAAATTTGGGATCGTGCTGTGAAACTTTTCACTCTCTCAGGAAAAAACACCCCCACATCCAGCAAAGAGAGAGAAAGACTGAACACCCCATGGATTTAAGTGGGTTTGTTCTGATCGGCCTGCACCAGATTCTTAGGGATCTGGAGAAGGCCAGTGTCAGGAACAAGCTTTGCCCTGAGGCAGAATCAACCAAAGAAGAGTCTATTCCGTTTCTTTTGAGTGTATTAAGGAGGACATTTCCAGACAATCTTTGCCGGAAATTTTTCCCTCACAGGGAATGAGGCTGTCTTCTCAGAGGTTAGTTAAGCCCTCTTTCCTACCACATATGCTGAGCACTTGGATAAACTAACTTGTCCTCCTCCACCGTTGCTCTTGGCCACTGACCGTCAGAACCTTAGTTTACTGGCCCCGGTGGATAGAATTTAGGTAGGAGTCAGCTACCGATGTCAGCGTGTAGACAGTGCCATGGTAACAAGCATGCCCACAAATGAGGATGTTTTACCAATTAGTGACAAGACAGTCTTTGTCTCTTTTGTGCATTTTATCTGCCTGTTTAACCCTTGTGCTGAGAGCCGCTGCTCTCATCAGACAGCAGCTACTTAAAGACAGCACACATTTCCCACCAGCACACATTTTACTGAGCTCAGCTGTGAGGCAGATGAAGAAAATGTTACCGATTTCAGAAGCTACTTTCTAGAGAGGTTTTATTTGCACAAAACTGAAGCTTGGTATGTGGACTAGTATGAATTACATTGTGAGTTAAATTTCTCCTAAAATACTTGTAAATCTAGCTTCTGTAAAAGAATATGTTTGCCTTTGGTTTGGGTGATTATGCTATTCCAAAATATGGATTCCTTTACAAATTAATTTTCAGGGTTACTATTAATTGATTTAGGTACAATACTATGAAATGAGAATGTGAATTCTTCTTGTTGGTTATTTATTTTTTTAACTTTTTTATTGATTTATAATCATTTTACAATGTTGTGTCAAATTCCAGTGTTCAGCACAATTTTTCAGTCATACATGGACATATACACAGTCATTGTCACATTTTTTTCTCTGTGAGCTACCATAAGATTTTGTGTATATTTCCCTGTGTCTTATTGGTTATTCAGAATTGTGTTTTTAACTAACTTCATTCTCATACTTTTAATCATAATATATAAGATCACTCTATTGTGCAAATCTTTATGTATTTCAGAAATCTGATATTATGTGCTCTGGTTCAGAATCAAAGTGATCATTGAAAGAATATCTCAATGGTTTTAGAAACTTGGGTTAATCAATAATTTGTAATTAGTTTTTGTTGGGAAATTAATTCTAGCTTTATTATAATAACAGCTACCCACCTTTCTCACTTCTTTTCATATCTATAAAACATCTATTTTTATATTATTCTCATTTGTATCTTTAACACACATATTTTAATTGTTATTTTTTCCCATTCTTCCATATATTTGGGGTTTATTTTTGGAGATGTTTCATTGCAGTTTATCCAGATACTTCATGAATGTACAATAGAAGATGTAGGTTTCCCATCTGCAATAAGTGTGTATTTACTTATTTTTAAATTTTACATTGCCTTATACATTTATGACTTAAGTCTTGTTAACTGTTTATGAAACAATTTGCAGTGTGTTGTCAGCAATTAAAATCTTTAACAGTTTGTGTATCAGGTTTTTTCTACAGCGTTAAGTATAAACGTAATTTACATATAATAACAGCACCTTTCTAATGAATACAATCTGTTGATATCTGACAAGTGTAAGCAGCAATAAAGCCATCACCACATAAAGACAGTCAACCCACCCATCGCCCCGAAAAGTTTCCTCCTGCTCCTTTTTAATCAATCTATCCCCTCTCTCCCCTGTGAGGAGCTCCTTGAGGGGTGTGGTTGCTGCCTGGTGGCTGGCTCAGGGGTTCCTAAAGATGATTCTTCGTGACAGATAAACTGTGAATGTCTTTGAGTTTCTGTATTATCTCCGATATTATCTCAGATCGTCCACGTTCTGTCTGGCTTTCTCCATCTTGAGCCCGATGTGTATGGAATTCTGCAGAAGTTTACCAATAGTATCGCTGTTCTGTCTGACTTTTTCCATCTCAGGCCCGACGTCTACGGAATTCTGCACAAGTTTACCGGTATTACTGACATTCTGCCTGACTTTTTCCATCTCGGGCCTGATGTCTACGGAATCCTGCACAAGTTTACCAGTGTTATTGACATTCTGCCTGACTTTCTCCATCTTCGGGCCCGACGTCTACGGAATTCCGTGGAAGTTTACCGGTATTGCTGCCTACTTGGGAATTTCTGCAATTCTAATTTTATCCTGGAGGATTGTCCGTGCTGTGAGTATTACTAAAGTACCCTGTAGGTATACTTTTAATCAAAATTAAACAGGAGACCAGTTCTACAAATTTTCCTCTGAGTACTGCTTTCACTGCACCCAATAAATCCTATTTTCGTTACTGTTTAGATCGAAATGTCCTCAGATTTCTGCTGAGTTGTCCTCCTTGACCCATGTGTTCTTTAGAAGTGTGTTGTTTAATTTCCAAGGGTTTTTTTTTTGTAGTTTTCCAGCTCTTCCTGTTACGGATTTCTACTCTCAATCTATTGTGACCTGAGAACATCCTTTTTATTATGATTACTTTTCATTTAAATTCATTAAGCTGTATTTTATGGCCCTGAAATATGGTCTGTCTCTGTGAATGTTCTACGTGAGCTTGAGAATCATGGATGCTCTGCTGCTGTTGGATGAGGTGTTCTGCAGACGTCAGAGCCAGCTGAGTGATGATGCTGTTCAGTTCAAGTGTATTCTTCCTGCATTTCTGTATGCTGGGTCTAGCCATAATGATGGATTCATCTATTGCTCCTAGCAATCCTATCAGTTTTTGCCTCGCGTTTTGACGCTCTGCTGTTAATTCATATACATTAAGGACGGTTCTGTCTTCTTGGAGAAGTAACCACTTTACCATTAAAGCAATGTCTTTCATTATACCTGATAGACTATACCTCCTTACTCTCTGGTGTGTTTTGAAGGATGAGTTAACCGGCACAGAATTCTAGGTTGATGGTTTTTTTTTTAATGTTAACACTTTAAATATTTTATTCCACTTTTGTCTTGATTGCTTGGTTCCTGAAGAGAAGTTTGATGTATGTCTATCCTTGCTCCTCTGTGGGTAAGGTGTTATTCCCCCACACCCTACCCCCAGCTTCTACCAAAATTTTTTCTTTGTCTTTGATTTTCTGTAGTTTAAATATTCTATGTTTAGATATATAATACTGGAGTGATGTGTGTGTTTACTATGTATGTATGTGTATATACATCCTTGTATTTATCCTGCTTGGAATTCTTTGAGCTTCCTGGATCTGTGGTTCGGTGACTATCATTACTTTTGGAAAATTCTCAGTCATTATTGCCTAGAATGTTTTCTGCTTTCCTTTCTTCTCCTTTCTTCTTATTCCCATTGTGTGTATGTTACACCTTTTGTAGTTATCCCACTGGTCTTGGATAATCTGTACTTTGTCTTAAGCTTATTTTCTTTGCATTTCTGTTTAGAAAGTTGCCACTGACATTTCTTCAAACGTTGATTCTCTCCTCAGCTATGTCGAGTTTGTTAATAACTCAATCAAAGCTATTTCTCATTTCTGTGATGGTGTTTTTGATTTCTAGAATTTCCTTTGAAGCCTCAGTTTTCATCTCTCTGCTTACATTTACCACCTCTTCTTGAATATTGTCCACTTTTTTTCATTGGAGCCATTATCATATTAATCCCAGTGGTTTTAAATTCTTGGCCAGATAATTCTGTCCTGTCATATTGAGTACAAATCAAATGCTTGCTCTTTGTGTTCAAACTGTGTGGTTTCTTCTTTTAGTGTGTCTTGTAGAGATTTGTTGAAAGCTGGGTGTTGCATCATGGTACAGTGGAACTGAGGTAAGTTGGTGTTTAGTGTTTGGTTTGATATTTATCTGGCCAGGGGTGAGGCTGAGTTTACCCTTAGGTTAGACTGGAAGTGCATATTTCCCTTCACCCATGCCGCCTAGTCTTTGGCAGAACCCCAGTTAGGCTCTGGTAAAACTGTTTCTCTTGAGGGCAGGGATTTTTTAGAAGAACAGAACATGGTGAGTTTATTTTTAAATGGCTGTTTCCTCCCTCTCCCTGCCAACCCTGAGGCGGCTTTTCTCCCCAATATTTGCTGTGAGAATCTGTCAGGATTCTGAAGATAAAACTGACAGAAGGTTGGGAGCCCCCTAACACTGGGCACCCTGGCATTTTTAAATCTCAGTCTTGTCCACACCGGGCCTCCAGGACTTCATCAGTTACCGTGTGTAGGTTTTCCTGTCGTGGTGCTCTGGTCCTTGCAGAGACTTCCAACCTCGGGCTTCTGCTCCCGTAAAGTGGTATTGCCGGTATCTGCCAGGCTTTTTCTCATTTTGCAGCAACACTTTGCTCTGTGACATCAGTTCTCTGAATGATGTATGAAGAGTTTTTTGATTCTCAGTTTTTCTGTCTTGTTATGTGGGCGGGAGAGATAACTTCCAGGCTCCTTAAATGCTGGACTTGAATCCAGCAGTCTAGCTCTTTCGTTGTTTCCTTTTGGATTACTAACTTAACACACAAATTAATGTCTGAAACGGAAGTTAACTCTGCAAAATACTCTGTTTTTGATAAAGAACTCACTGAGCAAGACAATATATTCTCAATGAGAAAAATACAATTTATCAACCCTTCTCTTAGAAAATAGAAATACTAATTATTTGGTGAGCCCGACTCTCTTCCCACATGCTCCTGCCTGTGGATTGGGTGACAAGGGACAGAGAAGCTCAGTGTTCCCTGAGCCACATGGGAAGTTGAGGGAGTACCCGTGATTTTCTGTCTGCCCTCTATGGATGCATTTTTCTACAACCACATTATTACCGCTGGATTTTTGACACTGTCTATGATATTCCAATATCTTGGGAAGTTTTGGGGGCTAGCCTCAGTATCTGATCATGGTCTAACCTTTTGAATGGAGAAATATGTAGGGGTCAGGAAAATATGCCTTTACATGGTATTAAAATGAGGTCCTGCCTGGATTGTACTGAGCTATAATTCATCAAATGATGACTTGAGTCTGGGGAGCAAGCATTTTTCGCCCTTTCTTGAAATGTTAGCTCTCCTTTCTGCTGTGCTTGTATTTTTTCTCTTGCCATCTCCTGCTTTGTTGCTCATTTGAGGATGCTCTATTATCAGTGTTCTGGAAAAACAAGAGGATCTATTGCAATTGTTTATCAGTTTAGCAAACAGCCAGCTCTGTGAGTGAAAGGCATATCTTAGTACAAAAATTTTGTCTTTTTATTCTGAGGTTTTTAAAACAATCCCATGTTCTGGACTTCTCTGTGGATATTGGGTTTGACTAAAAAAAAAAAAAAAAAAGTTGGATAAATGATGCATAAGTATATTTATAAAACTATATTATCAAAATTAGATTGGTGTTGTCAGAATTGAATATGCAATATCAAAATTAAGTAGATTGGTGTTTATTTAATAGACTGTAAAAAGATCTTTTGATCAAAAATAAGATATTTACCATTGTGCTCTTTTTCAGAAATGGTTTGTGAAGTATCATGACTTAAGTAGGAAATTCTCATTTTTTCCTATTTTTAATCCTATGAATCATTATGCTCAAACAAAATAACGATTATTATTTCATTGGATTATTTTGTTATTTTATCAGAAACTATAGATTTTTACTAATTATAAGCTTTGAGATCAAATTTAATGCTGTTTCTTCTTCTCCTAGGTAAAGCCTCCAAAAAATCAAGGCAAGATTTTAGGGTCTAGTTTTCTCTGTACTATCTTCTCAATACTAGGATTTGATGTGGGTTTTAATTCAACTAGGAGTAAACACAGTGACTTCTGATGTCTAACTGACTTCTTAACTCTTGAAAATTTTACCCCTGGGATGGTGTCTAAACAAGGTAGTGAAGTTGGCATCTATTGAGATAAGAGACCAGGAGGATCACGGGAGTAGGGAGAGTAGGATGAGTTTAATTTTGCACCGAAGACTTTAGGAAGTAGGTGACGAGAAGAGTGTATAGTTTGGAGTGAGCACCTGACATAACCCTGGTTCTTGGTGAAAAGGAAAGATGCTAAAATACCTATCAGGAATCTTCAGGCTTAGCGAAGGATGCAGATGTAGCCAGGCAGTGTGTGTCACAGCAGAGACGGAAACCATGGGTTGTGACTCAGAAGTGAAGGGAGCCATTCATGCCAGTGGGGACTTCATGGAAATGATTCAGGATCATTTCAAGAGGATAATGCTTTCTGTGCAGGCTTCATGGGCTCTGATGACTAAGTGGGGCTGCCTGTGGAGGGCAAGGTGGCTTCCTGACCCTTAGTAGGCCCTCAAATGTTGGTGTTTGTCACAATGGATGCAGAAGTGCTGGAGGTGAGAAGAGTGATCTCAGCATCAGAGCTTCCATGCTGGATGAAGAGAAGATAAATTTGCACTGTGTGGTCAGATGAGAGAATTAAATGCCTGATAGAGGAGTCTGGAGTTGAGGGCTGTGTTCTAGAGCTTTACGTGGGTGTTCACCTGTAACTGGGTGCTTATGTGTGCTGCTTTCCTGAAGAAATGATGGTAACATTCTCATCCTGGGGATGAAAAAGCTCATCTCTTAGGGTCTGTTATCCAGGTCCTCCAGTGACGAGGTGGTGAAGCCCACATTGTAGTGAAGTGTTTAATTTCAACAACCTTGTCCTTCAGGGCCCCCAGTATGGTTTTCATTGAAAGGAAGACAATCAGCTGGGCAGAAGGAAGATGCTGGAGGCCTTTGAATAGCCAGTCAATCAACATTTTAGCTTGCCTTCTGTGCAATTGCAAATAAGGTCTAGAAGTAAGCTAAGTATGGGTGAAATAAAGATTAAAAAAAAAAAAAAAACAGGGACTTATTTATTTACCTTAATAATTGGATGCTTGATTTTTATTTCATCTCTGGTGATGACATAATTATTTGAGGTGATTAAATTTTCTAGAAATGGTGCTTGTAGATGGGAGAAAAATTAGGAGAAAACTTTTTGTTGATTTCTTCATCATTTTAACATTTTAAATAGGAGTATCATTGAATCCAGCTTTTCTTACATTTAAAATGCTACTAAAATTTGCTTCCTTCAAGCACAATAGTAAAGCTAAAAAGTTAATTGCACTCATGGTGCCAGTCAGATAACATGTCTCTGCTGCTAATACATTGGGATAATTCAGTTTAACTGGGTTTCCTACCAGTCTTAGAAATTGTTTTATCTCCTTTTAGTAAACGTACAGCAAATACCTGAGAAGACCGATAACATCAAGGAAAAAATCAAAGAACATTCAGAAAATATGTCTATTTCTAAACAGAAGGTATTATTGTCCTTTTGTTATTTTTCATGATTTCACCTTCAATTCCTTCCCTGTCTGATAGTTCAGTTATTTTTCTCTCTCTTCTTTCATCCTACTGTCCCATTTCATATGTTCTGCAAACAGTCCAAATTCAAAGCAAGCCTCACAGATGTAAAGCACTGCTTTCTGTATTTGTGGAAGGAATCACACACAAGAAGACAGGGTTTGTCTAACACTTTAATTAATGTTTGTAATTCTGATTCCTTTCTTTCACAGACCGTTGAATCAAAGAAACAAGGTCAAAAAACCACTAGGCACAATAAGATGCTCTCTGATGAAGCACTTAAGGTAAAAATCTCTTCTTTCCCTAGATTATGTTCTGACAACAGAAGTAAAGTAATGAGTAATTGTTATGGATTCAATATGTTTTGTTGAAGGGTAACATCAAAACAATTGAGAAAGCTAACAAACATTCGAATGGCGTCCCTGAAAGCACTCCAGCTACACCGCCATCGGTGAGAGGTCAGAATGTCAAGAATCCAAAGGCGGTAAGAATTTGGCTGCTAAATTTACCATAATTTGGCTTCCAAGGCTTTTTGTGCACTGGGTGAGCTGAGTGCTCCAGCTCCTCTTGCTTTTGGCCACAGTAGAGTCTGGGAGCTGAACCTCCTTGTAACAACAATCCAGAATTTCATAAACTAATAGCTCGTGACGTTTTCTATTTCAGAGACTAGGAAATATGTTTCTGATTTTCTCAACCTAGGGGGTTTTCTCACCACTCAGCACTGCTCTCCAAGATACGTAGGAAATTCCAGGAAATACATGCGAGGGGAAGGACATCGTCTAGCCGAGTTGTACAGCCCCTTCCCCTCTTTATGTTAAACAGAGAATTTTTCATGTGAATTTGGGAAAGCTTTCTTTATATTCCAGTAGGAACACTCATTTGTGAGCTCTTTGACATGAGCAGTTTTTCACCTTTGCTTTCCCCTTGTCATCCAGTCCTCTTTTCCATTATCCAATGAGGAAGAAGTTTGTGGAAGCTAGAAAATCTTGTGCCTGAAGGTCTTCCTTTGTGTTACATTTCTTTATGGGCTTGACATTTGTCCTGGGCCCAACCTGGATCCGCTACCATCACAGGAAACTTAGGGGTAGCTGTGCAGTATGTTTGGTTGATGATACATCTTTTGAGCAGATCACCCTGAGTTTCCATTGAAATCTTAGTACATTTTTATTTGTTTGTTTCTATCCTACGTGAAAATATTGGAACAGGAAAATCTACAGAGAACTTGAAAGGTGTTGTTTCAATGAACACCTCGGGTATTTCAGGGGTAAACTACCTATATTTGCTGCAGGATTCCATTTTACACATTAGCTTTCATGAGGAACAAGTGTTTCATCTCTTTGATTAAAATGATATCTACTTGGGATTTTTCTTCTTGGGAATTAAGTCACCAATGAGAATGTTTTGCTTTAGGTTAAAACTGCCCTTAGCGAAGCTTCTGTCGGTGGAGTGAAAGTGAAATCTGGAGACGTGAATGTTCACAAGGGGAATGTTCAATTCAACGTCAAGAGGCAGCAGGTAACAAACATTATACCCACCCCCCGATTACTTAAATCAGAGAACTCAAACTCATTAATTCCTTTTCCATTTTTAACTGTGCTGTAATGCACATAATATCAAATGCCCCGTCTTCACCATTTTAAGTGCGCGATCTTCCTTTGTTAAGTAATTCACATTGTTATGCATTATTACTACTTCCTTTTTAAAAAAAAATTTTTTTAATCATTACTTCTTGAATATCTTTTCTCATATCTGTCTTATAGTCACAAGATGCCAATGCTAAATTTGAGGATTCGGAGCTGAGCACATCTCTCAAAAGACGCAACCTGGAAGGTATGTTGCTTGTTGGGAAGAAGTCCCTGCATCATGAAATGAGTCTGCCTGGGGAAGGCAAGGAATGCTTCCTGCCTTCAGGGCTCCTCCCTCCTCTTTCCCCTACCTCAACCAACTTCGGTCCCTGTGCACAAAGAAATCTCCTCCTTCACAGACAAGAACAAGAAGCTGAAAGACAGCTGTGATGCACTGAGGGCTGAGAAAGTGATGAAGGAGGCGGAATTGAAAATGCTGAAGGAGAACATAGACAACCTGGTTGGAGTCTACGAACAACGAAAAATGGCTGCCGAAGAGTAAGATATTCATGGGTTAATTGTTCCAGATACCGTTTTATGAAGTAAAGTGTCAACCAATGTAGATGACCATAATTTATTTCAGAATAGATTCCAGAGTATATTTATGCCAGATTCATCCAGTGCAGAATTGTGCCCACTCTTCCCACCTTGATTTCTGTAGTCTCTGGATCCATTTAGATTGTCCTTTAGGTTTCAGTCCCATCACATTATCTCACCCAGTCCTATGTCAAGTCATATTCTGTTCCACCTTCAACAGCTTACAACACAGCCGCTCCATGAGAGCCACTCCAAAGCATTTGCTGACGGATTGCCTGGGAGGCCAGACAGAAATGCATGTACCTTTCTCTCATTAGTGCTTTTGTCCTTGTTGGTAGAACGTTTTAATTTTGCATGTTTTCCTTAGAAAATCATTATCAGATGAAAACCCTTTGAATCAGAACCATGAACAAAATAGTCTTGAGGGCAACACTGCATATCAGTTATTTTTGAAGCCATGGCCCTTTGCTGCATTTACTCTCAACAAACTTAGTCTTGTTCAAGTAGGTTGACACCCTGAAGTCGACAGTTTTCCATCTGAAATCTGTTTCCTGGAGGTGATACCCTGACTGTGTGACAGTTCACATCATTTTATAATTCAGTAGATACTGCCAGCACTAAGATTTCCCTTTATTTTTTTTTCCCGCCTCTAGGATATTTGAATAAGAGGTAGGGATTCTACTTTTGAATGGTGGAAATGTCAGGTAGTTAATTGCAGGGTGCTAATGAAGCCATATCCTGGAAGACTCTTTAGCTGACTGTCAGGACACAGCCTTGGATTGAGAGTCAGGGCTCCCGATGGATTGTAAAATTAATTTTGATGCCTTGCTTTATCCTAATATGTTTAGCTGTGATGAGTTGGCCAGGCATCATTTTCCACATTGAAACAAAATGAGCCTTCAGCATCTCAAACACAAGACTGATCGTGGGAGGTCACAAAATCCTTTTGTATTTGATGACTTTATGATGAAGAGATAGGAGTAGAGAACTGTAAGAGGCACTCAGACTACAGAGGAGTTGCTAGCAGGTCAAAGTTTGTTTTCTCTTTATTCCTAGATGGGGGGCTTCAATTCATTCCTCTGTGTTGTCAGTCTATGCGTGGATGGGGCAGGGTGAGGAGGGGCATTTGAATCTCAGCCTTCAGACTCCTGGGAGGTAAGGAAGGCATAATTTCCCACTGGCTCCTGGACAATGTCTATATCTTTTTTGCATCTTAGGAAATTGAAAATCAAAAAACATAACCTGATGGAAAAGGAGATTGAGCTGTCAGCTATGAAGGAAAATCTGAAATTAGTTTCAGAAGAAACACTCAAGTACAAGTAAGTTCAGATACTAAACACCAGCAGCTCATGAAACTGCTTTTGACTTGTTTTTAACTATTGTACAATGCTTAGAATCAATTAACGTAGTAATATAAACAAAAGTTTAGAAGACATATACATAGAGAATTAACAGAAGGAAAACAACGTTTTTACAAAGAACAAACAAAATCAGTCACTAAAAATTTCCTGATCCCCAAGTGCTGGCCAGATGGTGTGCAAACCTAGTTAGTGCAAACGTCGTGTAAACTGTCATAGCCTTTAGAAAAGAAGTTTGTTGTAGAAAGAATCACATCCATTAATATAATAGTGTTACTTCATGGACCTAGTTTTTGCAACCCAGGGAAATACGGTAAGGATGTAAGTACAAAGCGAATAGAGCTTTAGGACAAAAGTCATTCATCGCACAGTGAATTAGAGAAAATGTTCAAATTTGTGTGTGGGAATGATATCTGCTCAGAACCCTGCGGGCATTAAGTAATAAATCTGGAAGCATGTAGCCATAGCTTTGCTCCTATTGTCCCTTTATAACCAGGTGAGAAGTGTTTTATGTGTGTGAGTATATTACATTAGGGGGCATTTGTGAGGATAGCAGGAATTTGAGCAACTAGTAAAATCGTACTCAATGTAAAGCTTTATCTGATGAAAGCGATTGTAACTCACAGGCAACAAAAGGACCAAATACAAGAACAGCTGCAGCAGGCGGAGAATGTCTACAGATTCCAGGTAACCGGCTCCCCGCCCACGTCACCGCGTCAGTGAGCCCCTGTTGCGGCTGACATAAGGGCCCTGAGAATCCCTAATTCTGGGGGACTTATTGATGTGTTGGCTTTTTCAGATCTGTGTTTGTGAAAACAAGGCTCAAGACAACTGGGTAAGCTCTTCTTTCCCCCTCTTTCTCTCTCTCTCTCGCTCGCTCGCTCCTTCTTTTTGTTCACAGTCTGCCGCAGCTGAACTTGGGTGTTTTCCTTCCACAGATCAAGAGTCGGATTTTGGAGAGGGAGTTGGAGAAGCAGAGACGGGAAGCCGCCTACTGGAAATATAGGTATGGGGTTTTGAAGAGCACTTTTTAAGGGTGTTTTTAAGAGGTGTTAAGGCTAAACCATTTAGTGTCTGGTAGAGGACTGTGTTGGAACCCTTCCTGAAGTCCATTCTTTTTCTATATTCAAGACTGGAAATGATGGAAAGAAAGAAGCAAGAAGAGAGATACTGGACGAAGAGACAGATGCAGGGGAGACCTGAGATGCAGAATTGCCCACAGAGAGGTAGGGAACACATTGTGAAACCACTGAATTTCTGCTGCAAAACCACACCACGTCGCTCTTGCTCCCATGGGCGATGATTGTGTTGCCTGGAAAGGGTCCCACGTGCTTACGAAAGACAACAGGTTGTCTCAAGGGGTGACAGGAAGATGTTTTCCTCAGGCTCCCCAGCCAGAATGACTCTCTGAGCCTGTACCCTGTGCTTGGTGGGGCTCATGCCCTGCCACTGACTGAAGACCCTCTCCATCCCCCGCAAGGGCCCCGACCTTGAATTCCTCTGACTGAAAGACCTGGGCCTAGAGGCTGAGTGGGTCCACGCTTTCTTCCCACCTTGAGAATAGGGGGAAGAATTTATTCTTTCTTATTAGAGAAAAAAAGGCATTTATTGCTGTTTTTTATTCTATTTCCTTTATTCTATTTTTTTAATTTTTTTAATTGTGGACTAGGTATTCCACCCATAACTTACATTTCTTTACAATTTCACTCCTCTTACATTATCAGTGTGGCATGACAACTTGACTATTAAACCCCATAGCTCTCCTTTTCTCAATACTGGAATATTAGTCTAAGTCCATTTCCTTTCATAAATACTTATATAGTGACTGGTCACATGTGGAAGGCAGCTTATACAGAGAGTGACAGATTGAAAAATCCCTGTGTCCTGAAGAAAAGGACTTTTTTGCTGTTCATGCTGATGTTTCTTGATTTTCTTCCTATCCAAGGCTATTCTCATTTCAGTTTTTAATCTGTGATGAAATTGTGGTTTCCCCTGATGTGTATTGGGAAACCACTGTTTGGTTGTTGATTTCCAGCTATTTGAGCCCTGAGCTGGCCACAATTGGTTGATTAGTTATGAAAATACATGACTCTGGGCCCTATGGTGTCTTCCACAAGGTCTCGCCCTCATCCTTGGAGTCACCTGATGCCTGGGGGAAACCCTCTGCCTCTGGTAATGGACCTGAGAGTGGGAACAAAGTGCAAATGGTGGGAAAGGCTTGGAGTGTGACTTTCCTTCCACATAGTCTTTGCAAGTTGGAATAAACCTCCATCGCTTCTCCTTTATCAGGTTCAGAACCTGGTGCAGCTCCTGTGAGGAATGGCAGCTCCTTCCCTCCCGAGGAGGCAAAGGAGGCCCAGGTAAATGTTGTGGTCATTTTCAATTGTAACTATTTCTGGGGACTTTTTAATCTTTTTTTTTTTTTTTTTTTTTTTACAGCACCCTTTCCTGGCCTTGTCTCTAGATTGTGTGCTCTGTGATATGTCTACGATGTCATGACTGTTCAGATTCAAACTCTTGCCCAAGAGTCAGTGGGCTTCTGCCTTCAGCCCGTTACCTCTGGTGGTGCCTACAAAAGCCATCAGTGCTTAGAGGCTGAGGACCACAGACTCTCACAGTGTGTTTCTCCAAATAGCATGAGGAGGGTGACACCTCGTTCCACACTTACTTCTAGCACAGCTGACTCCTTCCTGACCTCCTTCACTTGCGACAGCTCCTGGGTCACTGAGACAGATCATCACCATCATTTTGCTCCTTTCCTGATTCAGGTTTAGGTGATTCTCCTGTTTAGAATGTTTATTCTAATCCTCACAACTGAGAAATGAGAAAAGCCCTCCCCCCAGCTTTATAATGTGTGCTTTGTGCAACTTTGAATCTTCTTGGATATAGTACCTTTCATAACCCATCACTGTCTTTTCTTGGTAGGTAAATGTGTCTTCCACACTCCCTCCAGCTGTACTCTTGGTAGAAAAGCCTGAATCTCAGAGATGTTGTATTTGTAGCAGAAAATATACCCTGGAAGCAAAATAGCCCGGAGGGAAAATGCCTAATTCCCTGCAGGGCCGATTCCTACCACAGTCTTTACACTGTGTTCCCGTAAGCAGGGTCAGTCCTGCCCTGAAGCTGTTACAGCCAGTCCTTTATCTCATCACACATCGGGGGATTTTACTCATGACATAAAACCACTTCTGTGTTAGTTGTGGAATTTAAACGTCCCACTTTGCTTTGCCATAGGACAAATTTAGTCTGTACCTCAGAGTGAACTTAAAATTCAGATTGACCTGTGAAAAAAGATGATTGGAGCTGAGCCTAATGACCTCCTGTAGGCAACATTGTTCCCTCAGGAGCACTTTTCCCAGCTTCCCCGCAGGACTCCAGGATCCCCATCTCCCCAGAGGTCTTTGCGCCCAGGGGCAGCCCCTCCAGGGAGGAGAAGAGCCCTTTGTCAGGAGGGAAGCAGAGGAGGGCCGGGCAGGGGCCTGCAGGCAGAGCGAGCACCCAGGCACGGCTCTGATTCCACATGTGAATCACGGGCCCTCGCATCCTCTCTTTCTCTGTGTTCCTAGTCCACAAAGAGCAAGCTTCTGTGGACCTGGTGAAGGAGGGGGAGGGCTGTCCTGCACAGAGAGGCTGACTGTTGAGAAGGTGCTACTTTATCAGTTTGGTGGTATCTCTGTTCATCCTCTAGGGCAGGACCCTTGCTTTTCTCGGCTTACAGACACAGGCAGTGACAGTGTCTTTTCCTCGCGGCCTCCTGTGCAGCCCAGGCTGCAGGCAGGACCCAGAGGGATGGGTGGAGTGTGTGGCACTGCGCTGCTCTCTGGGAGCCTGGTGGAGGGGAGGAGGGTGCCAGGTGCTGACAGATGCTGCGTTGGGTTGCAGCTTTTGTTGATGTTGGCGCTTTTGTCTTTCATACCAACACACCTCTAACTTCTGTTCTGCAGGTCAATATGGATGCAAGAGGGCCCCCTCGTTTCCGAGGACCACCCAGCATGCCCGACTACATGGGCGGCCCTTCACCATTTGTGGGCTATGGGCCATCTCCACCTGGATCACACTGATGCCCTGTGACCTCACCTGCTGGGTAAGATGATCTAAGGAGTATGATGGGCTGGTCATTTCCCCACACTAAGCTGGGCATCAGGAGTTCCTTGCAGAGAAGGAAAGAAGCTTTAAAGATACAAGGTCAAAATACCAGTTGTGAAATGTGCATTTTACATAGACCACATGCTGAGTCTGTGAGGGAGGAGGCATACTCCTGTGTTCAAGGGTTTAAGGAGATTCCTCCGAGAGAGGAACCCATTACTGATACTGAGCTTGTGATCGCCGTAACAGAAGTGCCAATAATGGGCCCTAAGTACAAAAAGGGACAAGTGAATCACACAGGAGTGAGCAGGAAGTTGTGGAAGAGAAGGAAGAAATCGAGGAGGTGCCCAGTGGAGGTCTGTTGGATTCACTTAGATGGAGCTGGAAGGTCATTTCCGGCAGGGCGGGCAGTTGGGGCGGGACGTGTGAAGGCAGCAGGAGGTCCACACAGAGCCACGTGTGTGTGCAGGGGACTCAGTGAGGCCGTGCAGTTGTCCCCATCAGCACCCGCTGCTGCCAGAAAGCCCTCAGTTCACAATCTCATATAAAGTTGATTGTGTCCTCTGGATTTCTGAAAGTTCTAGATCTGGGTGAAAGAATGCCCTGGGGTTTTGGGGAGTTTCACTTGGTTCTTTCAGGATATTTTGTGTCCCTGAACTTTATTATGCCCCCGTGATTAGTAAGAGCAGCCAGGATCCAGATCGGCTGAGCAGCTGCCTTCACCTTCAGCATGAGGCAGTTTCGCTGGGGGAAGTCAAGGGTGATCAGGGGACCCCAGCAGGACCCCCTCCCCAAATGTCAACTCTGCATCTCCCATGTTTAAGCACAATTTCCCAACTCTTTGTTTTCGTTCCTACTCTTCAGTCCCTAATACCGAGACTCAGTGGGACCTCCATAGAACTTCAGTTTCCTTATCTTTGAAAAGTGGATAATATTGGTTTCTGACATCATTGTGAGGAAGACAAGATTAAGTACATGAATTATTCTGTAAAATGGCGGAGACATATTGGGCACTCACCATTCTCATAATGTAAAGTAAAATGTTTGCACACAGAAAATCATCAAAAGATGTTCTTGGAAGTGCATTAAACTGAGCTAAGGATATAACAGCTCAGTCCCAGAGATAAGTAATCTCTGTTTCAAAAGATAAGGCAAAGACCCCCTTTCTTCTATTAAAATTCAAGTCCTACCAGTTAAAGAAGAAAAATATAATTATGAGAACGTGTAAATTCAGAGATCAGTAACAGGGACCTGAAGATAGTCACCATTCCATATAGACACACAGATGCAGCCACGCACTAAAGGGCTCATCAGAGACCCCAGATATAGAAGACAAAATGCATATTGGAAAAAATAAGACCGCATTGAAAAACCCCAATCTTTTTACCTTACAGGCAATCAGCTTGAAGCTTGAAGAGGACCCTGAGCTGTGGCAATGATATATTCAGAGAAGATGCCAAATGTGCATTATGGCCCAAATGTTTCCCTGCTCAATCCTGCTCCCCCCCCCATTGTCTCTCCTATTGTCACCCCTAATAAACCTGTCACTGTTCTATCTCTGTCTAGCGTCTGCTTTTTGGAAAACCAGCTGATACTCCGTCTGGAGTGTACACAGTGAGATTCCTATAGACAAGGTTCAAAACCAGGCTGAAAAATGGTGCTGGAGGCCAGCCACAGGGACAGGCACTGTGGCTAGTACTGACTGCAGATGAGCCTGAGGGAGTCTTATGTTGGTTGGAAGGAACATCCTATATCTGGATATATGTGATGTTTGTGCTAATTTATTTGAGAAACATTCTGCTGTCTGTCAGTCAAGGAATGCCTCATGATCAGACAGACAGATATCTGTCCCCAGGAATTGGCTAATTTCTAACAGTAGGGAAGGATGAGGGGCCAGCCGTGGCAGCAGGGGACCAGTGAGAAGGTCCCACAGCAGATCATGCAATACAGTGCCCTTGTCCCAGGAATCCAGCTATCCCCAAATCCAGGAGGGCTTGCTCACCTGGGAACAGAGATTTCCTGATAAGCCCTGTGAACTTCTTAACCCTCTGCAATTACCTTACGAGAGATGGGCAGGTCAGATGGTGGTGAGGGATGCCTGAACAAGGCTGGGTGGAGCAGGAGGCTTGTGGCCTTGTGTTAGGGAGGGACAGGCAGAGAGGAGAGAGAGAAGCTGAAGAAGGAAAAAGGAAGAAGAAGGGGAGGAGGAAAGAGAAGAGGATGGAGGGGGAGGGGAAGGGGGAGAAAGAGAAAGAGGAAGAAGAAGAAAAAAGGGAAGGGAAGGGAAAGGACCTTTCCCCACTGACTTCACCAGTGATTCCAGATGCATAGAGATTTTTCTGAAGAAGATACACAGATGGCAAATAGGCACATGAAGAGATGCTCAACATCACTATTAGAGAAATTCAAGTCAAAACCACCTGACTTGTGATATGTGAGATATTACCTCACATCTGTCAAAATGGCTACCATCAAAAAGTCTACAAATAACAAATGTTGGCAAAGATATGGAAAAGGGAATCGTAGTACCTTGTTGGTGAGAATGTAAATTGGTGCAGCCCCTATGAGAACAGTATGGAGGTTCCTCAAAAAAACTAAAAATAGAACTTCTATATGATTCAGCAATTCAACTGCTGGCTATATATATGAAGAAAATGAAAACACTAATTCAAAAAGATACATGCGCCCGAAGTTCATAGCAGCATTATTGGCAATAGCCAAGACATGGAAGCAACCTAAGTGTCTATCAACAAATTAATAAATAAAGAAGATGTGATATGTATGTATGTGTATGTGTGTGTATATATATATATACAAAGAAATATTACTTGGCCTTAAAAAGGAATAAAATTTCATCACTTGCCACAATATAGATGGACCTGGAGATTATTATGCTTAGTGAAATGAATCAGACAGAGAAAGACAAATACTGTATACTATCACTTACATGTGGAATCTAAGAAATAGTACAAATGGATGAATAAATTTATACCATTCCCTATTACTGGGCTCTTGGGAGAAATGCACGTAGCCAAGTGTAGAGTACAGAAGACACCAGGTAAGCCTGGTACCTCTTGCTGTCTCACAAAGTAAAGAAATAATCAAAGAATGATGAGGGCATGTCAGAAGGACACAAAAGTCAGTATAAAAGGATTCCCAGGGACCAAATTTGAGAAATGTTAGGGATCAGAAAGAATAATCACTGCAATTGATTTAGAAATGTTGCGTTTTTTAAAATTCCATGAGTCTATAGTGATGCAATGGGGTGGAGGTAAGAAGGATAAGATTAGGAAATTCTTTTTAGACAAAAATGCTAGTTAGTAAATGTAGAGGGAATGACAGAATTTGGAAATCAACATATTTCAACTTCCAATGCAGTGATTGATTCAGACTAGGATGCCACATCCTCCAAATGAAAGTCATTGGGAAATAGTATTATCCCACAAATTGTATGCTTACCCAAATATATCTTTATAATTTATGATTTAGAAATGTGGCTGATACCATCTAAACCAAGTGAGCAAATTAAATATCATTAATAGTGGAACAATCTGACAGCGTGTACTTACTGACATCATGCAATGCATTGTGTTTGGATTACCTATGAAATGTTCTTGCCAAGTATGTTGATCCTGAATTTAATATAGCGCCAATCTAAAACTAATCTCCAATTTATAGTAAAGAAACAAGTTAAACACCATGAGTGTCTTAGTCTGTTCAGGTTGCTATAACAAAATACCGCACACTGGGTAGCTTATAAACTACAAAAATTTATTTCTTACAGTTCTGGAGCCTGGAGGTTTGAGATCAGGGTGCCAGTATGATTGAGTAAGGGCCTTTTTCTTATTGTACCCTCATATAGTGGAAGGGGCCTCTTTTATACAAGTACTAATCCATCAGGGAACAATATTCAATATCTTATAGTAACCTATGATGAAAAAGAATACGAAAAGGAATATAAGTCTGTATATGTATGACTGAAACATTATGCTGTATACCAGAAACTGACATGACATTGTAAACTGACTATACTTTAATTTAAAAAATGGTTAAAAAAAAAAAAAGAGAGAGAGTGCTAATCTGACTTATAAGGACTTCATCCTCATGACCTAATCACTTTCCAAAGGCCCATCTTATTACCATCACCTTGGGGTTAGGATTTCAAAATACAAACTTTGGCGGGGGACACAAACATTCAGACCAAAGCAATGAGGAAACAATCACACACATGCAGTCTGTGAGACACTCAAGAAGATGACTGACCTAGAGTCCTCTCAAAGGCAATGTCATGGGGAAAAAAAAGCAGGAGGATTCTTCTGGGTTAAAAAAGGCTAACAATACATAACAACCAGATGCATTATATGTATCTTATTTGGATCCTGGACTGAAGAATTAAAAAAAAAGCTATAAAAGACATTTTGGGACAATTGAGAAGTTTTTAGTGTGGAAAAGATATAAATTATATTAAGGAATTATGGTTAACTGTCTTAGATGTGAAAATAGTGTGTGGTTATAACAGAGAATGTCCTTATGTTTTAAAGACGAATGCTGAAGAATTTTAAAGCAAAGAGAGTAATGCCAGGAGCTTACTTTTGTATCATTTAGAGAAAATTGTGTGTATGCATGTATGTAAACAGAAAAATAGTGCAAATAAGGAAACAAGTTCAAGTACTCCAAAATGATTCTGACTCTGAAGCAAACCACTGAGCGAGGCAGTGAACAACCCGGATTCCCCAAATTAGTATCTCTGTTGGTGACTGAGGAAATCTCCTGGAAACCAAATGAAAATCCGTCTCTCCACATATGTCCCTCACCCAGTTTCTCAACTCAGTCATGGTAACACCCGGTGTTTCTTAATGACAGCTTCATGAATGAGCTTTTTCCCACTGGCTCCCGTGTCTGGCCCATTGTGAAATCTTTTATCATCTTAAATGCTAATTTTTTTTGTTAATCTGATGATAAAGAAGGCTCCCATCAGCATCTTTGTCAAAACAGAGAAAGATGTCCAGATGTCTTAGGAAAGTCAGTAGCTCATGACTGCAGTTGGGATGTAGGAGTAGGTGACTTTTTGCCGATTGATTTCATAACCTCTCAAGGCACATAGATTATTTATTATTTCCTTCTCTAAAGTGCCTTCTATCTCTAAAGCTCCATAGTGCAACACCAGCTGGTCCAAGGAAAAATTGCTCCAAGACTTTACTGGTGTGATCCTATCTTTTACCAGTATTGTGGCCTATGGCCAGGCCTACCTTGCTGAGCCTCAGCTATTTCATTCGTAAAATAAGGGTGCTAGTGATAATAATAGCTATTTCACAGGGGGGTTGTGGAAATCAGATGAGTTAATGGCCATGAAATTGCTTTGTACTACAAAAATGCAACAAATGGATCTTGTCCAATCTAATCAATGGAATTAACAAATGGAGAACATGAAGTCCCACAAGGACATGACTCGACTGGTGTCACACGGCAAGTTCGTTCATTCACTCATTCAATAGCACTTACTGAACACCTCTCCTGGGCCAGCACCTACTTGTTCTAGAATATGGAGAATACTTATACTGTTCCTTTAATCAATGTAGATGTAATTGTAGATGCTCACGTAGATAGATTAGAAGCAGAGAGAAGGTAGCGTTGGAGCTAGCTCACTAACTTTACTGAATCATCCCAGCACCACACTTAGAATTTGGGTGTATTACCTCATTGAAACTTACACCAACCCTATGAGCAAGGTCCTATGATTATCTGAATTTCAGGCAACTGAGGATATAAATGAAAGAGAGATGATAAAGGCCTGAAAATACCAGTGAGAATATAGACAGTGGAATGGACTGTAGATTGAGAAGTTTGAATATATAGAACTTAGGAAAACAATGGGATAAAAGGATTAAGGAAAACAGAGGGGACAAGAATCTCTGTTTTAACTTAGTGGGTGATATTGTCATTCAGAGGGAAGAGCCTTTTTCATTCATTTAACCAAAATCAACTTAGCACTTAATATGTGCCTAACGATGTTTTAGCCTCTAGGGATATACCAGTTAGCAATACAGGCAAAAATGCCTATCTTCTTGAGCATATATTGTACAAACAGAAGAATAATAATTTCAAGCATCATCATAATGAGTTTTTGAGATGCCCATAGGACTTCTGAAAGAAGGTATTCAGGAAATAATCGGAGAAGTGAGTTTAAAACTCAAAAGAGATGTTTAGACTAGAGAAAGACTTTGGGACTCTTCAGTGTATATATGGTGATTGAGTTTATAAACATGAATGAGATCATCCAAGCATGATATACAGTACAAGAAGAAGAGTAGGCAGGACTAAGGTGAAGCCCCAGGAAACACCAATATTTAAGGAGAAGAGGAGTCCAAGAAAGAGATGGAAAAGGAACAGTCAAGACCTCCTCAAACAGGTAAGAGGAAAGCCAGACGAGAATGATATAACGGCTACAAAGGAAAGTGAGGACTGTAAGAAGGATTGGTGAATAGTGCCAAGTGCTGCTGAGAGATCAAGATAAAGTCAACAGTGCCCACTGAATGTCCATATGATTAAGGTTAAAAAAAAAAGTTTCAGGACAGTAATAGGGACATGAGGCCAATGCAGTGCATAGAGGCATGACTAGAAGGAGAAGCCACAGTGGCCTCAATTAAACTATCCTGTTAGGAACTTAACAGTGAAGAGAAATACAAGCAAGGAGAGACCTAGGGTGAAGGGTCACCTTTCAAAATATAGGAACAATGTCAGCTTGTTCATGTGCTGATGAGAAAAAGTCAGTGAAAGAGAAGCTGGAGGAGAAAAGATGAAAAATGTGTGAAGCATCTATGGAAGCAAAGAGGGGTGGAATCCAGAACACCCTTAACCTGGATCTTCTCCTGACCCTGGAGGGAGGTAAGCTGGGGTGTGGAAGCAGGAAATGAGGAAGAGGGAATGGCTGCAAGTTGAGGAAGTTCTTGCTGGTGGCTTCTGCAAGGAGGAAGTGAGGTTGTTTACTGAGACTGTTCAGGGGGTGCAAGAAGACTGAAGAAGGTGGAGGAGGACCACAGTGGGAAATAAAGGAGGATGCTGACTAAGGAAGTCATCCCTTTACTTTGATGAACATTTACTTGTTTACTTTAATACCCAAACAACTCCGTGTAGCAGGTATTATAATCATTCTTCCATTTTATGGAAGACTTAGAGAAGGGGCTGGAATTAGCACCCAGGTCTTCTGAATCCAAGAACCTAAATCATTATCTCAAATTGCCGTTCCCTAACTGGAGCTGGCCCAGAAGTCTTGAAAGCCCTTCTAAGGCAGGCAACTGTAATTTTTGAATTGTTGATCTAAAAAGCGTATGGAGTTCATTTACTCACTGGTGACACCGACCTAGGAGTTAGGGAAAGACAGGACTGATGAGAAACCTCACCTCTCTCCTTTTTTCTAGAGAACTGGACTGTGATTCCAACCTGGTAGAGAGTTACAATGAGGCAATGGGGGAAAACAAGTAGAAATTCCCACTTCCTATTTTCTCCCTTAATGTTTCAGAACTTGCCACTGCTAAACTTGCAAGAAAAACTGATTCGAGAAGAGCTAAGATTTCCATCTGTCAACTTCATCTTGTCTCTAAACTAGGGGAGAGAAGACCATTTAGCTGAGAGACACCTTGGAAAATCCTGCAGAAAATTATTTCATTCAATAAGCACAGTAGACCCTTCTCAGCAGCATTCATGTTTTGAGAGAGTTTACTTAAAAAACCAAGAAACCACAGAGAAAGGAATGTGACAATGAATATATATATGTTCATGTATAATTGAAAAATTGTGCTGTACCCTGGAATTTGACACAACATTGTAAAATGATTATAAATCAATAAAAAAATGTTAAAAAAAAAAGAAAAAGAAAAAGAATAGTTACCATCAACAAAAACCAAGAAAACTTCTAATGTAAAAAAAAAATTATACATATATCACACAAAATATGTGCTAATAGACACTGATGTTATTGGTAGATTCTGGCTAGCAGTAGTCTATTAATAGTTAAGTTTGGGGGGAGTCAAAGCCATATATGGATTTTCGACTATGCATTGGGTCAGAGCCCCTAACTCTTGCATTGTTCGAGTCAACTGTATATAAAAATTTGAGATTATGCATTCCAGGGGAGGGAACAATGAATGCAAATGTCCTGAAGTAGGAACAACCTTGGCAGGTTCAATGGATGGAGCATGGTGAGCAAGAGAAAGAAGAGTGGTAATAGATGAGGCTGGAGAGGTGGGTAAGAGCCAGGATATGTAGATAAATGGTTTTCAATCTTCACTGCACATTAGAATCACTAGAGATGCTTTTTGGAAAAAATAAATACAGATGACTCCTCTCCTTGAGAAACGGATTTAATTTGCCTGAGTTGGGACTGAGACACAGGTGCTATGAAACCTCCTGGGGCTCCTGATCAGTATTCAGTTCAGTTTCTCTAACATTGAGACTCCCAGAGAAACTGGAGTAAGGAGAGTGTGCGTGAAAGACTGTGCGTAGACACAAGAATGAATGAAAGCTAAACCTGGTAAGCTGAAGAATCATTTCAAAAGAACTGCTCTTTTAAGGACATTCCCCCACAGAGAAATTTGAGCAGTCTTAATTGCCAGACCTCCTGAGGACATAAAAGCATGGCCTGCCAAGGAAACTTAGCCCAAGAGGCACCAACAAATGCAATGCCAAGACTTTCCATCTTTCAAGTAGGCTGATGTGTATTGAATCTGCAATACATGCTTGACATTGTATGCTTGGCACTTCTCGACAGGACCTCATTTTATCTTCATTGCAGTTTCATCCAATTGGTGAAGTAGACCTATTTTAGAGGTGGTAATACTCATCTTGGAGAGATTAAGTGTCTTACATAATGCCACACATTAAGTGGTAGAGATGAAATTTGAACTCAGATCTCTCTAATTGCAAAAAAGTCTATGTGTGTACTGTATGTAAAATCTTGTTTGCTGAGGTTACAAAATGGTTGGTGTGATTTTGTTTTTCCAAAGGACTGCTCCTCTAGGAAAGTTCTCTTGAGTTAGTTATGAAAGACCTCCAGAAACAGAATGAATCTAAGACAATCTGATAAGATGACAATTGCGATAGTTATTACCCATCTAGCCGCCCCCTAAGTAGTGCTAGAATATGCATTCTGGCCAAAGGACAAGTTCTGACCAGTGAATAGGAATGAGTGGGAATAATGTCCATCATTTCTAGGCTAGAGCATATGATTTCTCCCTTCCACACCTGCTAGAACCCTTCAAATAATGGTTGTTCCATCGGCCAGTTTACAGAAGACCCATGATGTTAAGGTAGAAGAGCAACAAATAAGTGAATTTTCGTCAGTTTATAGATGACTGAGATATGTGGGATTTATCACTTTATCCTGATACAAACTGGATCCTCCTTCTCTGTGTTTTACTAAGGATGACAAATTGCCAGTTCTATTTATGCAAGACACATACCCCAAAGTACGCGCGTGTGTGTGCGTATCTCTTTTACTTTGTTGCTAAGTCTATTCAAAATTTAAAACTCCAAGTCCTTCAGTGGAAACTATTCCTCTAGATACTTTTTTCAGTGTAAAACAAAAATCAGTTGTTCAGTCTGTCAAGACAATTGATGAATGGAAGGCTAACTAGTAGCCACATTCAGACCACAAGTTCTTCCTTGGGAGGAAAATGCATGTGAGCCAAGCAAGGGCAAAAGGAAAGTCTCCAAAAGAAGAGCCTACACATGTTAATGTTGCTATGGGAGAAATACATCAATTTATTCAGCAAATATGGAGAGAGCTACTATGTTCCAGGCATCGTTCAAAGTGCAAGAGATAGAAGAGTGAACAGAACAGACAAAAGTTCCTCTTTCATCGAGCTACATTTCAATGGAGTGAGGGAAGATAATGGCATGGGTCCAAAAGCAGTTAATTATGCCAGTATAAATTCTCCTTATTTCCTCGTGATATGATCGGAGTAAATGAGAAATGTGGAGAGCCAACAATCTCTCTCTTGCTTCACATAAGCCTGAAGCAGTATGTTTGGTAATCTAACCTACATCATCTGGGGCCCTGAAAACACAGGTCATTAATTTGCCTTAAACTCTTAACTGCTGGTTTTGTATTTCTCTTCACAGGAAACAATAGTTCTTTCTTCTCCTGGCTGCACCTGGGGTCCTGCCCACTGGCCTAGAGAACAGAGTGGAGCTGATATTTTGATAATTATATCTACGTGGCATCCAGAGTTCCCTTCACCCCCTTGGAAACCTCTGAAGATTTAAGAATAGTGGTTAAGAGGAGACCCTCCCTTGGGCCACTCTCTCAGGCCAGAAGGCTCAGGGGTTAGAGCTTGAAGTCAATGGTAACACCGTTCTTGACTCTAACTGGCATGTTGGCGTTGAAAATACTGCAGCTCATGGTCAGCTGTTGACTATTGCGCCATCAGTTCCAGAGGGGACACAGGCAGTGACAGCCCCACCCCATTTCTTTAATTCCGATAACTATGAGCTGTTGTGTATCTGTACCTTGTGTCTCCCTAGGACCCTGCACACAGTCTGGTACAAAGTGTGTTAACTAGTAAATATTTGAAGAGTAAATGGTACCCTAAATAATCCATGGGCTTCTACCAAACACAGACAGACACAGACACCTAATGCATATTAGCAAACGCAGGGAGGTCAGTTCACTTACTGTCTTGCCTCATGGCCCCTTTAGGAGACAGTGCACTGGGGGCCGAAGGGCCACAGTCACTATTCTACTACTGTAAGGCAAAACCTGATTAATCATTCTTGTATGAGTAAAGCACAACAGCAAGTGATGGTTGATAACTGGTCATTAAACCCATCTCTCACTAAAAGAAACCAGGAATCCTTGGAGAAATGGTCGATTTTAGAACCAGGACAGGAAATGTATAAGATGAACCAGGGACAGTTTGTCACTCATGCTATCAGCCCAGGCCCCAGGAGGATGCCACAAAGGCCCACGCCAAAACCAGACTGAACTGGCTAGATTCAAAACAGTGGGCCAAGTAGGCTAAAGGTTACCGCTTTCCTTGCCTTGAGTTCTCTCTGTTTCCTTATCAACCACTGAGAAATGAAGGACACTTGCTTTGATTTTTCTCTGCGTTTGTTTCAAAGGTACGTGGTGTTTGGCAGAGATGCTTTGCTGCTGTACTTTGAGAGATACATGCTTTGAGAGATATACAGCCGTCAACCGCCCAGAACAGGCTCTAAGTTGACCACAGGAACATGCCTGCAAAGATGAAACCTGGAGGCATTCAAGAGCTACATTCGCTTCATTACCATGCTAACATCTCTGCGCACTGTGGGTATTTGTACTTTGCTAGGCAGAATTCGCGCTGTGTGCAAAGGAGCACGGGAAACCACTCATGCCCCGCTGCCCCAGAAAATCGCTGCCCCCGAAAATCCCTGCCCCTTTCCTAGAGCCCTTAATGATCTGTCTGCCTCCTATCCTATCCCTTAAAGTTCCCTTACTTCCCTCCCTTTGGGAAGCAGGTGCTTTTAGAGATTGAGTTCCCCTTCTCCATTCTCTGGCCATTGAATAAAAGCCTGTCTTGCTTGTACCAAACTCAGTTTCGTTATTAGCAGCATGAACGTGAGCAGGAAGGAACTCCCTGACCGAGCCGGGGGGGCTTCAGTTTATCTAGGGCCCCAAGAGGGGGACCGTGTCTAATTTGGTAACAATCTTAGTGTGCCAAAAGCAATCAAGCATTTAAAGACTGATGAGGTCATGTCAAAAGGTCATGTCAAAAAGACACAGAAGTCAGCCTGAAGGGCTTCCTGTGAGTCATTTTGGGACAATTTGAGCTATTGAAAAAAGGACTTCATTGGATTGAAACAGAATGTATATATATATGTATGAATATGGATATATGATTATTTATGAATTCATAATCATATTTTTAAATGTATTATTAAAAATAGTCATTAGTCACTAACGTGGGTTTCTGAGCACCAACTCATTATGCTGAAAATTGATCATAATAACGAAAAGAAGGAATCAAGCATTTAAAATAACCCTTGGCCCTAGGCAACTACTTAACCTCTCAGAGTTCGTTTTCTTATCTGTAAAGTAACAGTACTAGAGGTGACTACCTTATAGGATTTTTTGTGAGGATTACATAAATTAATACACGTAGGATCCCAGGAAATTATAAAGCACTGTATGCATGTAAAGGATAGCTGTTATTACTCTGTGGACAGTTTCTAAGTGAAAAAAAAAAAAAAACTCTGAGGATTTATAGACACCTAACACCCGGATTGGTATGCTTATAAGATTTTGAGGAGCAATTCAACATTATCAGCCTCTGATCCAAGTAGCTTACTTAAGAGGTCAAGTGTAGATTTTCTATTCTTTTTTTTTTTTTTTTTCGGTGGGGGGAGCTAATTATATTTGTTTGTTTATTTTGGAGGAGGTACTGGGGATGGAACCAGGACCTTGTGCATGTTAAGCATGCACTCTACCACTTGAGCTATACCCTCCCCAGTTAGATTTTCTATTCTGATATGATTTGCAGTCTCCCCCTTGAAGCCTATGCTGGGTTATAATTACTGCAGACTCAGTCACCAGGGATGAAGTTTGCTCCATGAGGCCCCAGCTAATGGTCCGAGCTGCATATCCATATTTTCCCTGAGGCCTCCTGCATAACAAGATCCCTGGTGTTTATCACCACTGGAAGAAACCTTGGCCCTTCCAAAAGAATCATTAGAGGGCTGGTGGCAGTTTAATGGTGGTGACTTACTACCTTGCCTTCCTAGTTAATGCAAGAGGCACCTATATAACAGGACACCTGTATAACCAAGGAAGAAAGCATGGAATATATACTGCCCCTTGCTCAAGGGAGAATTCAGCGCTTACAGTCCAAACAAAGAATTCCGAAATCTCAGAGAGGCTCAAAGAGCTAAATGAATCCCAAGTGACCATGGTTGAGTGACTCTGCCCCAAATTTTGGGTGAAAGCACTAAGGAGAGGGACTATCTGAGAAGTGGAATTCAGACCTAAGACACCCTTGGCACCCCAACATGACACAGGAGAGCAACTGAAAGTGTCCCAAAAAGGTGCTGAGGGGAGGCTGGAAGACTGGGGTGCCTTGCAGTCAGGACTATAATGAGCACTACTCAACCCTGGTGGCTATAGAGCAGAGAATTATGGGGACAATTCATCGTGGATGCAGCAGAAGGGTGCAGGGGATCAAAGATCAGTGAGGCTTGCATCTTTCAGCAGGAGTACCATGATGTCAAAGACTATGGACCAGATTCTGTTCCCTGATACGAGGATGACACATCAGCTCTCTGAACTCGGTACCATACCCACTGGAGATGGAACGAGAAGGTCAAGGTATTGACTGAGTTTAGACTAAGAACTGGCCAAATTTAAATACTAAAGTGATGTAGTCAGCAGTGACTACATCAGGTGTTCTGTTCTTAAGCAAAATGGAAATTCAATAATGAAAGTAATAGTAGCATTACAGAGAAATAAAATTATATTTTCCACATATCTGAGTTTGTAACTGTATAGTTCATGCCTAGAAATAATTTATAAATTTTTCTGATTATAGAAATACAGCAGTAGATGCTTATTTAAAAATATGTATAGTACTAGAAAATATAAGAAATAAATTAAAATGAAAATATATAAAATAAATGAAAAGAAAAGAAATAAAGAAAAAAATGAAAATCATAATCCAACTGTCCATGCATATCATTGTTAATATTTTAGTGTATTTTTCTCAAAGTTTTTTTTATTCATCTGCATATTGTTTTACAAAATTGGGATCATGTTCTATCAGGCTATCACCGAACCTGTTACATTAAAACTTAGAAAGACCCCATGGCACAGAAAGATATAAAACATAAAAATAGAAACAATAGCATGTCAAGAAATTCATTTTATGTTAAGAAGGGAGATTCTGGCAGTGCTGTGCTGGAGTGGGCTATTTCCAGCTCACCAGAGCCAACTGTATACATCTCTTCCCAGCTCTTTGTTCCCAGCTTAGTGACATCACTCTGGTGGGTAAAAAAATCAGCCATGGAATCAGTCATGATGGGAGTATTTGCACAGTAGAAATTGGCGGATACAGCTGATCGTTGAACAACACAGCTTTGAACTGCGTAGATCAACTTAACCTGGATTTTTTTCCATAGTAAACATTACAATACTACACCATCTGCAGTTGGTTGAGTCCGTAAATGTGTAACCACACATGTGGAGAAACAATGGATAATGGGGGGGGGGGGTTCCCCAACTACAAATTAAACAGGGATTTTCTACCGCTTGGATGGTTGGTGTCCCTAATCCCCTGCATAGTTCAAGGGTCAACTGTACTACAAATCAGGGCTTTTTTGTTTTTTCAACAAAAAGGCCAGTTGTTAAATATTTACCAGCACACAACTTCCCTTTAGGGCTAACATGTCCTCCATCGTCACGTCATCCCTAACTCCTGCTGCAGTGCACCTCGGCATGTCCTTGATCTTGGTATATGCCACAGTAATCGAGCATGCCAATGTCCTGGGTGACTTGACTATCTTGTCAAGAGGCTCTGATCATAGTTCACTTGAGTAGTATGAATCTTGATATCATCAGCTCCACGGATAAGAATAATCGGCCAACGTGGTGGAGCTTAGCTGTTGTTTGGCACAGAAACATAAGAGGAGGTTGCACCTGCATTTCCTTCCTCCTCCCCAAACTGTATCTTACAAATTGCTGCCCCTTTAACCACAGGTTGTCCAGAGAAACAACAGCTCTCTTCCCAGCAGACTGGGATCCTCCCAATTGCACACTAGAGACTCAGGGTTACGATGGCATAGACGCCACCAAAAGAAAAGAAGGAAGGAAGCAATTTTCTGGCAGATACAGAGCTGAGTCTTTGTGAAAGAGCTGAAGGCCCTTCTGGAGCAATAACACCATTTTCTGGTAAGGAAAAAAAAATGCATGTGGTAACAAGGAAGTGACTTTAGTAAATGAGAACTTGTGAAAGTATATTTAAATCTATAGAAAGTGGTAAGAGAAGAGTCACATTGTCTTGCCTTAACAGTATAACCGCAGACCCTGGAGATAAATGTCTCTTTGATGGGAAAATGGACAGTTCTCCTACTTTAGGAAAGTTGGTAGAAATATAGCAAAAATGTGTGATAGTATTTTTTTTTCATTGGCTTTGGAGACAAGTGCAGGTTGGAATTTGTGCTACTTACTAGATGAATGGCCTTTGGTAAATTGCTCACCACCTCATGCCTCAGTCATCTTATATGTAAAATGAAATGCCTGCCTCCAAGGGCTGTTGAGAGAATTAAACAAGATATTGCTGGGAAATACTTAATGCAGTGCTTAGCGCACACTGCTGTTCAAGCTTCCCCTAACACACTGGAAATAACTAAGACTTCAGAAATCACCTAGTTGAACTCTCCCTTTTACAGATACCTTCTAGAGATCTTTTGTTAAGCGTATTTATACACAGATTTCTAGAGAGATAACGTCTTGACCCAAAATAATCAGTAACCCTTAGCTTTGATCCTGGAATCATATTAACTTCCCACAGAATCCTAAGTCAGGAAATAGGTCTCTTCAGGGCAGAATGGCAGCTCTTCAGAGCTTCATGGTCACTAACAATCATGTTTGCATATGCAAGACCTATTTCACTCTGTCTATGCCCATAACACAGGAAATGCTGAAGCATATATTCAGATCAGATCTGTTTATGATATAGCTTTAGATTTGTTGATATGTTAATTCGATGATTTAGTAAGATATGTAAATTCTTCCATGGAGATATGGAAATTAAGAACGATTCATGAAAAAAAAATCATTTTTCGATTTGGAGAAGATGGAGAGGAAATTTACATTACCACTATCCACTATATTTCCTGCACTGTTCTTTCTAGGAAGCAAGAATATTCCAGGTATCCCATATCTGAAGAGTCTTTTTAATTCATCATTAAACTGGGATCAAGAAAGTTCAAAATACAGATGTAAGTGAAGGCTAGAATGCTTCAGACTGATAGGAGCACATTTCAGCCCCAAGAGCCTGGAGCACAGTGACAGGGCATTAAAAGAGGCAGAAGTAAGATGTTGGTGGCTCCAATCCAATACTTTCCGAGAGTTTTTTGTATGTCAAGCAACTAAAACCTTCTGCCATAAACAGTTCTGAGGTCTGATTTTTAATGTGCAGCATTTATTGTGTCCTAGTCATATACCAGGCACTGCGCTAAGGCACTCACTTAAACCCCACAAGTAGCCAAAGTAGAGGATATTATCATTACTCTCATTGCTCAAGATGAAACGAGGCTTGGAGAAGTTAGCAGCTTGACAAAGGCCATCCAGAAAGACAAGTGTGGATGCAAGTTAGCGTGTGGTCGGCAGGTGCGTGAATGTGTATATGGGTAGTGTATGTGCATGTGAACCTGCACGTGTGCATGCGCGTGTGTGCATGGTGTGTTTAGGAGGATGAGTTCTCGCTTTCGGCAGAATGCTAAATCATGAATGCTAAATTATTGCCTCCTCTCCTCCCCCTCGCCTCCTCTTCGTTACTCTTGATATCTCCAGCACCCTTCCAGAAATTTGCCAAAGAAAGGCATGCTCGGTCTTCTTTCCACCTGGACATAATAAAAACTTTATACCAATGATATTGCCAAAAATAGCTCTTCCTGGGTTACAGTAAATTTGCATTTGCACCAAGTGGGCCTCTCACTTTTCTAGACGTCACTTTGAACAGCAAGGAGGGTTTGGTGCACTCTACACCCTTTGTTTAGTGTGCGTGTGTTGTCACTGTGCTGCAGACCCAGGCAGTTACAGATTCTTTGCACCGGCAGATTTCTCCACTCCATGCAAGGCGACTAAGTAGGACTGAAGGGCTAAAGGGTGAGGGCGTCAACAAGGCCATCAATGAGAAACCTTTACTGAAGACGGCATCACGAAGGAAACTGAAGAGCAGAGAGAGGAAGCGGGCGGGCTCCGAAGTCAGATCATACAGGGTCCAAGCTTGCCTCTGCCACCACGAGATGGATGACTTTCAGCAATTTACTCAAGTCGATATGGGCCTCAGTTTCCCCATATGTAAAATGGAGATAATAATAACACCATCCTCACAAGCTTGTCGTGGATAATAAATGACATCAGGAATGCAGAGTGCCTGGTTACAGCAAGCACTTAATAAACGTTGGCTTCTGCTATTGAAGACAGCTCTATGAGACGTGTTAAGTGCCAAGGATGCAGTACACAGCCTCTACCCACGCCACCTTGGTAGGTTAGGGAGACAGAGCACGTATGTTAAAAACAATAGCGTTAATAACACAAGGTAGGCAGCTGTTGCATGAGTAATATCGTGCATGTTATGAAATTCAAAGGAAGACATAAATCACAGAATTAGAAAAAAAAAATGTTAGAATGCAGATGGCAGTCCAGAAAGGGAAGGTTACTTTACCATCGTCACAAAGCTAGTTTTGAAAGAGTTGAGAGTCAAGTGCAGGTCTCCGGATTCATACTGTAAGACTGTTTCATGGAACTATGCTGCAATGGTACTAATGAAAACAATCTTAATCTTGACAATAGCATTTGTTAACATTCTGAAGGCACTTATTACATGGTAGGCATTTTATACACATTATCTTATTAAATCTTCATAATAACCCGAGGAGAGAGGTACTGCATTTTCCCCCATCTTACATATGAGAAAATTGAGGTACAGGAAAGATAAGTAATTCTCCCAAAGCTTACAGTCAGAAAACGGCTGAGCCAGGATTTAAATCAAGGTTTCTAACCAGTTATAATGAAGACCTGCAGGAGAGAGGAAGATGGGGTGGGCAGAAGCAAGAGGAATGACAGACCAAATCTTAGTGGTGGGAATGGACATTCATGAAAAGTGAGTGGGCTGCTTTTAGTGGAAGAGGAAATTCAAGTAGAATCGTTAGCAGGTATGGTTAGAGTAAGAGGCAGACAGATGGAGGCCTTGAATGTCAATCCAGAGAGCAAGTGTTCTTTTCAACCATGGTTTGGTTGGGGCAAAGGTAGGGACAGAAGATGGGAGCTTGACTCTATAGTTGCGGGTTGTTGTGTTTTTAAGACTAACCTGGTCACGGACAGAATGTCGAGGGAGAGTCTGGTGGCAATGAGAATGGCCAGTGGCTAACTGGCTCAGTGATGAAGAAGGATGGGGTGTTTCTCAGGTGTTCCGCAGCTTCCTGGGGGCACACAGCTACCAGTACACTTCCCAGTCACACCACAGAGTACCGGGAGAGGCTAACACTCCCCGCCCATCTTTCCCCACAGTCGGCAGTACTTCCACATCCACATACGCTGACAAAGCTCTTCGGGAATCATGAAGACTTTTTTCCACTCCCAGATGTTCAGACTCATCTGGCTCACCAAGCCATCTGGCCGGTGCTTTCACAGAGATCACCAGCTTTGGGTGCCTCTAACTCTGGATGACTTTGAAGCCATAAATCGCTGTGAGAGATCACTGCCTAAGAACTTTAACTTTGCTGGGGATGTGCTGGACCAGTGGTCCCGAAAAGAGAAGGTACATGATGGGCTTCCCTCAAATGCTTGGTGTCCACCTATCTCTCAGCCTTCTATTTCCTTGTTCTGTGATCCACTTTTAATTTGATTTTTTCATCCCTCTTGGTTTCCTTTGTTTGTTTTCCAGTTGCCCTCGTCTCTCCCCAGGGAAGATCTTTGATCCTTAACTACGAAGGGCTGTCTTTCTCTGGAACCTCCTCTGTCCCCCTCATCATAGTCACTCACACAGTTTTGCCTCTTTCCCTTTGTTTTCTCCAAGTTGCACATAGCAGCTCTCTGCTCTTGAATCATTTGTTTGGGCTGGTCACCGGCTTACCAAAAAGCAGTCATTTGAGCTTTGGTTTTATGAATAGTCATTGTTGGAGCAATTGGAGAGAAACAGAGGTTGAGAAGAATAACATGGTAAGCCTTACAAAGTGTTTAGTGCAGCCCCAGATCAAGGTCCCTGCTTACTGACTGCCACCCCCTGCCAGGCACTGAGCTAAACACTTTACCTATTGGTGCTTCAGAAAATATACTAGATATCCAAAGTATTAAATAATGTCAAATCAATGCTTTCTACTAAATAGAGGGGAAAGTCTTCCTTTAAATCCATTATCTTTAACAGCTCCCTTACACTTGCTAAACTCTCTTTTGAACAGAAGGAGCAAATTGAAGTTGAAAATCTCTAGACGAAATTTAAGAACATATTGTGTTTTCAGTATAGATATTTATTTTTCAGGAACCCATTATTAGCAAAGGGTACTGATTTTCCCATTACGGTGGTAATTAAATGCATTTTAATCTTCTTAAGTAAATGCACACAGGTAAAAGTGAGTTGATGTGAAGAAAAATACAAAGAACGATAGTACAGGTGTAGACAGATCTGGCAAAATGGTGATACTCAAATGACTAAAGATTGAGAAATACTAACCTATATACTATTTCATCAAATCCCCATCTCCACCCTGGGAGGTTGCAGATAAGGAGCTTAACCTTTTAGAAGCCATCCAAGGTCACCAGTTCCAGAGGTAAATGAACCAGCTCTTGATCTTACAGAGCTTTCGTCCGTAGGACAGGGACGCATCTGTCGTACTGTGCATATGACGGAGTCGCCTCAGATGTGAGCACAATGCTGCAGGGACACAGAGACATTGCAGAGAAGGGGGAGCTAAGAAAGGTTTCACAGAGGAAGGGAAATGGAAATTGGGCTTTGAAATATTTTCCAACCAAGGAAGGTAAAAAGAACATTCCAGATAGAGGAAGAAAGGGGGAGTAAATTCCCCCCCTCCCAGGTAATACATAAAGCAGAGTTTTCGCAGGACACATGACTCACTTTGTATCAGCTTCCTCTAGAAATAAATCAAGTTGATGCTCCTCCCCCAAACACCCTCCAACTTGTTCTTTGTTAACTATAAAACCTATACTTCAGCCTTTCGGGTGAAAGAAGATAAGTTCCTGGCTAGTACATCTGTTAGCGGATAAAGAGATGCCGGAAGTAGGAAGTCCAGCAAAAGCGTGGGTCCATGCTTGTTGGCTAAGAAGGGATTCTCAGCAGAGGCAGAGAAACAAAGTAAAAAACTGCTTTACTGCTCAAAAGGAAGAGAGACAGGGAAAAGGAGAACGCTTGAGAGGGGAGCTGCCAACCAGGTTGCCGGATGAAACAGCCCTACACTCCCGCCCCCTCATTGGGCCGTGAGGTCTTTTACTGGAGGCCTCAGCCATCATCATCTTTATTTCAGTGGTGGGAAAGCCAGTCACCTTCTTGTTATGGGTTCTTTCCTCCTGCGGAGCTCAGCCCTTGAACAGAAACCTCGGTGGGAAAGAGGCAAAGCAAGAGGTACTGGGTTATGTCCTTGGGATTAAGGCAGCCGCTGAACAACCTTAATGGAACATAAAACATCCTGTGATACAGCCATGTCCTGGGAACCAAGTAATCAGCGGTGGGATAAGAGAAACATCCCGATTTTTAATAGCCTGGCACTTTCTTCTCCTTGTTGATAATCAGCCGGGGTCAGCAAACCTACCTAATCACCTCGCTCACATCCATCAGGGTTTGGGGATAGAACAGAATCTATCCTACACAAGAAAGAAATTTATTGGAAGGTTATGGGATCACTTGCAAAATTGGGTTGAAAGCTGGAGGCTTAGCGTGGACAGGAACCAGGACGGAGGCATAGGTACCAAGAGCCCACGGAAAGGTTTTGCTCCAATCATTTTCCATCTTTTGCTTCTTCTCAGAAAACTCAAAATCAGGGAGAGAAGGTGTGATTGGCCCAACTTGGCTGATCAGGGAAGGATGAGCACCCTCAGGGTATGTCTCACCAAGGCTGTGTTCAAGCGGAGAGCAGCAGTCCCCACAAGGGCAAACTGGGGTGCTGTTACTGGGAAGTCATGACAAATGTCTTGTCTATTTGGTGACCACTCATAGTCACGTCTCCTCTCTTCCCCATGTGCTCATGCATGCCCAGACAGGAGAGAGACCGGCCAGCCCAGCCCTGTGGTGGGTGAACGGCAAAGAGGACGAGGTGAAGTGGAGCTTTGGAGAATTGGGCTCCTTGTCCCGAAAGGCTGCCAATGTGCTCACCAAGCCCTGTGGCTTAGAGAGAGGAGACAGAGTGGCCGTGATCCTGCCCAGAATCCCAGAATGGTGGCTCATAATCGTGGCTTGTATGAGAACAGGTCAGTGCTAATATTTAACATTTCTAAATCTTGCAGAAACAGAGACAAAGTTGAGATTTTTCTGAATTGTTCGTTCAGACTGAAGCTATGATTTCAAAGGACAGAAAAATAAGAGTTGAAATTAGAAGCAATCCTGATGCAATAATAATAATAACTACTGTAAGAGGTAAATATTATTGTGATGTTCATTTTGGAAGAGAGGAAACTGAGGTTCAGAGAGGTTAAGAAGCTTGCCCAGAGTCACACAGCTAGAAAGCTATGGAATTGGGACTTACAGAATTAGAGCCAGAGACTGTCAGAGTCTGAAGCCAGTGCTCTAAGGATGAACAGCATCCTTTGAGACATCCCTGGGACCAAGGCAAGGGAAGCTGAAGGCTCATTTCTGAAGCTCCTCCCCACCCAGGCACAAAGCCCAAGTTTCCACAGTCCATGGTTTTACTTAATGCTCAACAGTTCTGTTCAGCTCAGGGCCCTCTCATTTCCCAGGGCTTGTCTTCATGCCGGGAACAACCCAGCTGACAGCAAAAGACATCCTCTATCGGCTGCGAGCGTCCAAGGCCAAGTGCATTGTGGCCAGTGAGGAGGTGATCCCGGCAGTGGAGTCCATCATGTCAGAGTGTCCAGACTTGAAGACCAAACTCCTGGTGTCCCCACACAACAGGAGTGGGTGGCACAGCTTCCAAGAGTTACTTCAGTGAGTATTTTGCCCTACGTCATCTGCAGTACCAGCGGTAACACCAATCACAACTACATCTCAGAGTCTCCTTGCCTCCAAGGACTCAGCATACTGTGGGTTGATCTAGGCTCCTTCCTAGAAAAAAATCAACTAATAAAAGGTTTTTAAGGACAGAGAAAGGGGATGTAGCTCTGCTTCCATTTCCCTGCTTCCTTCTGTGGACTGAGATTAGTATACTGCCCGGCAAGGCCTTTGCCTAACTCTGGCCTCCGTTTTATTCCTCAAACATGGCCCACCTCAGGGCCTTTGCACCTGCTATGTCTTCCACTTGGAATGCTCTTCCTCAGGCCTTTTCACAGTTGACTCCTTCCTGTCAGATTTCAGCTTGAACGTTTTTCCTCAGTGAGGCTGTCCCTGACCGCCCTATCAAGAGTAGAGTTCAAAGCCTCTCTATCATGTCATCCTATTGTTTTCTTCATAGTACATCAGTATCCAAATAACATATCCATTCATTTATTCCTTTATTTGCCATCTATTTTTCTCCTCTACAGTACAGGTTGGCAAATTAGGGCCCATGGGCCAATTCTGGCTGGGCGTTCCTTTTTATAAATAAAGTTTTATTGGAACACAGCCACACCCATTTTTTTTTACATATTGTCTATGGCCGCTCTCATCTTACAAGAGTAGAACTGAGTCGTTGTAGCAGAGAACCTATGACCTACAAAGCCTAAGATATTTACTCTCTGGTCCTTTAAAGAAAAAATTTTGCCAACCCCTTTCCCAAACTGTAAGCTCCAAGAAGGCAGAGGCACTATCTGTCTGTCTGATTGATCAGTCTATCCCCAGTTCCTACCATTTAGTTGGGGCTTAACAAATACTAACTGATGAATGAATAAACAAAACAGATCACTTAACCTCAGTGTTCCTTATATGTAAAATGGGGATAATTATGCAGCACATATCTCAAGTGTTGTTTTGAGGGTAAAATAAACTAATATGTGAGAAAGTCCTTCCTAAACTATTTTTTTTTAAAAAAAAAGAAGTCAAATGTTGTTATGGTATTGTCCTTCAAAGAAATGTTTAAACACTCATGTTGTTTTTAAAAAATTCTTCCAGAGAAGTTTATAGAAAGAAGACATAAACCCCTTAATAAATGCAGTTTCCTTTGTTGGAATGAAATTTTATCTTACTAATTAATGTAAACCAAATCCTATTGGTCAATCCCAAAATTCTCTCCAGGGCTGTGCCAGTGAATCCTGCTTGTGTCTTTTATAAACTGTGTAACTTTGAATAAGTCTAGTAACATCTCTGAAACTCTGTATCTTTTCCATAAAATGGGGATTAGGGTAGTAACTACCTCATGGGGTTGTAGAAGAATCAAATGTGATGAAGCATGTGAAGTGCTGAGCACATGCCTGACACAGACTAATCACTCCATAAATAGTACAATAATTATCATTACTATTATTATCCTCAAGTTAATAAAGTCATTCAGCAGTGCAGTGATTCCCTAAGGTAGTGGTATCCAGATTGAAAATGCACATAACTCAGTAAAATATTTTTTAACACATTCCCCTGATACGTGTAGATTTATTTATACCTTATATACATGTACTTTAGTGCATCGTTCACATATCAAAAATAAACATTTTAACGAATGAATTAAAAAATACATATAGTTTGAAGTTCTTCTATTTTCTTCTCCATCCCAGTTGTCCCGCATGTCCCCTGGGCAGCAGGCACCCCCACTTCTAAGACCCCTGTCCTGAACAACTCTGCAATGTTCTGCTGAGTCCCCAGGAAACTTAAAGTTGCCACAAAATTCACAAAAAGCAAAGGACTTTGAACTCGCGTGAATTTCAAATCCAAATTTCTACATTTGGGGGGTATTTTTCAAGATAAGGGGAGTCCCCACTTCAAACAAACAAGCTTTGGAGGATCACAACTCAAAATAGGCCATGGGTTCTTTCTCTAAAACCTAAGGATAAGAGCTGTCATTGCCAATAGCTGGCCAGTCTCTCAGAAAACCACGCATAGCAGTAACGAGGGCTAATTTTGCTTGGTTAGTGTCAGTCTCCTAGTAGTTCATTTTAAGGCCTCTCACCTTCCTTCTGCCTTCCAAGGATAGAAGCCTGTGAATACGTTCCAGAATATTTATAATGGGATGGGGAAAATGTGAAAATTATGGGTCAGACTGATGTTTCTTTTTTCCTATTCTAATGAAAAGGACCCTTTCCTGAAGGTCTAGAACCCTGGTTTCTGGTCTTAAGGGGACTGAAACAGTGTTCCAGGCAGAAGAACAGCATGAACAAAAATATGGGAGCAAAAAATTCCTAAGGTGTGCAGGGTATGGACAAGCGAACAGTTCTGGGTGTCTAGAGAGGAAAATACGAGGTTGAGTGGAGGGCAGAGGAGCAAGCAGACGCCAGATGATGGCCTCCCATATGATAATCTGACACACATACTAAATCTTTAACTTGACCCTATAAATAAGGGAAGCCAATGACAAGTTTTAAGAGGGACGTGTCAAGGTCAGTTTGGGGTTTTAAGTAGATTTTTCTGGCAACTATATAAAAAATAAATTTGAGAAGACCTAAACCGGAATCAGAGAGACCATCTTGCTGGCTAATCTAGGGGAGAGAGGATGAGGTTCTAACTCTTGTCTCTGGTGAATGGGATTGAGGGAAGGCCACACACCAAAGGGGAAAAAAAAAAAAAATCCAAAAAAGACGTAACTCAGGTATCCAAAGAGAGAGAGATAAGTCAGACAATGGAAGAAACGCTGCTTAAAAATCTTGTCACTCACAGACTGTAATGTCTTCTTGTTAAGTAAAAGGAAAAAATGAAAAGCCTTATAGAAAATGTTTCCATACTACATTGAGAAGCATTCAAATATAAGAGTTGGGTTTTTCATCTGTTTGTTTGTATTAGATGCTGTGAAGAAATCCCCCTTTCTCCAGCCCAACACATACCAACTTCTCCCTATATTTATACTGAAAAAAATCAATACAATTGAACGATCTCTTTTTATTTGGTAGGGGGAGGAGGAGGCAAGTTACCAAGAAATTAATATTTCATGAAACTATGTTTTATAGTATAGTATGTGTTTATATAGTTAAGCCTCACTGTTTTACAGGTTCAATGACTGTCTTATTCACTCCTCATCAAGATGAATTTAAAATGGTCTCCTCAACCCTGATTCCTTCAACCTGGGATGTTAAAAATGTGATACATGAGTCTCAAAAATTCTTAGGTGCTTTACCAGTTATCCAATACTGAGTAACAAACCAACCCAAAACTTAGTGGTGTAAACAACAGTCATTTCACTTGCTCATGGTTCTGTAGGTTAAAAGTTCATGCCAGGAGAGGCAGTTTGTCTCTCCATCAGCTTGACTGGAGCTGGAGGATCCAAGCGGGTTTGGTAACAAGTTTGAGACTTTGGTATTGGCCGTTAGCTAAACAGCTCACTTGTCCCACATGGGCGCTCTCTCTCTAGCAGGACAGTATGAACATTTTTATATGATGGTTGCATCTCCAATAAACCTGAAAACTCTCTTGAGGCTTATGCTGAGAAGCCGCAGAACTTCTGCCAGATTCTGTTGGTGAAAGCAAGTCTTCAGGCCAGCCCATATTCAAAGAGAGAGGACACAGTCTCCACCCCTCAAGGAGGGAGTGGCATGCTTGTACGGGGATGGAAGGAATCGGTTGGGGCTGTCTACGCAGACAGTCTTACACAGATATTATTATCAGTTAAAACGCTCTTGGCTTCAGCTATAGAAGACCCAAATAAACATGGCTTAAACAATATAAATGATTTTATTACATCACAAATCAGAAGCATAGAGGTAGAGTGGGATGCGAGATGATTCAATCAGAGGTTTCCTAAAGTTGGCAATGGGCCCAGATTCAGCCATGCCATCCTCAGTGAGGATGATAATCTCCCTTGTGGTCCCAACATGGCTAAGGATAGTTCCAGACATCATGCACTTTCACAACAACATCCAAAGGCCAGAAAACAAGATGGGTGGGACGTGAGAAGGCAGTATTCCTCCTTCGTGACTCTTTTCAGAACAAGAAAACGTTCCATAAAGCCCTTAAATCTCTCACATAACCGCATCACGTTCTCATTCCTAACCCAGTAGCTGGTAAGGGAAGAAATTACCATGATGGGCTTAAACTAGTCAAGATTCACCCCTTGGAGGTATTTAGGAAAGACTCCCCTGAAGCACATGACTGCCTGATACCAGAACAGAGTATTATCAGTTCAAGGAAGAAGAATGGGATGCTATTTGGTAAGCAACTGTGTCTGCCAGTAATATTGAAGATATTGAATAAAAAGTACTAATAAGTTTGATACAAATACCAAAAGATCTTCCTTTAAGTCATAAAAACTCCTTATTAACAACTTAAAAGATTCAATAGTGATTTTTAAAAATTCATAGATTTTAAAAAGGCACTTAGGGGAAAATGTTTAAATAAATAAAAATTTTTTGTTTTTATTGACATTGAAAGTTATCTTGGCTGTCTATTTGGCCTACAGGGAGGTGGAACTTTAAAATAAGAGAGAGAGAAAAAAACAATTACCAAAGGGTTTCAGTCAGCTATATAGAAAAATAAACAGCATTAGCGTAAAAAAATAAAAATAAGAGAGAGAGTGCTATGAATTGTTCAATCTTAGCAATGATCTGCAAAATTCCTCTAAGATTTCTTGAGAAATCTCTCAGGGATGCTTTGGACTGGATTCTGTTCCATTAACTATCTTCTGGTACCAAGAGGGAAGAAGTAGCAGAGCTAAACTGGTCTGCTACATTCAGCCACCATCTTGGAGTCCATATTTTGCAGAACCGCCCCTGCAGAGCACAGCTGTGTGGAGACAGGAAGTCGAGAACCAATGGCCATTTATTTCACCAGTGGGACCACAGGCTCGCCCAAGATGGCCCAGCACTCTCAGAGCAGCCTTGGAATTGGGTACACCCTCTGTGGAAGGTAGGGAGGAACACACTGTTTTTGCTAAATTCTCCCCTGAGCTGCCAACATGTGCATCTAGTTGCCTCGCTGGCCCCTCTACTTGGATGGCTGTTAGATATCTCCAACAAAACATCTACAAAACAAAACTCTTAATGTCCCTTACCCAAACTCGGCTCAGTAAATGGCACCATCTAACCAACCGACCAAGCAAGAACTTAGGGACTGACCTTGATTCAGTTCCCACAACAGCAAGTCTGGCTCCTCCTTTTTGCCAAGTAAATTTACCAACTCAGAAAGGCCTTCCTAGATATCCTAAAACTATCACATTATTTTCTTTTCCTCACAGCACTCATCACTATTTGAAATTATGATATTTATTTATATATGCATTTTTTTGTATGCTCATGCACTATGTATCTCCCTGAAATAAGGGCAGAGAACTGGTCTATCTTGTTCGCCGCTGTTGAACAGTGCTTATCATTTAATATTTGCTCACTAAATGTTTGTCATGTCAATGGACAAACTCAGAAAATCATGCCAAACCCAGCCTCCCACTTGACTCTCAGACCACCCAAGATTCTGAAAAACTGCTTCTCCATATCACTCAGGTACTGGCTAGATCTGAAGTCCTCAGACGTCATATGGAATATGTCTGACACTGGCTGGATCAAGGCTGCCATCGGCAGTGTATTTTCCACCTGGCTTCAGGGAGCCTGTGTCTTTGTGCATCGGATGGCTCAGTTTGACGCTGACACCTTCCTAGATGTAAGTCACCACTTTTAATTACATATATCATTAGGTCCCTCTCTTGCCTTCCCCAAAACCACAGAGAAATGATTCCTCAGAATACAGAGCTTCTTAGACTTATGAAATTCATTCCTTTTTCAGAAGCTAAGTCTCCAGGAACTTGGCTTTTGACTGTATTTAACATAGTGAAGAAGAAACACCCACAACAGTCTTAGGCATAAAGTCCACTCTTTGTGCTTCAAATTGTTCAGGATTTGCTAGCATCACTAAATCTGCGTCTGCTTAAAACTCTGGTTCTAAATAACAGATTAGAAGTCTCAAGTCTAAACAAATCTTTGGTTTCTGATTAAGTGAAACAAAGACAATAAGCTGATAAATCGGAACTCCTGTGCAGAGAAGGGCGAAGGTGGTATCACCTTTCTCCCAGTGCAGATGCTTTCCTTCTTCCCTCAATCTGTGCTTCTCACTTTGCTAATTCTCAGAACTAATTGTAATGCTAATTCTTCTTGAAATCAGGCATGCCCATCCTTTTCAGCCAGCAACAGCTAGGCTGAGATATCAGATGGCTCCAATTTCTTCAGCCGTTAGAAAAATGTGATTCAGGCCAATTATTTTCAGCCATAAATATTCAATCAATTTTAACAAAATACATATTTTTAAATAAATACCACACCTATGTGTAAATAAAAGTTACGCTCATCCTGTTATTTTGCTAACTGATTTGATGAGATGGTTTGAGGGTCGTAACAGAAATGTAAAGTAACGTAAGAACTGGGATCTCTTTATCAGATTTACAAAGTGACCTGAAGTAGATAAGTTAACTTTGAAGTTTCAAAACTAACATTTGTAAAATAAGAATATTCTTTTTTTTATAAAGTATTAAATGTTTTATAATACCTAAATAGGAATATTTAATAATGTATTAAATTAATATAATATCATATCATATCTAATTATATAGCTATTAGTATTCTTACTTAATATATTAAATGACTATTAAAATGAGAATAATAGATATTAAAATAAAATATTTTTTATAAAAATTAAATATTTCATAATATTTAAATAAGAATATTTTACATATCTTTGATATATATTCATATAGTTTATTTAATAAAACATTAAGTAAGAATGTTTAAGAATATTCTTATTTTACAAAGGTATTTTCAGTGTTATAAAAAGCTTTATGGATTTATACTATTCTTAATTATATACATTTATTAAGAAAGTTGGAATCTAGGGAAGAAGGTACACATAACAGAAATGCTCATCTACAGAGCAAAAGTTATTCTTCATCTATGACAATCCAGATAGCCTAGATGTCTTGAGAGCCTTCTCCCAAATAAATTTAATACAAATTGTCAATACATTAAGTGGCATAGTAGAACCTCTTCAGAAAGAAGATCTGTAAACATTAGCATTTCTCTAGATTTAAGATGACTAAGTCATTATTTGATTTTAAGGAGCTGGAAGTACAATAAGTCCAGCAGATCTTAAACAATTAATAAAAGGCCTGAAAATGCATCCCTTACTTATGCATTTAATCAGTCCACTCAAAAGGATTGATGTCATTACTGTACGTGAATATATGGGCAGGGAGTTTCAAGAGTCTACCATGGAAGATGATTTGAATCCCAGAGGGAGAATAAATCAGTTCATACTTTGGGATTGTTCTCAATTCACTTTTTGCTGAATTTGATGTGTATGTCTGTTGTTACATATACACATTCTTTCCAATAACTGGAAATTTCCAACATAGTCGCTAGTGACAAGGGATAAATATTTGCTTCCTTATTGAGTGACCATGAAATGAGCACAGGTTAGTGGAATAAGAGGTTGTAGACATCAGCTCCAGTCGTGGCCTTTGATTAGCCACTTCTGACATCTGTTTCTTTCTCCATCAACCAGACGCTTACCACTTACCCCGTCACGACCCTGTGCAGCGCTCCCACTGTGTACCGGATGCTTGTGCAGAAAGACCTTAAGAGGTACTTGGGCAGAAATCACCATTTGAACCACAAACACAAATTATAATCCAGCATCACAGGTCTCCCCTTGTCGGTGCAAGACAGCCCAGAGTTTCTCAGTCTCACCACGGTAGACATCTTGGACCAAATAATACTACATCATGGAGTGCTGTCCTGTGCACTGTAGCACACTGAGCAGCATTCTATCTGGCCTCCACCTGCTAGATGGCTGTAGCACCTCCCTCTCCATCTGTGGTGATGATCAAAAATGTCTCCAGACATTGCCTAAATTCTCCTAGGAGGCAAAATCAACCCTGCCCCACCCTTAGTTCAAGAATCACTGGGAAAGCCTCAGGGGCAACTGAACATTTTTCCAGAGACAACCAGAGCTCTAGAATCCCAGCACACCCACCACCACCCTCTAAAAAAAACCCCACAACTGCATTTATACTCCCTTGAAGTTAATGAAGTCCTATGACTTTAAGCTTATATTCAACTTAGCCAAATCACCCGAACATTCAGTGAAATTGCCAAGTATATTTATTTAACTAATATGAATTAAATACATAAGGAGAGAGAGAAGGGAAGAGAAACAATTTAAGCCACCACATTCATCCCCTTCTCCCCCAAACCTGGATGCTTCAAAGCCTAAACAAAACAAACAAAAAAGGATAGGCTCACTCATCCTTTGTCCCCTCCGACCAAGGTGTGGACATCTAGGAGGGAGATTGCTATGAGAGACAGAATAAAGCAGATATGAATCTTCTCTTTTCCTAATCAGCATCAGCTCCTTTGTGGCCCTCAGAATGTAAAGATCTTGCTCACATTTCAAGAGTAATTCAAAGCCTATTCTATTTTGAATGGGCGCAATTCATGTTCTACAAAACCCTCCCACCCGTTTTGGGCTGTTCCAAGCTTTCTCACCTGAGTCCTGCTGGGCAGCTGAGTAGTAAGATCAGTGGTTAAAAGCTCAAGCTCCAAAGTCAAATAGTGGACTTCAGACACTCAAAGGGACCTTGCTAGACCTCCTTTAACTCCATCCATAAGAGATCATTAAGAGCCACCTCATGGAGTTGTGGTAATAATCTAATGCCAGCAGCATGTGTGGTGAGTGAGAAACCTGACAAGTGGTAAGTGCGGAGTACAGATTATTTAACTCAGTTCTTTATTATCTGGGAGGCCGTGGGCACGTTCTTTAACTTTCCTCAGCCTCAATGTCCTCATCTAGAAATAGGGGCTGTGAGGATTATAAGAGTACTCTGAAAGCCCTTGCAGCATAATAAATGTTCAATTAACATTAGCTCTCCTATCACTTGGCTCATAAGTGAATATCATTATTAGCATTTTCTCCCGCCTTTTCCCTTCGTGAATAACCTGCTAAAATATAAACTCCTTCAGGAATCTTTGTTTTAATCATAACATACCCGCTGTGCCTAGAACAACGTCTGCAAGGTAGTAGGGGCTCAACATATATTCACTGAATGAACTTGCCTAAGACTTGACTCTCCTAGCTCTTTGCTTGTTACTTATGTTCTAATTATCTGGCAATGAAAGCCACTCATATTTCTCTCCCCCAAAACCCCATGCAACTCTCTCTCCAGATATAAATTCAAGAAGCTGCGGCATTGCTTGACAGGAGGGGAGCCACTCAACCCAGAGGTGCTAGAACAGTGGAAGGTGCAAACTGGTCTGGAACTGTACGAGGGCTACGGACAGACAGAAGTGGTATGTTTAATGGGCAAAGTTTAAGTTTAGCATATTTGGAGACTTTCAACCCCAGAACTGTCAGCTGAGCCCCTGAGGTGCCCCCGTGATGCTCTAAAATTGTAATGGTGTTCCCCAGAACTTCTGAATTGCCCAATTGGGCTTGACTGAAGGAGAATTATGATTACTCTTTGGTCTTCCTGCCTCCACCCTACACAGGATAAATCTCAGAGATGTTAGGGATTGAAGAGGTTCAGAATTGAGTGGCTCATCTTTCCAATGCTCTGGGAAGGACCCCAGAGATCCCCAATGGGGAGTTTATTCCAAGGTGCACTTAATGGAAAGTGGTTAGTCTTAGTCAAAAAGAGTGGTTTTCAAAGTGTGGTCCTCAAACCAGCAGTATCAGCAGCATACAGGAATTTGGTAGAAATAAAAGAAATTCTCATACCCCTGCCCTCCTCCCCGACCTTCTAAATGAGAAACTCTGGAAGGGGACCCAGCAATCTGTTTTAACAATACTCCAGAGAATTCTGATGCACACTCAAGTTTGAGAACCGCCATATACTTTGGAACACAAGCTTGGATACTGAGAAAATCAGGCAAAACTGGGTCTTGGGTTTCATTGTCATGGTATAGCTACAGAAAGTGAAATTTTACATATTTATATAAAATATGTCCTCTCAATAGGGAATAATTTGTGCCAATCAGAAAGGACAAGAAATTAAACCAGGCTCGATGGGGAAAGGAGTACTTCCCTATGATGTCCAGGTGAGTAATACCTAACTGTTTCAATAAGAAGAGAGAATATCTTCTGTTTTCTTCTGTTCATTACACAACTATTTATAACCCATTTTCATTTTGTGAAAAGAAAATCTGAGGTACCTAAACTGTTTCTTTCATTCTAGATTATAGATGAAAATGGCAACATTCTACCACCTGGAAAAGAAGGGGAAATTGCCCTCAGACTAACATCTACACGGCCCTTCTGTTTCTTCTCTGAATATGTGGTACAAGAACGTAGAACATGCTATTCACATTTTAATAAAAAAAAAAAAGGCGGTGTAGGGAGTCATACAGACTTGGGTCCAAATTTCATATCCACCATGTTTTGCTATGTAACTTTGGGCAAGTCACAAAATCCAAGTCTATTTCATCAGCTGTAAAATGCAAAGAACATCCTCTCTCTCCTAAGGGTTTTTGCAAGATTAAATTCTAAGGGTGAGAAACCAGTTGCAGTGGGCATCCTCACAAAAGGACAACTTGACAGGCTTTGGTGAGAGAGGGGTGGGAGGAGGTAGACACATGGTGCTAGAGGTAGAAGAGAGGTTTACTTTTTATTATATGCCTGGATCTTTTGTGTTCTATACTAAGAACTACCTTTTTAAAATTTTAATTTCTTCTAGAAATAGAATGTGCAATGTACTAGTCATTTCATGGGTGCCATACCCCATTTTTTTATTCTGACCAGATTAATCCCCAGTGTCACCTTTGATTCGTAGGACAATCCAGAGAAAACTGCTGCCACCATAAGAGGGAATTTTTATGTCACTGGAGACAGAGGCGTGATGGACAATGATGGTTATTTCTGGTTTGTTGGCAGAGCTGATGATGTCATCATATCCTCTGGGTTTGTACATTTTGCCGCTTTTAGAAAATACCAGTTTGCCAGGGGAGATCTCCTACTTGGTGTGTAGTGATCAAAGGCTTCTCTTCCTCTTCTAGGTACCGGATCGGGCCGTTTGAGGTGGAGAGTGCACTAATTGAGCACCCGGCAGTTGTTGAATCAGCTGTTGTCAGCAGTCCAGATCCAATCAGAGGAGAGGTAGAGTGAATGCCACTAATTAAAGTAGCAATCTCATATTTTTACGTTCTGTCCATCTGACCAGTCTAAAGAGTGAACCAAGAGTAGTCATGTAATTCTCATTATGAGACACACATGTGGCAAAAACATATACTGGCAATCCACTTTACAAATGAGTTGTTTCCCAAAGGGAAAGTTTTAGGATTCTTTTGGTAGCAAGTGACAGAACTTCAACTCAAACTGACTTAAATTAAAGGAAAAAAAAAAAAAAGGCATCTATTGGCTCACACACCCACGGGTTCCTGAGATGATGTGACGTTAGCAAAATTTAGTCTCTCTCCATTTCTTGACTCTGGTGCTCCTTATCTTGGCTCTGTTTGGGCAGGTGCTTCCTACTTGATGGCAACTAACTCCAGATGTACACAGCTTAATAAACCGAGGGAAGAAGGCAGCTTCAAAAGTTTCAAGCAACTCCCAAGGCTGCATTTGTTATCTTAGGTCACATATCTGACCAACATGGTCCCAGGAATGGTATAAGCGGACTGGCCAGATGCTGTCTATCAGCGTCCTCCCACATCCCTGGATCATATGCCAGTCATCAGAGGTAGGAGTTAGTGTCAACCCCACCAGAGAGGTTAGGGTAACCCTCCACAGGCAAATCAGGGAGGCCCAGATACAGCATAAACAAAAGCAGATTTTACTGTATGTATGATTGTTGTGGAATTCAGACATTTTCTGACAGAAACAGTGCAAATAAGAGACTGTGACCAGGTTCCCAAACAAGTCCCTGAAGCCTAATTAGGACGCAATGAAAGGGAACTCAGGGAATGACAACAGTAGCCTTAGTTCTAGGAGGAAATCATATAATATGGAAGGGAGAAAATTCCTTTCCTCATGGAAGTTTCCTACAGACACAGTAAGTAGCAAAACTTCAAAAACAGTTTATCTCTTGGCATCTCCCCATGTTTCTTTCCATACCCCCGGCTCACATAAGTGACCCTCTGTGTATGACACTACGGGTCCCCTCCTCATACCTCCTGTATCACCTCTGTGCTCAATGGATTCCATTCTCCAAAATATTTTTCTCCTGTTGCCATATTCTCTCTCTCCATAGAACTGATTTCAGCTGAACATCAGAATTAGATCTCAAAACCTCACTGTATAGTTGTATCCAAGCTTTGTTTGTAGGCGATCTCTGGCATTTGCATTCTTCACTCAAGCTGCTATTAGCAAATAAGTACCTGTGTTCAGCATTGGCTCCAAACTCTTGATGTATCTGAAAAACAAATGTATCAGTATAAACGGGTGTTTCTCCTGCAGGTAGTGAAAGCTTTTGTTGTCTTATCTGCACCCTTTAAATCAGCCAATCTGGAGAAATTAACTCTTGAACTTCAGGATCATGTGAAAAAATCAACTGCACCTTACAAATATCCAAGAAAGGCAAGTATTATGCCCAAAAGTTAAGTGTGTGTTACCAAATAATTGTCCAAAACTAGTTGTGTATCGATTTTATTAGCTTTGACTTCATAATAACTCATTGTACAAGAAGACACCTGTTTCAACTTGCTTAGCCCTAAGAATTTTGCTTTAAAATACTTTATATTAGGACACTACAAATGCTTGATGAACTAGAAGCTTTGGCCAACTGTGCAATACTGAGTAAATACTAAGGATCCTATTTCATATAAGGGGGAAAAATGGTGGCAAATTGTTTTTAAAGACAGCACCTGACTTAGCTATCTTAGTACCCTTATAAAGTCAAAGCATGTGTCTTTAAGTATCAAGAGACCATATTTAAAGCTCAGAAAGAAGATATTATCCAAAGAAACTGTGTAGTCTTTCCTGAAAGCTTCTTCTTCAAAGGAGGGATTTAAGAATAATTCTATATAAAAGACAGAGTTGGCACTCCAATTTCCTTCTAGTCCTGAAATCCTATTAACATTAACTGATCCTCTACATGTGAATTCCATTACGTTCGGCATCATTTCAGACAAAAGGTAGCTAATTTCAACCCAAGAATTAGGTACATTTTCTCCATTCAGTTCACTAACTCAGTGACATTGCTTTTCAGAAATGTTGTTTGAAGACATTTTAAAATACAGTAGTCACACTCAGAGAGGAAAGAGTATTTTATTCTCAAGTCAGGACATAAAGGGAAAGAAAATTGTACATACTCAAAATTATCTCTAAAAAAATCCCCCTCAGAACCTCCACGACTCAGCTCATAAAAGGTCAAAAGCCAAGAATTAACTTGATGTTTCTCTTTGCATTTGTTTGTGGCCTCTATTTCCCTGGGGCAGAAGAGACCTAGGTCTGGTCTGAAAAATAAAATAAAGGGAAAGCAATAGAATAAAGGGATTATTCTTCTGTCAAAGCATACAGGTGGATTTGCACTGAAAACCAGTATGATGTAGCTCCATTGTCATCTTTACAAGTGGAACAGTTTCTGGTGACCAAGAAATTCAATGGGTCTCAGTTAAGACACCCCCCCAGACACTGAAACTCAATACCAGAGTTTTAAGCTCTCTCCTGATTATACTGATAATTGGGATAATCAAATGGAATCAAGTGTCTCATAACATGTTTTTCTATTAATTAGGTGGAATTTGTTCAAGAACTCCCAAAGACAATCACTGGAAAAATCAAACGCAACGTTTTAAGAGATCGTGAATGGGGTTGAACATAGCCTGACAAGAAAATTGTGGCCTTAGTCTTCTGGCTTTCTTTAAATTTAAAAGGCTGCTTTCTTTTAGTCCTTGCTTCCTTATAATTCAGTGACTACTCTCTTAAAATGCTTAAGTTTTCCTGGTTAAAAAAAACTCAATTGAGTTTTTGTTTTGTACTTAGCCAAAAAACAAGTAAAAATCTAAAAATATTTGGGGTGAAAATTGTTATGATGACCAAACCAACAAAGTCAATGATTTTATGACTTGTAGTGTTTAAAATAGCAGAGGTCAAATGATTAATTAGAAAAGCACAAATGGACAATGAATTTATCTTGTACCTGATTAATTCAAAATAAAGAGTAGAACTGTTCTAAGAGAAATGTTCAAGACAAAATTTCTTCTGCTTAACATCTTTATACTCTAATTCTTTAAGGTGGATTAGAATATTAATGTTAAAATGAGGAATGTAAAGAATTCAAAAGCCAGTAAGCGAATTTAATTAAGTACTGTATTATCATAGCTCATTTTGAAGCAAACTCACTGTAAAATATCTATCACTTGAATTAGTTAAGAGTTTTTAGTTATTCAAAAGTAATTAATAAATTTGGGGGGGCTTTACTTTTTTGGACAAGGTACACAACTTTTGATACATAATTTGGCATAAAAACATATTTTATGATATACCTTTATAAGTATAAAGGAAGAGATTTGCCAAGAAGCAGAAAGGAAAGAAGTAGAAAAAAAGAAAGTAGAGAACACCAATCTTTAGGGAACAAATTTATTTTAATTTTTCTGAAAACATTAGGAGCTATGAAAAACAAGCTGAATATGTGGCCATACCAAAAGCACAATACAAGTAAAAATAACATTTAGAAATCATGTTTAACTTTAGAGAAACATGTTTTAAAATATCAAGTTTCACATGCTTTCCTCCGTAGAGCAAAACAAGTTTACTAAACTGCAACACTGAAGTGGAGTTTCTGTTTTTCTTTTTTAACTGACAGAATTTTTTTTAAATAAAAATTAAAAGGACAAAAAGCACTCAATTTCCATCCTGGAATCTCATCATTTACAAAATAACATGCTCAAATGTTAGTGAAAATAAACAGTCGGTAAAACTGCAAACAAATCTTTCAGTGAGTGAATTCAGATTCCAACGGAACACAGTACTACTTTACATTTGGGGAAAAGCTTTTGTCCCACTTAGGTCTTACCAAATACAAATAAAATACAAAAATAAAATACAAAAAGGGATTAAAAACAAACTACTAAATCAAAATCTTTCTGCTGAGTAGCAGCTTCCACAAAACAAAAGGAACCCAGTTCCACAGAGCTGTATGTTCTGTAAGCATATAGCCAATTTTCCTCCCAGAGTCCCAGAGTCTTGAACTATCAAAATAAAAGTATCTTTGTCTTGGAAAAAATCTGATGAAGGCACCAAAATCCAATCATCCATGCTCCCCTGATGATACTTAACAATGCTTTTATCATCCTTTCAACATGCCTTTAACCTATTAAGATTTAACATTCTATACAGGTATGTATACGCATGACTGGGACACTGTGCTGTACACAAGAAGCTGACACATTATAGCTGACTGTACTTCAATTTAAAAAAAAAAAAGGTTAACATTCTAAATATCTAAAGATATATAAGGGAGTTCCAGCCTCATCTGCACTAGCAAGGCCCTTTCTAGTCTCTGTGCCCCTTCCAAATCCTTCTAGTCTGGTTTACCAGGCAGGACCACTAGCTAGGAGTATAAAATTGTATTTCCATGTTCACTAGCCATTAAACAAATATAGCCGTTGGTGCAGGAAGACTTAACACTTGTAATACTTCCAAACTTTTTAAAATTTAAGAATAAATCCAACTCCAGAAGCTAATTTCACAACCTCTTAGTATTCTCAATCTGGACATCTTATTTTGCAGCCGTCTTTGGTGTCTGTCTCTTCCAGCTTTTTTCAGTAGTTTTACCCTGGAGGAACCCTGAAAAAACTTTCAAGTTATGTATGTGAGTGTGAGCGCTAAACTGAAGGATACTCTTTGTTTCACAGAAATCCAGACATGTCAGACTTCAGTTTCACAGAACTGTCAGATTACAACTCTCAGAGTTCTCTTCTCTCAAAGACAAAATCTCAGGCTGAGATTCTGAGAAAGGGTTCCAAACCTGGTCACACACCAGTGTTGGGAAAAGGAAGGGAAATGCTATTTAATTTGGTTTTGCAGTTCTTTAAGGAGAGTTTAAACAAGGCTTGAGACTTGTTGCTTTCTTCGTTCTCAAACCCAAGTGGCTAAGGAAACACTTCAAGAGTGCCTTTGCCAATAGAATTATTCCAAAGAGTCAGTTTCTTTTCATCTAACACTCTTGTCACTTTAAGAAAAACAAAAAAATTTCTCCAGGTCCTTACAGAAACTGTTCATGCATTGAAAAATGTCTGCTAAACAGACCAGTTTCTGTCATCCTCAAAGCATTCAGCAAAATCTGGCCTAGTATTTTCTTTTAAGTGCTCTGACCATTCACCTTTCAACTCAAACATGCTGTGGAGGACTCCTCCTCTGCTAAGTAACTGAATTTCTTCATGTAGGAGATTTATGTGCTCTTTGTTCAGGTTTTAGTTATTTGTTTTTTTAACATTCTCACGTACATGAATCTTTAAGTTCACCACTTTTGCAGCATTATTCAGAACTTCATTTCATCTCCAAGTTTATTTCAGCACTTCTCTGTGAAGAAAGCAGTGTGCTGTCACGTCAACGTCAGGATTTTCTCTCATTAAAATGAGGCAAAAGCTGTCATGGAGCCAGCCACTGATGGGGCACCAGGAGTACAGATAACAGACCGTTGGTTTTCACACAAAGACCTATTAAATTTATATTGACCATTGTTTGGGGAGGCTCTAGCAGCCAAAAAACTGTCCTTGAATTTCCTCATTTACAAATCTTACAGATGTTATAGCATGACAAACATTCATGAAATCTGTTAACTCGTCAACCCTGATAGAGAAGCTGCTGCTTACAGAAAATCTCTTTAGCATCATGTGACAAAAGTCAATTTATTACATTGAGAGCATAGTCTCTTCAATTTCTTGTACTGCTCTTGACCTAGCATTTTAACGTTGGCACTATTAGATTCTTACCAACTATGTGAATTTTTCTTTTCTGGAAGAAGTTCTGCTACTAAATAATTTGCTTCCTAAAATCTTTTCACTGGATGTGATTTTTTTCAACAAAAGCTTTGCTATCTGGAATTCCAAAACCATTAAAATAATCAACATCTTTATTTATCAAATGGCTATGATTTATAGTTCTAATTGCTGGAGCAAATGTTAGGTTTGTAAGTTGCATTCCATGAAGATGTACAATGGAATGGGACAGTCTGGATTCTGAGTCCATATTAAAACCACTGAGGCACAGCTTTCATTGTAAGGAATTTGAGTCCCTTGTTGCATTAGTATGCTGTAGTAACTCAGAAGACTAATTCATCACCAACCTCATCAGAAATGTCTGTAATTCTATGTCTAGAACCGTACTCTTCTATCTCACACCTTGCCTTCAAAAACTGAAGCACTGGACAGTCAGATCTGTTTGTAACAAACAAATGTTAATAAAATATAAAAATGGGCCTAAAAACTAAACAAGAAAATCACAGAAAGAACAAAAGCGTCACAAAACAATTCACTTCTAACCTATATGACCCATGTCTTTGCGATGTTTACAAACAACAAAGTGGCAGGGGACAGCTGAGCTGCAATACATAAAAATTCCTTCCTGAGAATGAAAATTTACCTCTGAGATTCTATTTCACATAGCTTTTTGCTCCCACAGGTCAGTTGGCAGTGCAGAAGGGGCAGGTGGGGAAGGTAATCATGAGGGTGAGGCCAACATCATCCTCCCACCACCCTCTGCTCCGTGCAGTAGGGTTCACCAATTTATCCACAGCTTCCCCTAGCTCAGCCAGATGCACATGGGCCTACTGCACACTGCCAAATGGGGCTATAAGGTTTCTAACAGAACTGTTAACAGGGCTGCTCAATTATTGTTCACTACTGTGAGTACAGCATTATGCAGCAGACAAATTCAAAAACAGTATTTTTAGTCACAATTTTATATGGAATCCCACCATCATCTCACAGAACCACAGTTGAGAAACCTACCTCCAACACCAAATGGTTTTTTTTTCCTATGAGAGATCATTTTCATTTGACTCAGATCCTTCTGCGACTTGACTTGTAAGTTCAGGTTTAGCTGCCCCCTCATTGATCACCTGTATCTCAGATACTGGTTCTGTCGGCTTCAACTCACTATTCTCTGGTACCACCTGCTGGTTATTTTTTCCTTCTGCTGGGTCATTTTGATTTGCTTTGTCTCCAGATTCCAATGTAGCTTCTTTCGCATTTCCTGCTTGTGCTGCCTGCTTTGGGTTAAGCTGTGATGAGTCCTTAGCACTCTTCACCACCTCTTGGAGGTTGTATTTTCTGAATAACGTGTAATCTTTCACAACACTCAGACAACAGACAGCTTTAATGATTTCTACTACGACTGTGTACTGTGGATTGGTAAGATCCACTTTATTTTCTGAATTGAGGCTGCCCACTATCCCTGCAACAAAAGTAACAGGAAAACAGGCTGAGATACCATTAAGCTTAAGGGAAACAAAAATAATCTTTCTCTTCTCCTATTTAGAACTTGTTAAAACAATGTATATATACTAGTCCACTCTTCTACATGGACTTCAATCAAGTTCTCTGAACGCTTTCAATAAATAAATACAATCCTGAGATACTTAATAAGAGCACTTTTTTTCCCCAAAGAAAATTCAATATTGATTTGGAAAAGACTTTAGTACCTAACTACCAAAAAAATCTCATAACTAACATATTGAAAACAAGCTTGATATTATTTAAGGACATTTTAATATACTCCTTCTACACTCAAAAACATAAGACTTAAGTCTTAAAAACAAGTATTTACTGTGGCACACCTATGCAAAATCACTAAGAGAAACATACCTGCCAGTTCTTTGATAACTTCTTCTCTATTCATGTGACTGTTATTTCGAGATTTGTATACAATCTGAAATGTCCCTTTGTTTGGAGCTTTAAACCAAGGTTCTAAAAATGTTTCTGCATATTTTTTCATATCTTCTAAGAAAGCCTTGCATGTGCCTGAGATGGGTAACATTCGTAGAATAACCCGAGTCTTCTTCTTCTTGGTTTTGTATATGTCTTGGAGAATATGATGTACTAATTTCTCAGGTTCTAAAATAAAAAGAAAAAAATCAGCACCAAACAGCACAGAACAATGTGTTTAAGAATATAAGTTCTCAGATATTTTAAACTCTTCAAACTCTCTAAAATAAATTTTTCATTGGCAATGACATGAATTGACAGTGGAGTAGAAAAAAATTATCATAATGAGTTTTAAACAAGTCTAACCAATCATTTTTTCCAACTAATATTTCTTTGGTGCCTACTATGTACTAACACTGTATCTAATATGTTAACTTCGCTTTTACTGAAAATAATTGTTCATGAAGATGCTGGTGTTAACTTATTTGTGATGTCTGATTTATCTAATGGCAACACCACGCTGTTGTTTTCCTGTAACAGCAGCAACTATCAAAGTAATAAATGTTAAGTAGTACATGCTTTTTTACAAAAACAAAATAAAAATCTGCAAGTTGCTTAAAATATTTAACCAATCCATTAGCTCAGTTTATGCAGAAGTCTACATTTCACACCTCAGAGGACCCCCAAACCATGAGTTAGTTGCACAAGATCATAATGCAGTCCTTAGGAGGCATCCTGACTACATGCAAGTCTGTTCGGGGCTGTTCAGTGTTTTCACTATTTTTAAATTAGTTAACTGCATTTAAAAACCTAGGAACTTCTCCAGACTTCCAACTTCTTTTGAAAAATTAGATCTGGCCCTCCCACAACTACATTCCCAAATGGCTACAGCCATTCCAAATTGTCTGGGGCTGAGTAGCAGCTGCTTCTTTTAGACAGAATACGTACTCTTGTTTTGCCTAAAGTTATATACGAAGAAAGAGGCAAAGCCAGGTTTCCACACCTAAGCCAATGCTATGTCCCCCACCCTATTCTACCTCTTCCATATGCCTAGTGCTAACATAGTGTAGGGAAGATGCAATCAAATGATTGACTAAGCCATGCCCATGAAATCACTTTGGAGGCAGTGGTCTCTGAGACAGGGAGATGTCCAGATATTATAGGATCAATAATCTTACGGTATATTAGTCAGACACACCTATCCCAAGTGTCCTGATGAAGACTACATTGTTTGCTCCACTCTCCACAGACTGGAATCTTCTTAGTCTCATCTCTGTAGATGCCTTAATGTCACCAACTTCTTTCTTCAAGGCAGCCTCCACATCATGGTCTTCTTCCTCACTTCCAGAGGGTTGCTGATCCTGGTCTGTAAACTGTTTGCATAAAACTAATGAGCAGAAATGCCGCAACAGCTTATGCTCAAAGTTGTAATTAACTACTTCTGTGAAACCCCCCAAGGCAGATGGCTCAATATTGACAATAAAGCTTTTGATTAAGACACCACTCGTCCAAAATGTGGAGGAAGAAGAGAGTTTCCTTGGACTGTGGTACATACAGTTTGAAAATGTTTTCAAAAGCACCTTGACAGTCCGGAACAGAGGGAAATGTGCTCACCAGATGAATCATTTCAGAGTGGACTTTAATCCCATCACTAGATACCTTTGTGCCTGATATGGCACTCTCCTGTCAGATTAAACCAAACAGTTATGAAGTTAAAAATCCTTACTCCTGTTCTATGAGGAACTAGGCACAGAAACAGTTCAAGAACTTCCTCAAGGCATCAGTGTAGACAGGACACGCATTGTTGCCAAGTTCTCTGCCCCATTAATGGGGCTACCAATCAGGCACTAATGGTAATTTTACACATTTATGGAGATTTCACTGTATATCAGAAAGTTACTTTATGTACATAAGCAAATTTTTTTGGCCAACCTTTCGAAGTTCTCTCATTATTCTCTTTTTTTATCTAGCTCAGCAGAATTAAATAACATGCCCATCCCCTGATCTAGTAAATGACAGTACCTGAATTTAAAACACCTCTGCAGTGTGCTCCTTCATTTAATTCCTTAGTGTGTACATGTGTATTGCTCCCAATCCTAAACCAATAATATAATTATTTCCAAATTGCAATGGGACAATTAGATTTTAGACGGTATTGTTACAAAAAGTTTTTACTGTTTTTGAATGTATTTGTAAAAGCATCTGAGAAGTACCTAGTACTAGTTCTAGAACCACTATTTCAGACACGCTATTTGCTTAGGACAAACACATTATTACAACCATAGTGTTCAAATGGTGGAAAGATACGGCAAAAACCTTAAGGACGAATGAAGTGTGTGCCCTTGTGAACTTGGACCGCCTAGTAACCTAACCCACTTGAACCTCAGTGTCCTCGTGAGCAACACTTCACAGGGCTACTGTGAGAAGTAAATGTTTCTAAAAAAGCCTCAGGAACATTGCCTGAACCGCAGGAAGCAATCTATAAATGGGAGCCACCGTGATCGAAGATGCGGGGGTACGAGGTGGGAAAGACCAAAGTGCAAGCATTTCAAATACGAGACCCGTTAAGGTGTCGGTAGCCGAGACATCACGAGGAGGCGGGAACACAGGCAAGGCCACGCCCCCACCGCCACGCACGCGGCCAGACTCGCGCAGGCGTACACGGGCAGCGGGCCTGCCACAGTTCCCTTCACCCTCAAGGGTCTGCAGGCCTGCCGGCCGGCCGGCCAGGCAGGCCGCCCGCCCGCCCGCCTACCCGCCCCTCGAGGGCCGGTACCTTTTCCGGGCCATACATGTCGTCGCCATATTCGTTGAGCAGGCTGTAGGCCTCCTCCACGCACTTGCGCTCGTTCATGTTGCAGGTGATGAGAATGCCCTGTAGCCCGGGCTCCAGCTGCCGGGGCCCGCCGCCCTCGCAGCGCCGAGCCCGCTTGGCCTGCACGTACTGAGCCTTGCCTTTGCGCTTCCCGCCGCCAGGCTGAGGAGGCTGCTGGACGGGGGCCGCCATGGTGCGTGAGGGCTGAGGTAAGCGAGACTTGTTCCCGCACGGCCCTCGCGCCCTCACCTCTGTTGGCGCGGGCTGCTTACGTCAGGTGTGCGCGACGGCCTGCGCTGCTCCGTCCTCCCAGTCTCGTTCCGAGCTACGCCGGGTCCTAAAGCCGGAGTGCGGCAGACCCGCCCCTGCGAGGATAGGCAGGCGCTCACTTTCACCTCACCCGCGGAAGGAGGTGTTCCCCTGGGGAAGTGGCCTGCCTCTGGGGTTGGCGGTCTCCCGCGTCCGGTATCAGCAGCTTTGTAGCCACTCCAAAAGTGGTGGTAGTGGCACACTTTCCAGAACGTTGATGCTGGGTCCAGCCTCATAGATACCCCAACCATTCTTGGCACCTGTTCCTCCAGCCTGATAATTTTGTCGGCCTCCCAGAAGCTTCCCATAAATTCCCTTTCAGGTTAAATTTGCCGGAATATGTTTCTATATGACTTAGCAAGAATGGTTGTTTGTGTAAGTATTTCACACTGCTTTCTCTGTGGTTTTATCTATAGTCTTAGCAACTATCAAGTTAATATATTATCTTTTTAAAATCGTTGAAAAGACGCCAGCTTTTAAGACTGTGTTCACGAGGAGTAAGTGTCCTCACCCTCACCCCCAGCTACTCGTCACGTACAAAGGTGTTGCCAGATTTGAGTTCCTGCAAATCCTGAAGGAGGTAATCTGCAAAGGGGCGCTGAGCTGACAGTCAGTCTTTGATTCTAACCGCAGATTTACCATTATTTCCCCCCGAAATTACCAGTCTTCTTTTTTCCTTCCACCTTTGCTTCTGCCTTTACTTTCCATAATGTCATTGTGGAGATTGCATGGCATATATTTCTGGAGGTCCTCAGTTGCTTGTGAAGAGCAGTCTCTACACTGGCCTTGCTGTGGTGTCAGGAGGCATAGAGAGAGCTGGCTGAAACTGTTTGTTGTTTTTTTTTTTTCCCCTTCATCCTAAGTGCCTAGCATAGTGCCTGGCCCATAGTAGGGGCTCAAAAATGTTTTTGAATTAAATTCAACCCCCAAACTGGTCAATAAATGAATAAGGTTAAAACTCATGCTGTTAAGAAGGAAAATGCAACCACGTCCTGATTCCATTAAACCATGTCAGAGGAACCAGAAAAGGGCACTATTATACCCCGGAATCTGTCTCTTCCACTAGCTGAATTTCAGTTGCCCATACACTAGCCTCTGCCCTTAGGATCTTAGAAGTTGGCATACAGATAAAGTTAAGATACGTAGTCTGGCCCCTAAACTATCGTGTGGAGGAGTGCCACCCAAGGAAAGCCCATCAAACAGGAACTTCGGCATTAGACTTAAGCTTCTGAGGTTTGGGCTTGTTTCTGCAGCATACCCCAGCCAACCTTAACTAATATACTGAGAATCTAGAGTTTGTTCAGAATGTCTTTACTGTTCTTGTTAGAGTCTTACTGTGCATTGTGTCCTTCTGATAAATTAAAAGAACAGGCTTCATAACAAAATGAAGAGAACATGGGTTTTAAAGTCTGACCTGAGTAGAAGACCTAGTTCTGTTGTTTTTCCGGTAGACTCAGAGGGAACCTCAACCAGTGGCCAGGCTTCTGTCTCATTGCCAAAAAAAAACTATGAAATGCCTCTCACCCTCGTCTTAGAAAATGTATATGTGGATTCTTTCTGGAAGTATATTACAAACTGGTTGGGGCAACTCTATAAAGTTTTGTCTTTTTTCCTATAGAAATGTTTACAAAAGTGTTTTTATACTTGAAGGATGTTTTTAAATTTTTTATTGAAGTGTAGGTGTTTTACAGTTTCAGGTGTACAGTAAAGTGACTCAGTTGTGTGTGTGTATGTGTGTGTGTATATATATATATCCTTTTTCAGATTCTTTTCCATTATAGTTTATTACAAGACATGGAAAATAGTTCCCTGTGGTCCCTGTGGTTTCTCTATTGTATGCATAGTACTGTGTATTTGTTAATCCTAAAGTCCTAATTTATCCCTCCTCAACCCTTTATCTTTGGCAACCAAAAGTTTCTTTTCTTTGTCTGTGAGTTTGTTTCTGTTTTGTAAATAAGTTCATTTGTATCATTTTTTAGATTCCGCATATCAGTGACACCATATATTTGTCTTTCTCTGTTTGACTTACTTAGTAGGATAATCTCCAGGTCCATCCATGTTGCTGCAAATGGCATTATTTCATTCCTTTTTTATGGCTAAGTAATATTCCATTGTATATGTATGCCACATCTTCTTTATCCATTCAGCTGTCAATGGACATTTAGGTTATTTCCGTGTCTTGGATATTGTAAATAGCGCTGCTGTGAACACTGGGATGCACATATCTTTTCAGATTAGAGTTTTTGTCTTTTCCAGATATATGTCCAAGAGTGGGATTGCTGTATCAGATGGTAACTCTATTTTTAGTTTTTTAAAGGAAGCTCCATACTGTTTTCCATAGTGGCTGCACCAAATTACATTCTCACCAAGAGTATAGGAGAGTTCCCTTTTCTCCACACCCTCTCTAACATTTATAATTTGTAGGCTTTTTAATGATGGGCATTCTAACTGGTGTGAGGTGATACTTCAGTATAGTTTTGATTTGCATATCTCTGCTAATTAACCATGTTGAGCATCTTTTCATGTGGTTATTGGCCATCTGTATGTCCTCTTTGAGAAATGTCTATTTAGATCTTCTGCCCATTTTTTTTATTTGATTGTTTGTTTGTTTTTTGATATTGTGACGGTGAACTCTTTGTATGTTTTGAAAATTAAGCCATTGTTGGTTGCATCGTTTATAAATATTTTCTCCCATTCTACAGGTTGTCTTTTCTTTTTGTTTATAGTTTCTTTCACTGTGAAAAAACTTTTAAGTTTAAATAGGTCCCATTTGTTTATTTTTGCTTTTGTTTCCATTACTCTAGGAGATAAATCCAAAAAAATATTGCTGCAATTTATTTCAAAGAGTGTTCTGCCTATGTTTTCCCATAGGAGTTTTATAGTATCCATTTTTACATTTGGTCTTTAATACATTTTGAGTTTATTTTTGTATATGGTGTTAGAGACTGTTCTAAGTTAATTTTTTTACATGTAGCTGTTGAGTTTTCCTAGCACCACTTATTGAAGAGACTGTCTTTTCTCCATTTTGTGTTCTTGTCTCCTTTATCCTAGATTAATTTATTATAAGTGTGTGGGTTTATTTCTGGCCTTCCTATCCTGTTCCATTTATCTATATATCTGTTTTTGTGCCAGTACCATACTGTTTTGATTACTGTAGCCTTGCAGTATAGTCTGAAGTCAGGGAATAAGATTCCTCTGGCTCTGTTCTTCTTTCTCAAGATGGTTTCAGCTCTTAGAGTTCTTTTGTGTTTCCATACAAATTTTTAAAATTTTCATTCTACTTCTGTGAAAAATGCCATTGGTAATTTGATAGGGATTGCAATGAGTATTTGTATTGCCTTGGGAAGTTTGGTCCTTTTAACAATATTGATTCTTCCAATCCAAGAACATGGTATATCTTTCCATCCGTGTCATCTTCAGTTTATTTTTCTAAAATTTGTGTGTGTATGTGTGTTTGTGGGTGTGTATACACACACAACACAAGCAGTTCCTTAAAACTGTCTGGTCACGTCTGAGTCTATGCATATCTATCTCAAATGTGATATTACAGTCAAAGTCTTGGTAATACAGCCAGTATTTCTAATTGTCCTGTTAGAGGATAAGAGATTTTTACTAAACTTATGTAAATAAGTAACTATATTGCCATAAAAAGAATACTAAAGAGTTTCCACATTTTGGAGGGATCAGTAAAAAGAACAAGTAAATGTTTCTTCTTTATTTACAAAGGTATATTTTATCAAATTGAAGTAAGTAATTAAGTCATAGATAGCTTAGGAGACAAAGCAAAATGTTAGAGAACCACCAATATTTCAAACAAGAAGTCATAAAAATCATAATCATAATTATCTTCCTCAGTTTGCTCATTCCCATGTTATTAATTCTTATTCTGCTTACATCCACTTATCCCCCTAGTTCTGAAAATTCTTACCCAGTTCAGTTTTATGATCTTAAAGTTATCAGAAAACTATACTTTTCTTTTCTTTTCCACAAATTCTCTTTGAAGATGAAGCACTTTTGTGGGACTGTTTTTATAAAAGCATGAAAGTAAAACAATAACTAACTGTCTGCAAATGACAAAAGACCTTAAAATGCCCATTATTGAAGACCTGATGAGAGTTCATCATAATGGAAGTGACAAGGAAACTGGTTATTTCTGTAACACACAACATTTTAAGATAATAACTAGAATTATGATTGATAACATTATATCAAGACATATCAGATTTCCAGGAATTTCACATAATTTCTGAAATACATATGACATTTACTGACATAAACACAACATAAAGAAGGCTTTGTATTACTTTTTTTTTTTTTTTTGGAAGGGGGAGGTAATTAGGTTTATTTATTTATTTTTTAAATGGAGGTGCTGGGGCTTGAACCCAGGACTTCATGCATGCTAAGCATGTGCTCTACCACTGAGCTATACTGTCTCCCTCAGCTTTGTATTACTTCTTACTTGGCACTGCTTCCCATGTAATTTTGAGACAGGAAGACAAAAGTACACCCTTTTGGAAAAGAACCAGAGGACAGCCTTGAGCAAAACAGCCCTTGGAAGCTAAAGAACAAAGGCCCTGGGGGCCTGAATTCCAGAGACAAAAACCAGGCTCAGAGAAATAAAAGATTAACTTTGTCTCTATTACACTAAGGAGTACATGTAGTTGCCACAAGACGAGAAGCTCAAATATATAAATTTTAACTTTGTCTGTTCCAGGGCTTTCTTGCAGAAAATTCTCATGCACTCTTTTCATCTCACAGAAGCACTCCCTATTCCGGACAGCCACAGTGGAGCCTCCTGCTGCTTACATTTTCTGGAAATTGTCAGGGATTGTGAGATAAACCCTTCCTTTTGTTAAAAAAGCAACTCACCCCTTCTACTCTAGGAGTTGGCACTCCCCCCACCACCACCTTCTCCCTTGTGCACAAGCTATCATCTCTTTTAATAAACAGCTTTCCTTACCTAAGAGTCTTGTGGAAGCAATGTTTATTTCTATGGCATTGCTGTGCAAGAATCTGGAAAGGGCCTGATAACAATTTAGCATATCAAATAAGCCTAATTAGTTTAACATCTCCTTTTTTATAAGGGTAGAGAACAAATCTTTTTAAATGTTCCAGGGACCCTCTGGAAATTTTCAGTTAGTTAGAGGTCAAAAAGTCTTCATTTAGAATTTGATTTTGGAGGAGGGAGGGTGTAGCTCAAGTGGTAGAGCACATGCTTACCATGCAGAGATCCTGGGTTCAATCCCCAGTACCTCTTCTAAAAATAAGTAAATAAATAAATCTAATTACCTCCCTCTCCCCACAAAAAATAAACTAAAAAAAAAATTTGACTTGGGGAAGTTTGTCAAAAATATTAAGGTTTTAAACACTTGGTCAAATAGGATCATCAGTCACTGTGTAATTATACTTAGTTATCCATTTAACTAAAGTGGCAATAGATGTTAAAGGCAAATACAGAATGTTAAATAGTTGTTAAAAGTTTTAGCTCTTTTAGTAAAGAAGATTCAGCTTCTGAACACAGAAACTTATTTTAACGAAATACAGAATCTGTTTTCAGGAAGATTTATTTTAAATGGTAAATCAAAGCCTTTTGCAATCTCTTATCAAGAGCAGACCAATAGCCCAAAAGACATTGTCCTTTCAACAGAGAGAAAGAAAAATCCTAATTTTGCAGCAGCTTATTTTGAATATTAAAACTAATTTACTTAATAAATTAATTCCAATCTTAGCCAGTCCTGGCCACACATTAAATTCCTTCCCAAAGATTTCTTTTTCGTAACTTTTCTTTTACTGAGAGCACATATCCTACTTTCCTTGCATACAGAGATGTGTCCCTTATTATTTCCAGTAGCTTTAATCATGGGCCTATTCTTTCTTTTTTAACATAGATGATGACTATCAATAGCTGCCTTGGATGGAGCAGTCTCATGTGTTATCATATAAGGCCAGCGAGATATTATGTTTCTCCAGATGTCATGCAGTATGAATTACACAGTCATTTTTATGCAACCTTCTTGCTAAAAATGGATCTAGACTCTAGATCTAACTATCACCTTACAAAAAAAATAAAGGGACAGAAAATCGTGTTCAACTTAACTACAGGGTTAAATTAGCAAAATCCAGAAGACAGAAGACTCTTCGGGATAATACCCTATTTCCTACAACAAATTACAAGAAAAAAAAAGATGAGGGGATGGAATTTACAGATTAAAAAAAGTTAAGATAGGGGATGACAGCAGAGTAGAAGGACCTTGAGCTCACCTCCTCTCATGAGTACAACAAAATCACAACTAATTGCTGAACAACTATTGGTTTTAAAAGACTGGAAACTACCAAAAAGATCTTCTACATCTGAAGACATAAGGAAAGAACCACAATAAGACGGTAGAAGGACCACACTCATGATATAATCAAATCCCATACCCCCCCAGGTGGGCAACCCACAAACTAGAGAGTAATTACACTGCAGAGTGCTCCAACAGGAGTGAGAGTTCTGAGCCCTACATCAAGCTCCCCAGCCCGAGGGTCTGTCATCAGGAAGAGGAATCCCCGAGCATTTGGCTTTGATGGCCAGTGGGGCTTGACTGCAGAAGCTTCACAAGACTGGGAGAAATAGAGACTTCACTCTTAAAGGATTCACACAAAATCTCATGTACACAAGGACTGAGGACAAAAGCAGTAATTTCATAGGAACCTGGGCCAGATCTACTTGCTGGTCTTGCAGGATCCCCTGGGAAGGTAAGGGGTGACTGTGGCTCACCATGGGGACATACAAGCTAGTGTGAGATATATCGAGGAGTATTCATCTGCGTGAACACTGACATTTTGCATGGATCATTAGTACCAAGACCAGGCCCAACCCAACAGCCTGTAGGCTCCAGTGCTGGGACACCTCAGGCCAAACAACTAACTATGTGGGAACAAAGTTCTACCCAGCAGAAGACAGACTGCCTAAAAACTTCCTGAGCCTACAGCCACCTCTAAATACACCCCGAGATACAGCCCTGCCCACCAGAGTGGCGGGACCCAGCTCCACCCACCAGTGGATAGGTACCAGCTCCTCCCAGCAGGAAGCCAGCACAAGCTTCTAGACCATCCTCACCCACCAGGGGGCAGACACCAGAAACAAGATAACTGATACCACAGCCTGTGGAACCCAATCCATAAACACAAGCCAGACTGGACCCTGAGACTAGCTGCCCCCTCACCCTTGGGTGGCAAGAGGGGAGTGTACTGCTGGGACACATAGGATGCCCCCTATCGAGTGCCACTTCTCCAAGGTCAAGAAATGTAACTTACCCACCATGTACATAAAAATAAAAATAGAAGTTTAGACAAAATGAGGTGGCAGAGGAATATGTTCCAGATGAAGGAACAAGACACAACCCCAGAAGAACTAAGTGATGTGGAGATAGGCAACCTACCCGAGAAAGAGTTCACAGTGATGATCACAAAAATGATCCAAGAACTTGGGAAGAGAATGGATGCACAGAGCAAAAAGTTAGAAGTATTTAACAAAGAGTTAGGAAATATAAAGAACAACCAAACAGACCCGAAGGAAACAATGACTGAAATGAAAAATGCACTGAAGGAATCAATAGAGTAAATGAGGCAGAAGAACGATCAGTGAGCTAGAAGACAAGGTAGGAGAAATCACTGCCACAGAATAGAAAAAAGGAAAACAATGTAAAGAAATGGGGACAGTCTAAGAGACCTCTGGGACAACATCAAGTGCACAAATATTCATATTATAAGGGTTCCAGAAGGAGAAGAGAGAGAGAAAGAGCCTCAGAATATATTTGAAGAGATCATAGCTGAAAACTTCCCTAACCTGGGAAAGGAAATAGTCAGCCAAGTCTGGGAAATGCAGAGGGTCCCATACAGGATCAACCTAAAGAGAAGGACACTAAGGAACATGGTAATCAAATTGACAAAAACAGAAGGTAAAGAAAAGTTTTTATTGGGGATTCATTATGTAGGCATGACTGACTGAATCATTAGCCACATGACTGAATTCTATCTCCAGCTCTCCCTCCCCTCCCCAGAGGTTGGGCTAGCTTCAAAACCCAGGCCTCTAATCACATCATTGATTTTTTCCCCCTCATCCTCCGTCATCTTGCTAACATAAACTTAGGTGTGACTTAGAAGTGTTCATGAATAACAGAAGCACTCCTATTACTCCAAGAATTTAGCGTCTCCAAGAACTTAGGAACCAGAGACAAAGGCCAGTCGATTTTTTAAATCATGTAACAGGCACATACCAGAAGAAATGAACTTGGTTGGCCTTGAGCTTCTCCAGAGTAATATTTAATGCCACATAACAGAGGAACAAGGCCTACAGTTTTCTGAGAGAAATAAAATTTAACACAATAAATTTACACCTAGCCAAGCCAAACTTCCTGTAAAGTCTATTAGAGAGGCATTGTAAATTAAGCAAGGGAATATAATCATTACAAGCTCTTGTGAGGAAAAAAAAATCCTAGATGTTAAATTTAGCTGAAGAGGAAAAACTTTAAAGAATACAAAGAAGGAAAAGGAGGCAAGAATATTCAATGGAGAAAAGACAGTCTCTTTAGCAAGTGGTGCTGGGAAAGCTGGACAGCCGCATGTAAATCAATGAAGTTAGAACATTCCCTCACACTCTACACAAAAATAAACTCAAAATGGCATAGAGACGTAAATATAAGACATGACACCGTAAAACTCCTAGAAGAGAACATAAGCAAAACATTTTCTGACAGAAGTCCTAGCAATGTTTTCCTAGATCAGTCTCCCAAGGCAAAAGAAATAAAAGCAAAAATAAACAAATGTGACCTAATTAAACTTAAAAGCTTTTGCACAGCAAAAGAAACCATAAACATAATGAAAAGCCAACCTACAGAATGAGAGAAAATATTTGCAAATGATGTGACTAACAAGGGATTAATTTCCAAAATATACAAAGAGCTTATACAGCTCAGTATCAAAAACAAACAAATAACCCAATCAAAAAATGGGCAGAAGATCTAAATAGTTCTCTAAAGAAGACATACAGATGGCCAACAACCACATGAAAAGATGCTCAAAATCACTAATTATCAGAGAAATGCAAATTAAAACTACAATGAGGTATCACCTCACACCAGTTAGAATGCTCATCATTAAAAAGCCTACAAGTTATAACTGCTGGAGAAGATGTGGAGAAATGGGAACCCTCCTACACTGTTGATGGGACTGTAACTTGGTGCAGCCATATGGAAAACAGTTATGGAGCTTCCTTAAAAAACTAAAAATAGATTTACCCTAAGATCCAGCAATCCCACTCCTGGGCATATATCTGGAAAAGACAAAAACTCTAATCTGAAAAGCTACATGCACCTTAATGTTCATAACATACTATTTACAATAGCCAAGATATGGAAATAACCTAAATGTCCATCAAGTGAATGGATAAAGATGTGGTATACATATACAATGGAATATTACTTAGCCGTAAAAAGGAATGAAATAATGCCATTTGCAGCAACACGGACAGACCTGGAGATTATCCTACTAAGTGGAATAAGTCAGACAGAGAAAGACAAATATCTTATGATATCACTGCTATGTGGAATCTAAAAAAAATGATACAAATGAACTTATTTGCAAAACAAACAAACTAACAGACATAGAAGAGAAACCGGTTACCAAAGAGGAAATGGGGATAGGGAGGGATAAATTAGGACTTTGGGATTAATAGATACACGCTAGTATACATAAAATAGATAAACAAGGACCTACTGTCTAGCACAGGGAACTATATTCAATATCTTGTAATAACCTATAATGGAAAATAATCTGAAAAAAATATATATGTCATATATATATTCATATATGTATATATATGAATTGCTTTGCTGTACACCTAAAAGTAACACAACATTGTAAATCAACTATACTTCAATACATATAAAAGAAGAAAACACAAAGGAGAAGGTGTGTGAAAAGCACCCCTGAATCGACTTCTACATTTGATCAGGGTTTCTCAGCCTGAGCATTTGTGTTTGGGGTTAGGTAATTCTTTGTTGTAGAGGCTGCCTTGTGAATTTTAACATGTTTAGCAGCATCCCTATTCTCCATCCACTAGATGGCAGTGTCACTGCTACCTCCCTCTCCCTCCAGACAAGGTGTGACGACCCAGTATGCCTCCAGGCATAGACCAACATCCCCCTCGGGCACAACCGCCCCCAGTTGGCAATCGCTCACATAAACTAATGCTTGATCACTGAGAAAGTTCTAGTTTCAGAAGAGAACACACGTGTCTCAAAATCTGACAATAATTCAGCTAATAAAAATCAAAGGGCTAGGGGAGGGAGATAGGAGAAATGGAAAGTACCAATTAATTTCTCAAAGTAGATACTGATTGATCCGGTCTAATTAGAAAAGTGTAGTTTAAAAAATGTCTCATCACTTAAGGTTTTCCTTACCTCTGGTGAGATCTTTTGGGATCTTTTAGGAACTATTAATGTTCCTAGTGAAGAAATGTCTACCTGGAGAATGGCTGTTTTCAGTTTCACTTCAGTTGTTTTTCTCTCAGTTCAAGCTTAAAATCTTTTTATTCAAAACATTATGCATATACTGGATCCATTTTTATCAGGCCATCCATCTACCTTCCATCTGTAAATACGAATAAATACTTGAAATCTTGTGGGCCCAGAGTTAGTAACATTTGCTTCTTCGTGGTGAGATTTGAAATGTTGTCTGACTTCCTCCTTTATACTTTTCTATGTTGCTTGAATTTTTAAATGACCATGAATCATTGACATATAAAATAATTTTTCTTTATTGTTTTTCTCTTTTTCTTTTTAATGCAGGAAAACGGATGTGGGGCGTGAGGAGGGCCGAGTCCCAGATCTCGGTTGAGCCCTTGGGATGTGCCCTGCCAAGTGTGGGTCCTTGGCTTTGCACAGGAAAGAATTCAAGTGCGAGCCACCATTGAGTAAAGGTAGATGTATTTAGAGAGATACAATGCATAGAGTGTAAGACAAGAGAAAGGCAAGGAAGGAGGTGTGGGAATTGGGTGCTCAGGTTGAAGTAAAAGTAGGTAAACACTCCATACACAGAGTGCGGGCGTCTCCAAAGGAGGGAGAGGCTCCAAAAGGCCACTAGGCGTGGTGTTGTCAGTTTTTATGGTCTCAGTAGCTTCACATGCCTACAGTGGGATCAATCCAACTGCCCTGGGGAAGGGGCTGGGGTTCCCGGGGACTGGGCCACCGCCCATTCTTTGGCCTTTTGCGGTTAGCCTTGGGGATGTCATGGCGCCTGCAGGCATGTTATTTGATCAGCTGTTACAATGAGCATATAATGAAGCTCAAGGTCTACTAGAAGTTAAACTTCTTAATCCTTAAGGCCCACTAGGAGGTGAATCTTCCACCCTTTTGGTGTTAAATTGCTGTCATTCCTTGAGTGGCTGTGACCTGCCCCCTTCCCTCCTGTCTCATAGGCAGTGGGGACTGTAAATTCAAAGATCCCAATGTTACGGAAACGACAGGCCAGCCAGGAAACAAGCACCACTCGGAGGTTTGGAGTACTCAGATTTATTACGCCGGCGGACTCAAAGGGGCTTCTGCTCCGGAGCTCTGAGCACCTCCAAGACGTGTGCATGAGGTTTTATAGGGTTAATTATAAGCTTGGGATATTTGGCCAATAGGCATGGAACAGCTTTAGCAGCATCATTATCACAAAAGCAGAGGCAGGGAGGCAGCAAACCGGCACTCCAAGGCCAGATATGTCTCTGAAAATCCAGCTGGCTAGCAAAAAAAGAACATGAGCAGGGAATCGGCAAACCGACACTTTTTAACTTAGATTTATGAGTTAGCCCAGCAGAATTTAGATCAGTAATCCGACAGTTGTTATTACACTTAGATTTACAAGTTAGGCCCAGCCTGCGTTTTCCTTCTCACCAAGGCTGGAACATGGGTAGTATGTTGGAGGCACAGCAAGAGGGCTGATATGGCTGCAGCACAGTGAGGGGGGAGAGGGACAGGGCAGTGGGTCACAGAGAGGTCATCGTGCCAGATAGTGAAGTTCCTGGCAGTCCTTGTAAGCACTTAGTTTTCACCTAGAGTGACCTAGGAAGTGCTGCAGGCTGTGAGCACAGGAGCAGCCTGACAGCATTTATATTTAACCCTGACCGGTTGAACCGGTTGAAAGATAAACACAACCCCTGGTTCACTGAGACCTAGAGCAACCTATACCTTAATTTCTTTCCTTTCCATTCAAAACCACTTTATGGCCTTCTTCCATTCTTTTTTTCTCTCCTTCTTGCAGAGAAAACTTCCTCTATTCCTTCACAAGAGTAACCCCTCCAGCAACTTCATGGACACTTTTCCTCCTGTGAATACATTGCTTTCCCAGGCCCACCCCAAAGCTTGTGGTGTACGTAAATCATTAAATATAAAAGGGAGAACCTCAGGGGATTGTGTAAACTTCTAGTGTAAATTTAGCCCAGAACTTCTGCTCCACCCTCCAAAATGTCTCCACCAATCTAGGAAAGGCACTCTGGGCATACCTTGCTTCTTCCAAATTAGATGTGAGAGTTCAAGTTTCCGGACTGCTCTTCTAGGAAGCAGATCTGCCATCATCTCCAGCTGTGTAGAAATCTGTCACTTTAGTGAGTACCACCTTATCTGTCTCCTATGTAAGGTTTTCTGGGCTGCAGTGTGTAACTTTTGAGCAAAGATAACAAACAAGCAAACAAAACCAACAAATAAGAAATACTCTCACTGAAGTCCTGGGCAACAATGTTTTTCTACTAGAATTTCTCAGTTGTTGTATAATACTGTCTGGTAAGTGGCCAGGAGTATGTACACAAAAGGCTGTAAACATAGCAGCTGAGCTTTCTCGTTAAAAGCCTTTCAGTGCTATTTAATTTTGTAAAAACTATGTGCGTGTGTCAACTTGTTAAAATGTTTTGTAAAAAATTGAGTCTTAAGTAGTAGCTGTCTTTTCCCACTGTACTGTCTACTTAGCTCCCGATCCTGCTCAGTGGCAGGAATCCATCTAATGCATTCAAAAATAAACAAACTGTTACAGAAACGACAGGCCAGCCAAGAAACAAGCACCACTCGTAGGGTTGGAGTACTCAGATTTATTACGCCGGTGGGCTCAGAGGGACTTCTGCTCCGAAGCTCTGAGCCCCTCCAAGACATGCACATGAGGTTTTATAGGGTTAATTACAAGTATGGGGTATTAGCCAATAAAGTTCAAACAACAAAAAGCAAGGAATCAGTACACTGGAGCTTATCAATTCTGAACAGATCACGTTACTGACACTTGTTGAGCTTGGATTTACAAGTTAGCTTGTTAGCCCAGTAAACTGACACTAAACTTCAGATTTACGAGTTAGCCCGGCAGAACTCATATCAGTAAACCGACACTTATCACACTTAGATTTGTGACTTAGCTTGTTAGCCCAGCTGGGCTTTTCCTCCACAAAACTACCCCTAGGAAACTTAAGGAAATATTTAGAGGCAAACCCAAGGAAATAACCTGAGGGCAGCCGCTATTCTCCATTAGGTGGTCAAGCATGGCTCGAAAAATCCTGTATAGACATTTAAGACAGAGTCTTATTAGGTTAGGGAGACCAGTAAGGGTTTCGTCTTAACTTTGAGGCAGTGTGGGCTCTGGCTGGCAGAAGTCCCACCGAGACAAAATGAATTACTCGAGACTCTGTGGAAAAAGTCAAGAGAGCGAGAGGGAGTCGGGAGCCAACTCCATGAGCCTCTCAAATGCTCCCACATTTATTGTGTACAGTCAAAGGAAAAATCACTAACAGTTGTGTGATGGAATGCAGGAATTTAGGGAAAGACAGGGTGGGATCAAGATTGTAGAAATCACAATGTGTACAAAGGCTTTGTTTATCTTTAGGGAAGTCTGGGCGGAGGAGGAAAAAGATGACATTCTTATAGATAAGTTAAAGCAGACCACCAGACCAGCCAGTTCCTTGTTTTGGGGATAAAAGACTATCTAACAGCAGGCACGCCCAGTGTTTATAGCCGAGGGCCTGGGTCGTTGCAACGTGCAGAGTGCTATCTAAAACCTCAACTATGCAAGCAAGGCATTGTCTCTGCTTTTTACGGCAAGGAGACCAGAGTGAGTGCAGATGCACAGGTACCCGTTTGCAAGGCAGTTACTAAGCACATTTGTTCTTCTTTAAGGAGACAAGCGGCTGGGGTCTGTTACAATTTGTTAACCCAATCATGGGCTCCCACAAGGCACTGTATCCCAAGCCATTGTTATTATGTCCCAAGTCACTGTTATTACATAGATTACTTGATGGGGAAGGTATTTATGGAGATGTAGGGAGGCTAAAATCCCCTTGGCACTGCTGTTTACATGGGTATATGGATGTAGAGGTTTCTTTTCAGATGAGACTTTTTTTTTAAACTAAAGTATGGTCAATTATAATGTGTCAATTTCTGGTGTACAGCACAATGTCCTAGTCATGCATATACATACATATATTCATTTTCATATTCTTTTTCATTAAAGGTTATTACAGGATATTGAATATAGTTCCCTGTGCTATACAGAAGAAACTTGGGGGGGTTAATCTATTTTTATATATAGTGGCTAACATGTGCAAATCTCGAACACCCAGATTTATCCCTTCCCACCTCCTTTCCCAGGTAACCATTAGATTGTTTACTATGTCTGCAAGTCTGTTTCTGTTTTGTAGACGAGTTCATAGTGTCTTTTTTTTTTCCTTTTTCCTTTTTAGATTTCCACATAGGAGTGATATCATGTGGTATTTTTCTTTCTCTTTCTGGCTTACCTCACTTAGAATGACCATCTCTAGGTCCATCCATGTTGCTGCAAATGGCATTATTTTATTCTTTTTTCTGCTAAGCAGTATTCCCAGATGAGACTTTAAATACTTTCAAAAGCCCTTCTGACCAGCAGTGGAACTATCTTTATTAGCAGTTTTCTGGGGCTCAGTATGATAGTCTGGCCTCTCAGCTCCTTCACCTACAAAGAAATTTAGAGACCTAGAAAATGAATATTATGAAATGCTAAAAATCACTAAAAAGACAGGAAAAGTACTTTGTTGGGGGAAAGGCAGTCTTCATGGTTTTGATGAGGACGATGTTGCTATTTTCAGAATGGTCAGGCTCATTTGAAGCTGCAAATGACTGGTCTATTTTTTTTTTTTTTTCAAAGTATGTTTGAAGGATTCTGAACGCAGTGGAGAAAATAGTTTGAAATTTTCATCCCAATTGCAAAATAATGGAAACAGGTCAAATGATGATTGATGGGGGACTGACTGATGATATTATGGTGCAGTTGTTCACTGGAATGCCATACAGCTGTTTAAAAAACAAAACCAAAAAGCACACTGAGAAAGATCTCTGTGACCTAATAGGGAAAGCCATCCAAAATTTTATTTAAAAAAAATTTTAATGGACAAGATATTGTATATTCTAGGCTACATGGTGTATAAAAGTAGAAAAGGAGGAAAAAAAGAATCTATAGTCATTTGCTTGTATACACATGAAGAAACCCTGAACAGATACACAGAAATAATAATAGTGGTTCCCCAAGGGAATGAGGGTGGGATGAAACTGGGCAGCAGCTATGAGACTGGGGCTGGGAGGCAGATTTTTTACTGTGTGCCTTTCATGATTTTTGAACCATTTGAAGATATTATCCCCCAAAATTAAAAACAAAGTTACAACTCTAAAAACTTAGTGTTGACTACTTAACTTGTTTTTCCCTTTGAAGGAAACTTGTTGTTAGTTCTGTAAGGAGAGAGATGCCAAATGTGCAGGCTGTAACTTGCCAGCAAATAGCAGAGAAGGGTGATTCCTTATATTAAATCCCTGCTGCCAAACAGAATGATGTTTGAGGACTCAGGGGCTTACTTCTGTTCTCAAGAGGAGCCTCTTCTAGAGCCTAAGAGAAGTGCCAAGGGATCTCTGGTTAACATGTTTCCTCCCCAACTCAGGTAAGAGAACAGTGCTGAGTAATACTTTACTAAACCTGAACCCTTTGAAAAATCTTCTTCTTCCTGTTCTGAGCTATTATCAAGGTAGATTAGCACTATCCACAAGAATTTTCTGCAATGATAGAAATGTTTTGTATCTGCACTACCCTATATGTGGTAGCCACTAGCCACATGTGGCTACTAAGCACTTGAAATGTAGCTAGTGTAACTGAAGAACTGATTTTTCAATAGTATTTAAATAGCCACATATGGACAGTGCCAAGTAGTCACACAATTCTGGTTAAAGCAAGAGAGGCACTTCTTAGGCCTACTATAATTCTGGGTTCTTGGGGGGAAAAAAAAAACTGTGTGCAAAAGTTCTACCTTCTGAAAAATGTTATTTATTCATTCAACAAATATATATTAAGCACTGACTATGGGCCAGATGCTATTATAATTCCCATGAACATAACAATGCCACTACCCTCATAGACCTTACTTTCTAATGCAAAGATTAGCAAACTAGCAATTTGCATGCACTATCCCATTTAATCTTTGAGACAACTACTCTCTACATTGGTAAAAAGTGAAACTGGGGCCTGAGAGTGGATATTTCTAACAAGCTTCCAGGTGATGTCGATGCTGTTTGTTCACAGGTCATAACCTCTGTGTCAGTGACTCTCAGCCCTGGTTACACATTAGAATCATCTGAGGAAAGTTTTAAAAAGATGATATCCAGGCCCCACCCCCTAGAGATTCTGATTCAGTTAGTCCAAGACCCAGGCATTAATACATTTATAAAGCTTTCCTCATGATTCAAATATACAACCAGGCTTGAGAATCACTTCTCTGTTGAAACCCTACGGAACTGTAATAAAGAGAACATTCAAAGACCAACGATCTAGTTCTAACTCTGATGTGACACTTTGAAGCAAGTTGCTTCCCCTCTCTGGGGCTCTGTTTTCCTTGCAGGTGAAAAATGAGGAGGCTCAAACCAGATGATCTCAGAGGGTGCAAGCTCACTGCTTTGTCAGGCCCTCACACAAATAAGTGGGACCCTCAGAAGTTCCCAGGTCTCCCTATGGCATTGGGGGCAGCAACATGATCCCCAAATGCCAAGTCCATTTAGGGTGAAACTCACTGGCTGGCGTCCCTTGTTTGGCAATTTATCAATACAGAAATGTTTCCATGTAGCGACTCTGCCTTACGTACGATAGAGCTAGAATTGGAGTTTGAAATGATGGTTTAACGATTGTGAGAGTAGTATTTCATTATAGGAAACTTGGAAGATTACAGAAAGTATCAAGAGGAAAACCCTATAACCCCTAGAACTGTGTTTTTATAACAGCCTTCTTTATGAGACGAGTAAATGACATTGTGATCAAATGATTTCCCACAGAAACCGGGATGGCTGGGTGGCCCAGAAAGGCCTCCCCAACAAAAGTCCTAAAGGCTAAAACCCTATTATTAATCCTTGGTAAATGCAGCTCCAAGCCTGGACTCAAGCGTGGGCTCCTAATTAGAGCATGGGAACTGTAGACTATAAACTAGAGGATCTTTTAACAGTGCTTTCTTGCAGAACTGGTAGTGAGCAACCTTGGTTTCTTCATCGATGGATCACCCACTATGAAAAATTCTCCTGAATATTTCTGCACTGCTTTTGAAATCTTTAGGCGAAAGATACTGGGTAAAAAGCTTAGCCCTTTGCTTTCACTGAGAGTAACTGGGTGATCTAGATCTTTACTTCTTTAGAAATGTACATGGGAGGGAATAGCACTTAGGAGTCAGAAGAAGAGTGGGCTGGGACCAAACAGTTCTGGATTCCAACCCAACCAATGCCTGTTACAGACTGAATGTTTGTATCCCCACCCCCTACCCACTGCCCTGACCAGTTCTTCTGTTGAAGCCTTAACCCCACAATGTGATGGTATTTGGAGATGGGGCCTTTGGAAGGTAATTAGGTTTAGATGAGGTCATGAAGGGTGGGGGCCCTGATGGGATTAGTATCTTTTATGAAGAGGAAGAGAGACCAGAACTCTCTGTCTCTCCACCATGTAAGGACACCAAGAGGAGGCAAGCATCTACAAGCCAGGAACAGAGCCCTCACCAGATAACTGAATCAGCCAGCAGCTTCATCTAGGACTTCCCAGCCCCTAGAACTGTAAGAAATAAATGTCTGTTGTTTAAACCACACAATCAATGGTATTTTTGTTACAGCAGCCAGAGCTGACTGAGACAACCTCTTACTCCTCCTTTTCTTTATGCAGATGTGGTAATTGTATCCACCTCACAGGGTTACTCTGAAGCTTTAATGATAAACTGTATGTAAGTAGAACACTGAGCACAGTATTTGGAACGTAGTTATGGCTCAGAAAAGTAGTACTATTATGAATAATAATGATGATAATAATAATAATAATTTTAAAAAACTTAGCTATTTTGAGATATGGCTGACTTCAAGACAGAAACAAATGCATGTCCTTCTGCTTCTCTTTTAGATGGATCGGTCTCTGTGGAAATCCTGAGTGTTAAAACATCCAACAAGGCTGAAGCTAGCTCTTGTCACCATGCAGACATTACTTCGTGCCAAGTATTTTCAGTGCCTGACAATTCCTGGTTCTGTGAGAGCATTGCATAAAGATTATAGACCAGGGATCCCTCAGAATTTCTCCAACTATGAATCCATGAAACAGGACTTCAAATTGGAGGTTCCAGAATATTTCAACTTTGCTAAAGATGTCCTTGACCAATGGACCAATATGGAAAAGGTATGGAGCAAGGGCCAGTCAAACTGCAGTTTCTCAGTTAAGAGTGATTTTTCCCTCAGAGGACACTGGGGAATGTCTGGAGACAATTTTGTTGCCATAGTTAGGGGAGGGTATGTCCTAACGATGGAGGCCAGGGGTGCTGCTAAATATCTCATAATGCACAGGACACCTGGCTCAACATGTTCCGTGGTTGAGAAAGCCTGGGTTACAAAAACATAGGATTATAGGTGAACTTTTTTAAGAACAAAAAGGAGTATAGTGAAGAGGGAATCCAAGAGCCAGAAATGGTAGGAAATGAGGCACAGAAAGAGTACTGAGAGAAATCTACAGGGATGAAAGAATTCTAAGTCTATAGAAAGAAAAATAATCAGGCTAAATGAGAAATGACATGTGCCAGAAGAAATGACATGTCTCTCAACGTCTAGAAATGAGGACCCTAGAGTTATTCCCAAATACTCCAAGTATGTCCTAACTAACAATGACCTGTGAATTTTCTTCAGAGAAAATATTCCATTAAGTCAGTTGAAATAGAATTGAGCTGCATAACCACCCTGAATCTATGACTGGTTTATTTTTCCTCAGGCTGGAAAGAGACCTTCTAATCCAGCCTTCTGGTGGATAAATGGAAATGGAGAAGAAGTGAGATGGAGTTTTGAGGACCTGGGATCTTTGTCTAGGAAATTTGCAAATATCCTTACAGAAGCCTGTGCCCTGCAAAGGGGTGATCGAGTAATTGTGATTCTTCCCAGGATCCCAGAGTGGTGGCTTGCAAATATAGCCTGTATGCGAACAGGTTAGTAGTATTTGCAGTCTGATCATATTTAAATTAGGCTGGATGAAAGATTTTTCAGAACATCTAAGTAATCATGAGACATGATTTTATTTGGGCAAATTATTTGAGGAACTGTCACAACATGATATGATTCTCAGGAACTTAAACATGTGTTGGAAACATGCCATATCTTTTGACCCAGACTATGAATTGGGTTTCTCATGATGGAATAGATTTAAGTGAATGGCAAGCAACAATGAAACACCTTTATATCTACTTCTTTTCTCCTCCTATAGGACCCGTGGTCATCTGAAACCCAACCAGTCACAAACTCAAAAAACCCATCCTAGTTCTTGTTTCACACCTTTATTCCTCTCGTGGTTAATAACCATTGGTCTGATGCCCTAAGCTGGTCATCTGCAATTCCTCCTCCCTAATCAGTTCCTACATCTTGTAAATTTGACCTCCCCCACCCCCCAGCATGCTGCCTCTTCTCTAATTCCATTGCCATTGCTTTACTTCATTTCCTTACCATCTCCTGAGACGATTTCGAAATGCTATATTTTAGCATTATCCCTCCTCATGACTCAAGCAAGAGGTGTTTATTGGGCACTTGATATGTTTTAGGAGCTTTGGGGTTTAGGGTCCAGTGGGAGAGAGAGTGTCAGGAGTTAAGTAAACACATAGTGGGGTCAATGTGACCAGTACTATAAAAAGGAAATAGCACAGGAGCCATCAGAATGTATCAGAGGAATAGCTCCATAGTCTGAGAGAAGGTCAGGGGGATATTTGAGCTGAAACCTAAGGGATGCGTTAGTCAGTGGGAGAAGGTGCAGTTGATGGGAGCATTCTAGGTAAATGGAAAAGCTTCCACAAAGGTCCTGAGGTAAGAAATAACTTGTAGATTTGAGGAAATGAAAACAATCCAGTGTGAATGTGGGTACTGACTGGGGTCCACCTTATCCCAGGGACTATCATATGTGAAATCCCATGTCAGATACTTCTCCCCTAGGCATGCTTGGGTGAGTACTGCCAGGATTTGCTTAGTAGTCTCCTTTTTCTACATTCTGTGGCTGCAGTATCCCCTTCTGAGATCGATTCTGTATTAATATATCAGAGTATGGTTTAATCTTGCTGCTCTGTGAATCCTTGTTTTTTGACACTATCAGTATCTCTGTTCTGATCTATTTTATGTTGTGCGTACAGTTTAGCTCTTGGAAGGCAATCTATTCCTCTTATTTCTCAGTTCTCAGAAATATACTGCCCTGTAGCCCCCAGTGCCAACAACAAATTCATATCACATTTAATTTTCAAACTCTTTTGTATTATAGGCCAAATCCCTTTACAACAGAAATCTCAGTATATAATTATTTTTAAAAATATTAATTTCCTATGAGATGTTCCTTTACTTTAAGTAATATTTACCACAAAAAGTTAGTATAACACCCAATCTCAGTCCACAGATTTTGAAGAAGTTTCTATAATGCATGTGATCCCTCTGGAATAAATATTCACCCATTTGCTCATTTTATCTTCACAAAAGCATTCTGGTTAGGAAGGGGAAGTCTCATTTTATGAACAGGGAGGGAAAAGCTTTCATGGATGGGGGAAAAGGAACATTCAGTCATTTGCCTAAAAGCATTCAGAAAGTCAGTGGTAGGACCTAGTGCCCGCTCTAGCATTTTCTAGAATTTTCATAAAATTGCAAAATAGGAATAGTTCTTAAAAATCATCTAGGTGGGGGAAGTCAGCATCATGGTAGTGCGAGCTGTTTCCTTCGTCTCTCCTCTTCAGTCCACAACTAGTAAAATATCCGTAACTCAACAAAGGTTCCTCTGCCCAACACACCAGGATGCCAGAGAGACCCACACATCAGTATATCTGAAGGTGGGTGGATTGGAACATAGGAAGTGGAGCCAAAGGAACAGGAGAGAGGGTGCCTGTGACCCTGGCCCTTCAGCCACAGTGGATGAGAGTACAGCTCCAGGGAACCCAGTAGTAGCCGGGGAGGTGGCGCACACAACTCCAGCTTCCCAGCTGCAGCCAAAGGGGCCTAGGCAGCTGCAGCAGCAGGGCCTGGGACTCTAGCCCCATCAGCCACAGTGGCACCTAAGACTCCCAACACCCGCAAACCTAACAACCCTGATGGGACAGAGGTGCTCACCATCCCGGTGCCCTCAGTGGTGACAGGAGCAACAGCCATAACACTGGCAGCAGCAAGGTACCAAGGGCCTCAAAGGCACAAGCAGCAACAGTGAGGGCTCCCCTAAGACCCCTGGCAGAGGAGGTGAAGGGTGGAAAATGCTGATTCTCAAGTACAGTCAGAGGCAGCTCGGGTTAGAGAAATCAAAGACCTGTGCTATAGTTCCACCTACTGAAAAACAGAAGAAAGTCCTCTAATTTCCCACCTGTTGAATTGTTAGGATCAAACTAAACAAATCTTACTTAGTAAGAAAGATACTGGCTCCTTCAAATGTGTGGGTAGAGGAACAACTCATCAAGCACTGTGAAAAAGCACAGTGACTCAGTAAAAACGAAAAGAAAGTGACAATTCTTCAGAAACCAGACTTAAATCATGGAAGATTGCAATCTGATAGAGAATTCAAAATAGCTGTTAATGAGCTAGCTATTAAAAAAAAAAAACCTAAGCGTCATTTCAATTAGCTCAATAATAAAATTAATGAACAGAAGGAATATTTTACTAAAAGGCTGAACCTCTAAAAAAGAAACAAATAGAAATTCTGGAGCCAAAGCACTCAATAAAGGATATAAAGAATGCAATAGAAAGCATTGGAAATAGAGCAGACCAAATGGAAGAGAGAATAAAGAAGCTCAAATACAGAAATCTAGAGATGATTCGGATAGGAGAGAAAAGAGAACTAAGGAGGATTTTAAATGAAGAAATTATGAGAGAACTATCTTGGGGGAGGGTATAGCTCAAGTGGTAGAGCACATGCTTAGCATACACGAGGTCCTTGGTTCAACCACCAGTACCTCCATTAAAAAAAAAAACTAATCATAAATAAATAAGTAGACCTAATGACCTCCCCCACCAAAAAAAGGTAAAATAAAAAATAAATTTAAAAAAAGAGAGAGAGAACTATCTGACTCTATTGGGAAAGACAACATAAGGATAATGGGTATACCAAATAGAGATGAGATGGGGAAAGGAGAAGAGACTTTATTTAAAGAAATAATAGCTAGAACTTTCCAAATCTGGGGAAAGAACTGGATGTACAAGTCCAGGAAGCTAAGAGAACACCTAATTACCTCAAAGCAAAAAGACGTTATTCAAGACACATTATATAAAACTGTCAAAAGTCGATGATAAAGAATTTTAAAGGCAGCCAGGGAAAAAAGACAGTCACCTACAAAGGAAGCCCCATTAGGTTATCAGCAGATGTCTCAGCAGAAATTCTGCAGGCAGGAGAGAGTAAAATGATATACTCAAAATATTTAAAGATAAAAACTGTTGGCCAAACATATTGTATCCATCAAAGTTATCCTTCAGATACAAAGGAGAAATATAGACTTTCCCGGAAAACTAAAGCTGAAGGGGTTCATCACCACTACATCTGCCTTATAAGAAATGTTGAGGGCTTCTTGAAGATGGCCAGGTGTGAGGACATGAAGTCCATCTCTCCCCACGAACACATCAAAAATACATCTATGAGTGGAACAATTTTCACTAAAAATTAATTGGAAACTGGCAGAAGGGCTCCTGTACAACCAAGGCTGTAAGAAAGATACACCCATAAACAGGTAGGACAAGAGGAAAAGTGATCACATGAGGACCTGTGCCTACCCCTGGGAGGGGACTCAGAGGAAAAGGGAGGTCACCCAAGTGGACACCTGCCCTGGGGAATGAACAGGTCAGGGCGCAGACCAGGCATCCTAGTCATACTACTACATACATACATGGAGTCCTACTCATAGGAGACAAGCTCCATTGGCTGCTTGGAGATGGCTGGGACAGGTAGAAGGGCTGGCGAAGCCTGGATTCCAGGGGTGCTGGCTTGCCCCCCAGGCAGGGTGGAGAGAGGTGTGCCCTAGCAGCTTCTAGATTTCCCGAGACCATCTCACTGTGTGCCCCAGCCCAAGCCAGCCGAATGCTCCAGCCCCACGCACTCCGTGCCACAGCATGGCCCTAGATCTAGGGCAACCATGACCAGGGACAAGATACAATGGTGGGCTGTGTCTGTGTGGAGCTGCAGGTGCCCACACAAGCAGAACACCGGACCTCTGTAGGCTCACAGGCCCCACTTGCTTCACCACTCCCGTCCTTTGTGGCAAAGGTCCCTGTGCAGGAAGAAGAAAAACACACACTTATAGGGAACAGAGCCAACATGAGATGGCCAACAGGCGTATGAAAAGATGCTCACTATCACTAATTATTAGAGAAATACAAAACAAAACCAGTGAGCTATCACCTCACACCTATCAGAATGGCTGTCATCAAAAAGTCTACAAATAACAAATGTTGGAGAGGGTGTGGATAAAAGAGAATCCTTGTACATTATTGGTGGAAATGTAGACTGGTGCAGCCACAGTATAGAAGTTCCTCAAAAATTAAAAATAGAACTACCATATGAGCCCAAAATTCCACTCCTGGGTATATACCTGGAAAAAATAAAAACACTAATTCAAAAAGAGACATGCCCTCTGATGTTCACAGAAACACTATTTACAATATCCAAGACATGGAAGCAATCCAAGTACCCGTCAACAAACAGTTGGATAAAGATGTGGGGGGGGGGGTGTGTGAATATTAATCAGCCATAAGAAAGAATAAAATTCTGCCACTGCAGCTACTTAGATGGACCTAGAGAATATTATGCTTAGTGAAATAAGTCAGACAGAGAAAGACAAATAGTGGAAGCACAGAAAAGATAAATGCCTCAATCCTTCCCTTTGGAAAGAAACCATAAAACATTCGTGTATGTTTTAAGAGGCACTGAACTGACTTGGTTAAATGTACAGCTCTGAAGTCAGGCTGCAGGGTTCAGTCTGTGCACTGCCATTTGCTACTTCAGTGATCTTGGGCAAGTTATTTATAGTGTGGACTAAGAAAGCCACCTGCCATGTCAGTAAACAAAGGATGTTGCAGCCACTGAGCCATCAGCCACTACAGCCGCCCCCAGCAGTGAGCCCTGAGGGAACTCAAGATGGGAAAGAACAGATAGTTATGGTGCTTTTCAAAGGAATAATTTCAGTGAACCCAGATGCTTGCATCTTCCCCTACATAGAAAAACACTAAATTCATTAACTTGAGATATCTGGTTTTCTTTAATTAATAGTAATTGATGTTCCGACTACCTCCTTTTTGTTGCAAAACCCTCTACGTATGGTGGCTCCTTCCTTACCCCTTCGGAATAGTCCCTCGGAGCTATCTGAGAGGCTGCCTCCTGGGCTTGAGTCCTCAGAAAGTCCACCAAATTAATCATAATTCTCAACTTTTAGCTTGTGCATTTTTTTTAGTCAACAATAGCTTTTATGTTTTGGGTTTTTTGGTAGGGATTCAATGAGTTAAAACATGCAAAACACTCAAGTACTCAATAAATCTTGGTTAATATTACTTTTCAATCAAAACTCTCTTTAAGTTGAATGTGATGAATGTTCTACAGATAAAAGATAATTATCTAGTATTGAACATCTTTTCATGTTTGGTCAAAAGGGTCATAGACTTTGAGGTCCCTTGAAAGGCAAAAGCAGAATAATGAAAGGAAGACAAATAGACACCTTGCCTGGAAAACTGACCAACTCACTCTGAGAAATGCAGAATGCACCTGAGTTATCTACACTACCCTAATTGTGGAAAAATATGCACAACCTAAAAGTTGAGAATTATGTTGTATTTGGTGGACAAAACTGAGGACTCAAATCCTGCTTTTCTCCATTGTGAACCACAGTTGGGGGTGGCTACAGTGGCTGATGGCTTGAGGATTCCACATCCTATGGTTACTGATATGACAGGCAACATTTTCCGTCCACATAATTAATATGATGAAAGAAATCCTTTCTAAACATTTTCTTTTCTTCTCCTTTAGGGACAGTTTTAATTCCAGGAACCACTCAGTTGACCCAGAAAGACATCCTTTACAGACTACAATCTTCAAAAGCAAAGTGCATTATCACCAATGAAGTTTTAGCTCCAGCCGTAGATGCCGTTGCATCTGAATGTGAAAATCTGCACTCCAAGCTAATTGTGTCTCAGAAACCCAGAGAAGGGTGGGAGAACCTCAAGGAGATGATGAAGTGAGTAGCCTTAATTGTTATAGAACAGCTTCGCCCAAAAGAAAGGCAACATTGATCAGATAGTCGACCCATGATTGAGCAGAAAAATGAAAATTAGAAAAACAGACAGTCACTAGCTGGGGCCTAGGGCAAGTGTGTAGGAAGGTCAGTCACATGAGTGGGGTATAGATGAGGCAGGCACTGGTCAAGCAGAGGATGTTCAGAGAGCGAGAGAACACCCACCTTGAGCAACCTGACTATACAAAGCACTTCCAATATACTAACTCATTTAAATCTCGCAGCAACTTAGGGGACAGGTACTGTGATTATGCAGATAAATCAGGTCAAATGCTACGATCTGGAAGAGCTGGGTTCCAAACTCAGGCAGTCCGGCTTCTGAGCCCACAGAATTCCTAACTGCTAAGTTCACTGCTTCTGAGAGACTGGCACGATAAACCTGCCTTAGATTTCAAGAGCAACCATATTTATGATCAAAGTGTAGGTACACAGCTATAGGTACTAACTTTTTTTAAAGAAAAAAAATATGGAACCATAAATTAAACATTTGGTTTAGCTTTGTTAGAATTTAAAAATAGCTTTTCTGTATGTCTCATGGCCAGATATTTCTGATTCATTCATTCTCAGCTCAATATTCCCAGGTAAAAATCGGTATGCTTCTTAGACACTCAACGTGCAGAGTTTACCTCCTCTCAGCTGCCCTGATGTATAGCATACATAGAAGCCCACTTATCCTTCAGAACTAAAATGTTTTCTTTCTCTTTAAGGCTTTTCCTTCCCTGGGCAGAGACTTAGATCCTCTTCGGTCTTATTGTGTGCTGTATTCAGACCTATGTAGACTCTCTTGTGGGAAACAGAAAAACCATCCTTTTGAGGGGTCAGCAAATGTTTTCTATACAAGGGATGGATAGTAAATATATAGTACATGTACTCACCTCTGCTGTCATAGTGTGGAGAGCAGCCATAGACAGTATGTAAAAGAATGGACATGGCTGTGTTCCAATAAAACGTTACCTGCAAAAACGGAAGTCAGGCCAGATTTGTCCTGTGGGCTGTAGTTTGCCATCCTTAAATCATTACCCATGACTTCTACTAACATACTCATTGTTTTTTAATGAGATGAATTTATTTTAATTTTTAAATGATCACATAATAAAATGAAATTTTGGGGGCATTATAGTTCTATGAATAAATACGTGTACAGATTCATGTAACTACTGCCTCAATCAGGACACAGCTCATTTCCATTACCCTAAAAGAACTCCTACATTCTATCCTTTTATTTCCACATCCTCCCCCTACCTTGAATTCCTGGCAACCATTAACCTTCTTTTTCTTTTTTTTTTAAACACTTCTATTGTGGTATGGTTCCTGTACAGTTAACTACACATATTTCAGATGTACAATTTGATGAATTTTGACAGATGTATACACCCATGAAAACCATCACCATAATCACGATAGCTAACATTTCCATCACTGCCCAGGAGGTGCAATTTTTGAATTCCCAATTTATCTCTTCCCACCCTCTTTACCCTCTGGTAACAAGTTTGTTCTCTATGTCTGAGTCTGTTTCTGATTTGTAGATAAGTTCATTTGTGTCCTTTTTGGTTTTTTTTTTTAGATTCCACATATAAGTGATATCATATGGCATTTTTCTTTCTCTTTCTGGCTTACTTCACTTAGAATAACGATCTCCAGGTCCATCCATGTTGCTGCAAACAGCATTATTTTATTCTTTTTACTGTCTCATTTTTTAAAACATACATTTTAAAGCATCCACAGTGAAGGGGAAGGGGAAATTCTTCACATATCCATGCTTACAAGATCGTAGAATCTTCCTTCTGTTGAAAGTATGATAAAATTCTTGAGTTTTTTAACTGCTTCAAATTTTCTTCATCATACAGTAAAAAGCTATGAAGTCAGCTTGTTATAAATGGGATATTGATGGCAAAGTTTAGTTTGCTTCTGGAAATCACCTCAAAAGATGGAGAGAGAGAGATGGCTTTTACCTTGGAGTTCAACCTAGGACACTGGGGCCTGACTCATGAGATGAAGAGATCAGAGTAAATTCTTTTCTGTCGTAACAGTCTATGACACTGTGTTTAATGTGCAGAATTATTGTAATTCTTCCTTCATAGACATGCCAGTGACAACCACACTTGTGTGAAGACAAAACACAATGAGATGATGGCCATTTTCTTTACCAGTGGAACAAGTGGATCTCCGAAAATGACCGGACACACCCACAGCAGTTTTGGTTTAGGATTATCTGTAAATGGAAGGTACTTTCACAGAACAGCAGCTTGAAGTGTCAACGCTACAAAGGTGATGATTCCTTTGTTGGTCTTTTAAATTTGTTTTCATATATACACACCAAGTCTATTCTTTGTCTTCCCAGGTTCTGGCTGGACTTGACCCCTTCAGATGTGATGTGGAATACCTCGGACACAGGCTGGGCAAAATCTGCATGGAGTAGTGTTTTTTCTCCATGGATCCAGGGAGCATGTGTATTTGCACATTATTTGCCACGGTTTGAGCCAACTTCCATCTTGCAAGTAAGGCAGAGCACAGGAGGTCAACTTTTAGAAATGCATTAGGGCTGTCACTGACAGGACTGGTGAATAAAGTAACCTAAAGAAATCAGAGTAAACAACATGAGTTAAGGTATTTCACATCTGGAAAATCAAATAAGCCTGAAAAAGAAATACAGAGGAAAGGTATGAGTGCATTTATGTTAGAATAAACAGTGTTTTAAGTTTCTGCTGTGTCTACCATAGACTGTTAGGTACTTATTACAAATTGTGGTAAGACCACTTCTCAATTGCAGACACTTTGCAAGTTTCCCATCACAGTCTTCTGTTCAGCACCAACTGCATATCGAATGCTTGTACGGAATGATAAGACCAGGTAAGAAAGGTTGGTTGGCAAATGGGCACTTAGCTGGGGGAAGGGGAGAGGAAGAGGAAGCTATAGCATAAAAGGTCTCTCTGCCTAAAAACATAGTTCCAGCCCTGTCTTCTCCTTCTCCTCCTTCTTGCTTACATTCTGTAAATGATAATTATTACATTCAGGGCGGGTTCCCCAAGCAGGGAGAGGAATGGGAGGATTCAGCCACATGTATAGTTCTGAGCCCAGTGGTTATGAATAAGAAACTGTCTTAATCTTTTGTATGATGACTGTTACTTGCACTAAGAAAATAGAGGAGTCATCCCTATTTATAACTCTATCCCAGCAGAGAGGAAAGATGAACATCCTTTATTACTAATTCCATTCGAAAGTATGGATTGGTAACTAATTTTAAATTGATTTTATTTAATTTTTGAATAGGAAATAATTCACATGGCATAAAATTCAATAGGTACAAAAGGATGTATAGAGAAAAGTCTTCCTCCACATCTTGTCCTCAATCTCAGTTTGCCCTCTCCCCGAGATCTATGCATGCACAAGCCAATATGTTCTCCCTGTCTCTTTTATAATGGGAACATGATATGCACACAGTTCTGCACCTTTCTTTCTTCACCTAACAATACATCCTGGAACTATGCTGTCCAAGTTGGTAACCGCTAGCCACATGTAGGTATTTAAATTTTAAGTAAATTAAAAATTCTGTTCCAGACTATAGTTAATAATAATACTATAGTCCATATTTGAAGTTGCTAAGAGGGTAGATTTTAAAAGTTCTCATCACAAGAAGAAATATTTTTGTAACTATGTAGGGTGACAGATGTTGACTAGACTTACTGGGCTGATCATTTCACCATATATACAAATAACAAATTATTACATTGTACATCTAAAACTAATACATTATAGTCAATTATACCTCAATGAAAAAAAAAATCAGTTCCTCAGTTGTGCTAGTCATGCTTCAAGTGCTCAATAGCCACACAGGGTTAGAGGAGACAATAATGGACAGCTCAGATTATACAAATTTCTGTTATAACAAAATGTTCTTTTGGACAGTACTATCCAGGAGCTTCTTTATTCCTTTTTAACAACTGCATAGTATTCCATTGCATAAATACTCCACAGCCAATTTAACCAGACAACTGGTAAACTTTTCATCACTGATTTAACATATTACTATGTGGTACCTTCCCTAGGAATAGCATGGCTTTTCTTCGCAACAAATTACATCTCCCTCACAAATCAAGGGGAGAAAAGAAAAAAAATCTGATGTTTTGGGAGTCCTTTTATGATAGAATGGTTTGTTTATTTTGTATTGGAGAGGGAGGGGAGTTAGGAAAAAACTAAAACAAATTTTATGTTGAAATTTCATTAAAACAATCCTAATTTCCATTTTTCTCCATTTTCTTCCTAAATTTAACTTGTTATCTGTCTTCTGAGAAGCTCTAAGTTCAAAAGCTTAAAGCACTGTTTGAGTGCCGGGGAACCAATCAACCCTGAAGTGACTGAACAATGGAGAAATAAGACGGGTCTGGATATCTACGAAGGATATGGACAGACTGAAACGGTATACAGACCTCGCTGAAAAGACAAGGCTGGACTAGATTCGGTTAGATGAATAGAAGCTGAAGTGTTTATGAAATCTTTATCAATTGTTTGATGAATAGGGAGGGAGTGGAGTGATTAGAACAGTTTAAAAAAAACAAAAACTTGAGGGATGTTAGTTGCAAAATTGCTCTGTGACATATACAGTTTAAATAGCCATTCACTGAGAAAAAGCACTATATAATTAACAAAGGTAAGGGCATTAAAATATTTTTAAATAAAAAAATACTAGATCTACAAAAATATTCTGACTTAAGTAATAGGGAACTTTCTTAGGGCTGCCTCAAAAATGGAAAATGCTAGGGGTAGGGTATAGCTCAAGAGGTACAGTGTGTGCTTAGCATGCATGAGGTCTTGGGTTCAATCCCCAGTACCTCCATTAAAAAAAAAAATTAAATAAATAAACCTAATTACCTACCCCCTACAAAAAAAAAAAAAAGGAAAATGCTGAGTTCCTGTCCTTGTTACTTGAAATACTAAGAGTTTGACGGACAGCTCCTTGACAAACATACTGTAAAAAGGGTTCTCTAAAGAGCCTGTAGAAATAAGAATGAGAAGAGATTCTAGAGGAAATGAGTGAAATAGTAACAAAAGTGGCTGTTATGTAGGAAAGGGAGAGGATAAGATGGAGCAGACAAGAGAAAGGCTGAAAGAAATTTTTCAGTGTGTCTTTATGTAATGCTTCAATTTATAAACCAGGAGAATGTAGTACTTGGTCAAGAATTAAAATGCCAAAAAATAAAATAAAAACAAAAATTGACAAATTTCTTAAATAGAGACAGCATAATAAGTATCATGCAAATACAAGTACAAATGTTTTCATAAATATGGGTATTTTAGTAGTTATAAATTTATTTAGTGTTATAACTCATATTTGTTTGTTTAGTATCTATCTCTGTACTTCATGAGAGCAGAGAATTTATTTTGAGCCTGGTCCATAGCAAGTTCTCAATAAATATTTGTTGAATAAATGCATGGTGGATGAATGAATACATTTAAGTTACTGGTAATGTTACTTGACTTTACCATTCTTCTTCACTAGGTGCTAATCTGTGGAAATTTTAAGGGAATGAAAATTAAGCCTGGATCAATGGGAAAGCCTTCACCTGCCTTTGATGTTAAGGTTTGTATATCCCTTTCCAGGAAAATATTTAACAACCCAATCTGTTTACCACCTACCCCACTTCTGCTCCCTTATACTCCTAGTTTTAGGAATGATTATGCTCCTTTCATGACATCTTAACTTCCATGTAGAGATGGAAATGTGTTAGAAATGTTAGTTTATTGGTCTTTTTTTTTCCCAAAGCAGTTGCTTATGCCAAGTAGTTCTAAGCATTTTATAAATATTAATTTCCAGAAGGAACCTATGAGAGACACAGCAATATTAGAACCATTTTACAGATGAGGACCAGAGAGGTTAAGGAAACACCAAGGTCATACAGATCGTAGCTGCTAGTGCTAGGATTCAGTCCCAAGCAGTCTGGTTCCGGTGTCCATACTCTTAACACCACCACCACCCTGCCCCTTCTGGTTAGGGAGCTCCAGAACTCCTAAAAGGGTCAAGTGGACCAAAAGGGGCTACAGTTGACAGTGGCTGCAGCATTCTCCCTCTCTTCCTGACGGACTGCCTGACCAGTTCCTGGCTCTCCTGTAACCACCGCCATTTTCACTACCTGATCCCTATTTATCCCATCAGCACACGTTGTACAGGGTTAAAGCTGCTCTCTGATCAACCCAGACAAAGCCAAGGATAGCCAAAGGAAATTACATTAATACGCAAAAGGAAACAATATCAACACAAACACAAAACGAAGGAGTTTCAGAGACCTCAGAACCAAACTTAATGAGGGTTAGCTGTAGATTAGATGAATATTTCCCAAGCTTCTCTGATCATAAAGAATCACCGGGGTGTGTTAGGGGATAGAAGGACCCCTGAATTGGAAAGCCCACCAGGTGGGTAGGCAAGCCCCCCCACCCCCCCAAAATGTGTGGGTTCTTGCCGGCCGACTGAGAAAGAATTCTCAATACAGGCAGAGGGACAAAGTGAAAACAAGAGCTGCTTTTATTGCTCAGAGAGAAAAGAAAACACTAGACTGGGGAGCCCTGCCAGCCAGGTAGCCTCTCCAACCCTCCCCCCGCCCCCGATCAGGCAGCGAGGTCTTTTATTGGAAGGCTTTGCCATTATTATCTTCATTCCAGAGGTGCCAGTCATCTTCTATTACTGGCTCTTTTCTCCCGTGGAGCTCAGCTCTAAAACAGAAACTTCAGGGGGAGAAAGAGAACAAAGAAATTCTGGGATATGTCCTTGGGACTGATGCCGTAGCAGTGGGACATAAAACGTCTTGCTGTATGGCTGAGTCCTTGGAACCAAGGAGCCAGATGTGGGATAAGAGACATGTCCTGCCTTTCATCAGCGTGACACTTTCTTCCCCTTGTTGGAAGCCAGCCAGGGTCAGTAAGCCTGCCTGATCACCTCTCTCAGGTGTTTGTTAAAAACACAAATTCTCAGGCTCCTTCTCTAGAGAGACTGTTTCAGAAAATTTAGGGTGGGACCCTGACATCTGTGTTTTAAACGAGCATCCCAGGTAATTCTTATAATCAGGTATGTTTGAGAAAGTTTACATGAGATTGATTGCTGATGTCACTGTTTATGGAATAAACCAGATGCTCGGTTCTTTCCCTCACTTTAACTTTGCTATGGGAACCTTGTCTAAAGGTAGGATTGCCTATTGGTTTTGGTCTGGCTCTGCTATTCGCCAGCTGAGTGTCTTTGGGTAAGTTGTTAAAAGTTGTCTCAGTTTCCTGATTTCTACAACAGGGACCAGGGTGAACCTCTTGTCCCAGTTTGCCTGGGACTTACCTGGTTTTAGTCCTGAGGACATCCCCCTGCCTTAGTCATGGGCACATCAAGTTGGTTTAACCCTAATAATAAATAACAGAACTGATTTCCTAGGTTTCTTGTGAAGATGAAATGAAATAGTATCTCTAGCAGGGAGGGTATAGGTCAGTGGTAGAGGGTGTGCTTTCGCATGCACGAGGTCCTCGGTCCAATCCCCAGTACCTCCATTAAAAATTTTTAAATAAATAAATAAATCTAATTACCTACCACCCCCCTCCCAAAAATCAGATAATATTTCTAAAGAGCATACCAAAATGCTTAGCACATACTAAAGGTCCAAAAGATAAGTGTTGTTAATTGTTATTTACCTCTCTCTTGAATTCCTTAACTTTGAAAAGCTTTTCTAAGAAGAGAAGGGGTAGGGAACATTAGCCACATTCTATAAACAGACTTAACAATAGTTCTATAAACAGACTTAACTATTGTTTGAGGCTGAATAGTTTTTGAGGCTGAACAGTATTTTGTTGTATGTATACACAACATTTTGCTTATCTATTCATCTGTTGATGAATGCTTGGGTTGCTTCCACATTTTAGCTCTTGTGAATAATGCTATGATGAACATGGGTATACAGATATCTCTTTGAGACCCTGCTTTCTATTCTTTTGAGTGTATACCCAGGAATGGAATTACTGGATTATATAGTCATTTTATTTTTAATTTTCTTAGAGACTGCTGTACTGTTTTCCATAGTGGCTGTACCATTTTATTCCCACCAACAGTGCACAGGGGTTCCAATTTCTCCGTATCTTAGCCAACACTTGTTATGTTTTGGTTTTTTTTGTTTTATTTTGTTTTGTTTTGTTTTGTTTGTTAGGAGCCATCCTATTAAGTGTGAGGTGGTATCTCATTATAGTTTTGATCTGCATTTCCCTAAAGCAGCCACCTTCATTTTTAACTCTTTCTCAAGGGCTCTTATTATTGGGCCCCTTGTTACCTAGCCAATATTATCTTTAGTGACATTTTGGCATCTGGGGGTGTACTCCAACCAGCTGGATGTCAGGTTTTTGCAACTTCAGAGACCAAGCTCATAATCTTCTTGTTTAAACATTCTAGGAACCCTTAAACGATGAGGAATGTGATCTCCCCAGAGATAGACTGTTTTGTCTGTTTTCCCATCTATTAAATAGTAGTCTGTGTTAAATAATTGGAACTCTTTAACATCTCTTTCCTATCAATAATTTCTTGATACCTGGAGCCAAATATTTCTGAGACGCCTGGGAGGGAAGTTATACTTTTTTATTTGCAAGAACTTAAGAGTAAGTTTTTACATTTAGAATTCCTTTGCCTTGCAAGCTTCTCATTGGGGACATAAGCCCTTTTCCTTCTGGAAAGGGCCAGATAAATATACCCTTATTTGCCAGCAAGCTACATCTCAGATTTGAAGGATGTGTATAAAAGCAGAGTAGAGTTTTCATATTTAGAAACAGCTAAAAAGTCAGCTGGAGCAAAATCAGATATATGAGATAAGCAATCAACCTGAGAAATGCTTATTTGGATTTGTAGAAAATGGATTGAACTCCCTGGAGAGATTCCACGGAGAACTGCAATGATGAAAAGCTTAGGATCTGGAGAGTGATTGTGAGATTTGAATTCCAGTTCAGTCATACACTGTGTTACTTAAAATCTCTGCACTTCAGTTTCCTCATGTGTAAAATGAGCATAATAATAGTTCTAACCAGATAGGGCTGTTGTAAGGACTAAAGAAAACAGTACATGTGAAATAGTTTCAGCATTAGCATTCATTACTTAGGATGTGGTAAGTGCTTAATAAATGCTAGCTACTTGTTTTAGAAAGTTTGAAAACCAGTAATGAAATATTTATTTGAGAGGAAAAGATAATTAAGATATATTGCTAAATGATAAAAGCAGGTTGCAAAACACTCTATTATAAAGTGATCCTATTTTTTTCCTATGTCTGTATCATCTCAAAGGATATAACCAAAATGTGATTATTGCTGGGTGGCAGAATTAAAGAAAAATTTTATTCTTCTATCACATTTTGCTAACCTGCACTTTGTATTTTTCAATAAGAATTTAAATAAATATATTTCTCTTAAGAATTTAAAGTATACATAAAATGTTCTAAAGTCTGCATTCTTAAATGGCAAAAAAACAAAACATGCAAAGCAAAGATTTCAGATGTGACATTAAATAAAAATTTCCTTAAATTATTGTTTCATCCTGGATTTTAATTTAATTTAATTTAATTTAATTTAATTTAATTTAATTTTATTTTATTTTATTTTATTTTATTTTATTCATCCTAGATTTTAGATGCAAATGGCAATGTTCTACCACCTGGACAAGAAGGAGATATTGGCATCCAAGTTCTACCTAACCGACCATGTGGCCTTTTTACTCATTATATAGTAAGAGACATTAAATAACATCTCATTTTCTTTGTATTTCTCAAAAGTGCTTGGTAACTCTCCCTATTTGCCACAAAATACACCTGGAATAGGTATTTGGCCTTTTCCTGAGAGATTCATTATCCCTCAGACAGGGAACTGGAGAAACACCCAAATGCTTATTAGAGAAGGGCACATTGGCCCCCCTAGGCTAGATGACTGCTCCAGGCCCATGAAGGTGAGAGGAAGGGAGCCCTAGAAAGAAGACAGCCCTCTTAACATCATGAATCCTCTCCACTATAAATCAGCACACAATCGTTTTCCTGTAATCTGATTAGGGGTCTCCCTTCATGGGAGGAGTGAGAGAGAAAGAATGGGGCAGTGAGACTTAAGTAAATTTCTTTCACTAGAGGCCTCTCAAGCTCCTTACTGTTCGCAAACATAGTTCATCTCTAATCACAGTATTCAAATTAGAGCAAAATTTACATCAATATAGTCAAAGGTCCAGGTTCTAACTGTCAGTGAATTTTACATCATGTAACAATACTTCCTTTTTCTTCCTGCCAAATTTACAGAATCAATTCTCTGTTTTTGTGTAAAACAAAACCAAATATAAAAACAAATAAACAACAACAACAACAACAAAACCCTGTCTGTTCTTTGGATTATGAGGGGTAGGAACTTTCTTTTAACTCTGGATATTGAATTCTCTCTTTTCCTACCAGTGTTTAGATATTAACCAGTTAACAAGAGACTTATTTAGCAGACTCTGAGCTCGAGCTCCTGCAATATTTATTTTGTGACTCATCTAAGAAAATTCTTAGGATGGCAGCATGCCTAGTGTTTGTAGCTAGAGTTTACTTTTCTTATATTTGGCTGGCTCAATGCTAGCCTTTCATCCCTATTTCACACACTAGCTCCTCTTTATTCCAAGGATTCTCAAAACCACCAAACTTTTCTTCCTTCTTAAAAATTTAAAAATCCAACTGAGGGGAGGGTATAGCTCAAGTGGTAGAGTGCATGCTTAGTATACATGAGGTCCTGGGTTCAATTCCCACTACCTCCTCTAAAAATAAATAGAAAACCTAATTACCTACCCCCTGGCCAAAAAAAAATACAGTAATAAATAAAATAAAAAATAAAATTTATTGAAAAAAAATCCGACTGAGCAGAAGGGTCACATTCATAATAATTTTAATTATTATTTGTTTTATAGGATGATCCTACAAAAACAGCTTCAACTCTACGAGGCAATTTCTATATCACTGGGGACAGGGGCTATATGGATGAGGATGGCTATTTCTGGTTTGTTGCAAGATCAGATGACATCATATTATCCTCTGGGTAATTTTTTCTTCATCTGTGGATATGTCTGTGTTGACTGATTGTAAGCATTCCAGAGTGAACCTTTTGCTCACCTTTATAAACTCCTGCCTTCTGTTTTATTTCCCAGTTACCGAATCGGACCGTTTGAGGTAGAATGTGCCCTGAGTGAGCATCCTGCAGTTGCAGAGTCAGCTGTTGTCAGCAGCCCAGACCCCATCAGAGGAGAGGTAAAAGAGTTGATTCACCTCTATTTCGTAATTTGTTGGCAGTCTAACACATACTTTGAAACAGTAGTTCATTGAAAAAGAATTACCCAAATGATTCATTCCATAACTATGCAAGTCAGATAGAAACCCATTACTAAATATGCACATCAGATAGAATATGCTAATCAGAAATAACTGCTATAGAATAAGACTGAAAAATATATACTATAAATAATTTGAATCCTTTCCTTGGAGTGATGGGGCAATAGTGTGAATGCCAACAACGCAGACTCCCATCAGGATAGGGTGCCAGACATCAGCTAGATAGGATCCGGTCTGGAAACCAACATGGTCCCTAGTGTAGCACAAGAGGATAGACTGGCTTCAAATATCAGGAGTGGGAGAGCAAGGTCAGAGACAGGAACTAAGTAACCAAAAGCAGACTGGGTTGGTCAGTAAGGAAAGGACTCAGGACATGAGCTATGAATAAGACAGGAGTCCTGAAAGCTCACTCCTGTTGGGGCTGATCACATGGTAGTTTAGGTTTAAAAGTTCCACGCCATCCTTCAGGTCACATTTGCCAGGCAGGGCCTCCAGGTAGTGAGAGCAGGGAACAGATTCAGTGATTATTAAAGTCTGTCCTTTCGCTCTGAACTCCACCAGTAGGATTTCATGAGTCTTAGCTCCTCTGGCACCTCTCCTCTACCATCAGTCATCATTAGTTTTATCCAGCTAGACAGGTGCTTACTTGGTAGCTAAGCCTTTCGGAACAGAGTTAGCTTGACAGTCACCTGACATCCCAGAGTATAACACAGCAAAGATCTATCGGTGGGTTATGGTCCCACCATAGCTCTGGGGTCTTGGTGTAGGGCTTGGGTTAGTCAAGTGAAGGGGAAAGTTTGACCAGTTTCCCAACATTACTAAGCTGCAGCGTTCCCTGGCAGATGTCCGGAATGAGGTACCCATGCACAAAGTGGCCATGTGCTCCATGCCACAGGTAGCTCCTCTTTCTGGTAGCAGGACTGTCCTACTGGGTTGCATGTTTATCCAGGTTAGGTCCTGCCAGGCCTGTGACTGTGTAGCAAGTTCTGGAAGAACTGATCAAAAACAGATAAAAGGAAGATTTTAGGACAGTATCCAAAATATTGATCATTTTTATCTACCTACCATAGTTTTGCAACTTACTGTGTGCATTTTCACATTGTTGACTATTTTGTAATAGTTCAGCTTTAAAAATTCCTAATGCTATTAGCTAATCATAACTAATTTGATATTTTTCATCAATATTTAACTTTTTCTCTGGAAAACTGTCCAAAAGCAAGTATTTCCCTAATTTAATTCCTGTTTTGATAGCTTTTGTGCTGCACTCTCAGTTAATTTTCTTTTATTTATTTATTTTTTTTAGAAATTTCACAGGGTTAATTTGCTTTTAAAAACTTACTTCAGCCAATGACTTAATTTATCTAGCCATATTTTCACAATTTTTAAAAATATGTGTTTTCTACAAGCCTTCTTTAAAAGACAAAAAAAGACAAAACTTCCAGTAGTGATAAAGGAATGGATGACTTTTGTCATTGTTGTTACTTCTGAAAAGAACGTTTAGATTTAAATACTATTTTAACATTGGAATGTGACATAAAGAGCTGAGAAATTTTTGTGTAGGTCACTGGATTCCTAAATTTTTTGGATCACAAAAGTCTTTGGAATTTGAAGTCCATAGGACACTATTAGACGTAGGCAATGCTGGAAATGTTCTCTATTTCTACCATCCAGTACAATAGCCACAAGTGGCTACCAAGCACATGAGATGTAGCTACTGCCACTGAGAAAATTTTATTTTAATTAATTTAAGTAGCTACTGGCTACGACATTGAATAATGTTACCGAGTCCGAGTGTTACTGAACATAATCCAAGTTGCTCGCTGATCAAAAACCAATACTCGAGGGAGGCAATGTTGATAGAAAGGAAAGTTGCTTTTAATCAGAATGCTGGCAATCTGGGGAGATGGTGGACTCAGTGTCCCCAAAATACCATTTCTGAAGATTCTGCTCAGCCATGAAAGTTGTTAAAGGGAAAATCTCCATTGATCATTGAGATAAGGGGGTCAGAGTCCTTGCCACCTCCTCCATTCTCTCCTCCCCTCGCTGCCTGCAGGCTTGTCAGTTCCTTGTGAATTTTCCTTAGATGCTACCTTGTTTGGGAGATTACTGAAAGGGAAGCTAGGGAAGAGATCTGGTCTTTTTTTTTTTTTTTTTTTTTCAAATGCTCACGTATTTATTGAATGACAGGCAATGTCTCTAAAGAAGACGAGGATATTAGTATAACTAGCTCCATAGCAGGTTGTGATGATTAAATTTTCTAATTACTCTTCTTTGTTGGAAAAGTTGACTTCTATTTGTTTTTTGTTTTTGTTTTTAAGAGATCTGGTCATTTGTTAATTACTTATGCTCCATTTCTACTTCTTCGATCTGTGGGAAAAGACCAGCAGGTTAGGCAAGGTACTGTGTGGTCAAAAATTTTGAAAGATGTGCTTAAGCCAGAAATGAGTAGGGCATGGGGGTGCCTGGTTTCAAGTTAGTTATAGTATAGTTTTGCTACAGTGAAAAGAAAAGGGGTTTCCTGCTAGGGTGGTTTCCTGCAAAGAGCTGCTTACATGGTGGACGTTACAGTATCTGTAAAATAACTCGGAAATGTGCATCAGACAGTGAGTCTGTGACTGTTGTCAACTGCTCGAGCCTGCCCTTTTGTGACTCAGGGAGGCCTGGAGACTTCAGTTTTTCTATAAACAAGAGGCAGGGATTGGGGATGCGCAGGGTCTTGCTAGGTTTCACAAGCTCATACTGCTGTAATAGGGAAGAACCAATCTGACTCCATATTGGATCCGTTTCTTTTACTTTAACCTTTGTATCCTGTTACTTTTGCTGTAAGTTAATCACTAAAGGGATGTTGCCTATCGCTTACAGTACATGTAATGGCCCATCTCCAGGAACCCTGCCTCCCATGCTTGAGTCAGGAAACAGCCTGACCTATGAATGGCTGCAGGAGAAGAAATTAACGCATCCCCTCCCTGAGTTTGGCTGGAACCAGGAAATATTTGCAACAGTTTATCACCTTTTTTACTTTACCTCCTCACTTCTCCCTCTTTGCTCTATAAAAGAAACTAGCATCCAAACCTGGGCAAGATAGTTTTTTGGGACACTAGTCCTTCATCTTCTCGGTCTGCTAGCTTTCCGAATAAAGTTGCTATTCCTTGCCTCAACAATTCATCTCTGGATTTATTGGTCTGTATTGCAGCGAGCAGATTCTGGAGGGGATGTGTTAATTTCTTCTTTCCTGCAGCCATTCACAGGTGGGCCTGGTCAGGATGCTTCCTGTGAGCTTAAACAAATGTATTTTAGCTTGACACTCAGGCATGGGAGGCAGAGTTCCTGGAGATGGGCTATTATGTATACTTTAAGCTATAGGTGACACCCCTTTAGTGATTTAGCACTTCTACTCTTATTCCTCAGGGACAGGTGAGTCAGAGCAATAGGAAAGTGGCTGTTGCAAACTTCACAGTCTTGCATCAACAGAAGTGTCCATAGAATGGAAAGTGGACAGTCTCAGTGAACTGTTTACTTCAACAAGGATAAGGCAAACTCAGTGTAAATACGGTTTATAAGAGCCATACAGAAGGTGGTGAGCTATAAGCTAGTCTAGATCAAGCGGGGTTGTTATATGAGAGACTGTGATTAGTAAATTACCAGGTTTCCAAAAGGAACTGTTTTGAAGGAAATAAAAGATGAGGGTAGAAGTCAAGAGCAGAGATGACCAGAAACAGGTCAGAAAGTAGAGTTTAAGATGTATTTAGATGAGAAGGTTCAAGTGCAGATCATACACAAAGCAGGGGTCGCAGAACCTCTCTTGTATTAGATACAAAATAGGCAGTGTGGGGAGTCAACTGACTGGCTTAAGAGCACAGAGCTGGGATCTAAGCCTAGTAAAGCTTCTGGCCCACCCCATCGGGTTCTCAGATTCCCAAATTAGAGAAAGTAAACAAGACACACTAAAACATAAAAATATACATCTTTCTGCTGTTTCAAATATTTATTTTAGGTAGTAAAGGCTTTTATTGTTCTGAACCCTGATTACAAGTCACATGATCAAGAACAACTGAAAAAGGAGATTCAGGAGCATGTAAAAAAGACTACAGCACCTTACAAATATCCCAGGAAGGTAAGTATTATTGAATAGTTCATAACAGAACTGTTATATAATTGACTTTGTCTAAAGACAAAAACTTATGGATTAATTTTCTTCCCTTGATATCAACAGGTAGAATTTATTCAAGAGCTGCCAAAGACTGTCAGTGGGAAGATAAAAAGGAAGGAACTGAAGAAGACAGAATGGGAAACAATTTAAATTCATTCCTTTAATTATCATGGTATCTGTAAAACAAGACTCTGTAAAACCACAACATTATGAAGAGGTGATAAAAAAATGTGATACTATGCTTATAAACTGATTTAAAATAGCTTGTGGTTATAACATCAGAGGCTGAATTTTGAAATAAATATTCAGTAAATCCCTCTGCATAAGCGTCAATATTCTTAATAATTCGGTAACATTAAAAAGAGTACCATCAATTGCTGAGGAATTTTTAAATTTACAGTATAGAAGCAGGTTTTGAACCAAATCTCTGATCTGTTGGATTTCAAATCTTAGTTGAATAATTCTTCTGATATGCTGATATACAAATCAGAACCAATTTTCAAGCATTGAAATAAGGCTTACACAAGTCATCAAAGTTTTTAGAAAAATTCAAAATATCAGAAGATTGTCATAATTCTCAAAATACAAGTATTTACCTGAAAATAGGCTAGGGATTTTTATTAGTCACATTTTCCTTCAATTTAAAAATAATTTAAAATATGTTTTAAGGTCTAACTGTAACAGGAGGATATCATGTTGTACACCTGAAACTAAAATTTTGTATCAGTTATAATTCAATGAAGGAAATAAGGGTATCATATACTAGCATTGTTACTTATTATATTTAATCTAATAAATCCAGTTTACCAAGTGCTTCATTTGTGGTTCTTCATTTGTGCTTATCAAAAAGTATGATAAATTTGGCAAGTATTAACATATGAAATATAAAATAGTACAAGGCATTATCAGAATACTCATAATGTTTGGGAATTTAAGGTACAACCAGGATTCATACATAAACAGAAAACAAATATTAGATAATTGGTGAATGAAATTAGAAGCCAGTGAAAATTTTTTTCTTCTATTTTCTGTGTGTGTGTGTGTGTGTGTGTGTGTGAAAATGTGCTGAATAGCCCCAGTATAGCTTACAGAGCTCAGATACACTAAGTCCTCACAACTTGAAGCCCTACGCACATTTTTTTCTTTACTGCACTAAAAGTCACATTAAAGTAAAAACATTAGATGTAAAAAAAGTCAATTCCTCATTGAAGGTCTGAGTTTCAATGAATTTTTAGTAGAAAAATTTACATTTCTGTCACAAATATGGCTTGTTTCTGGAGAACTAAAAGTGAGTCTCCCTGGGGAATGAGACAGAACTATGCTGTTGCCTCTTTCCTTTTGAAGTGTTTGTTCCCATTTGAAATAACCACAACATTTTCTGTTTTCTTGGTATTTCCCAATAGGACAACAATAGAAAACTTTTCCATGGTTCGGTCCGTTATTTGAAACAACAAGTCTCTTAGATCTTCGACCACACTTGCATAAAGGAGGTGTTATTTTCCCAGTCTTCCAAGGCTCCTGTAGGTTAACTCTAGAAGTTAAAACAGAGGGGAGAACCTTCCAGGAAGAACTGCTCATTGGGGAGCCATCAGATGATGCAGACTTTTCCTCATGAATAGTGAAGTTCTGTTTCTTTGCTGGTGGAAAAGGTAGGGGACTGGAAGGATTCCTTTTAGTACCACCTAAAAGAAGATGTTTCCTCAGAACTAAAGGATGAGACATATTGGCATTAATACCATTGAAGCTACTTGCTTTATATTCAGGTAATTTAAAGTCAAAAACATTGGAACCTGGAGCTTCGGCTTCTTTTATATTATAAATAGTAGTATGTGGACTCTTATACACAATAGACTTAGAGGTCTCAGATTTTTGAGGAGTTTCTTCTGTGCCTCCAAAGTTTTCATGACTTAACATTTCAGATTCTTCTAACCCCATTAACGTTTCTCCAGAATTAAATGAAGTGTCTAAGTTTGAATCACTAATGGGAGGTATACAGCATAAATTCTGCTCAGGCTGAGATGCTGGCAGTAAAGCTACATCCTCCCAATCAGTCAGCATAGGTAAACAATCAAGAGCAGAACTCATTTCCATATCACAAACATTATTAACAGATGAGATGGTTGTTGAAACAAGTACCAATTCTGAACCAACTGTTGAAGACTTAGAGTTGGTATTAAATGCAACATGTTGGTTTATTTGCTTCTGCATAGGTGTATTCAAGCTGGAAGACTGCAACTGCCCTAGAGAAGTCCAGGATTTAGTATTAAAAACAGATAAACAGCTTTTGCCATTGTGAAGACCTGCTTTTACATTGTCCTTTAGTTGTAACTGATCTTGCTGTACCTTTATAGGAGAATTCACACCAACTGGCCTCATTTGAAGTTTCTGGTGAGATTTTATTGTATTTTCAGGCTCCCTATCATATATGCTGGGATTATGAATACTACTCATGCAGGCTGATGTTTCTTCAACTCGATCCATATTCAAACTTCTGGCCAAAATGTTGGGATTCCTCTTAGTGGGAACCTGTGGTTCCACAGACAAATTCAACAGCTTTAGAAACTGCATTCATCATTTCTTTAGTACATATTATAGGATATGACCAAAAAAACCCCGTCATCATTGATTGATTTATAAATGACAGCATACATGACATTAACATTTCAATAAGCCTCCAATTACTTCCAGAGTTTGAAATGACAGAATAGAGACAAGACACCACTAACCGTGTTCAAGGACCTTGTAATTTTCATTAAGCAACCATCCCTGATCATTTTCCAAGCAAGAAGGGCAGTATTCCGAGAATCATCCAACCCTGAGGAGACAGATGTCAAACACTGAATTTAGTGGCATCAGTGTAAAGAAAGAGCAAAAAAAAAATCACCACTTAAATAGAAATTAGAATATTGTTGGTTTTATGATCATTTACTAATTTTAATCATGATATATTGGTCTTGTGGAAAGCAGTGGCAGCCTTACCAATGAAAGACAGATTTCCCACATTTACAGAGGTGGTAAAATTTTGTTGGACAGTTCAACATGCTTGTAGGGACCATGTTTTATGAATAATCTAATAGTCTTGTTCAGTTTTTTCACTAGTCCACTGTATTACCTGGGCATTTGTTTAATCTCCGATTGATCTGGCTAATTCTTTTCATTCTTTTTAGCAACTAGAAAGCCACTAGATGGCAGACTTAATCTTACAATATTTTATAAAAGATAATTTGAAAGTCTGGGAAACAAATTTGAATTTTATAGATTAGGGCTTTTTTCAGGCTGAAGGATATTCCTTGTTAATGACATCACCAAAAAATGAGATTCAAATGAAAGACTGCATAAAAATAAAATGACTTACATAATAAAATTATTTTCAATTTATACTAACCAAAATGTTCTCGTCCCAAGAATTTTATTCCCACTTCCTCCAGGGCACCACTTAGTCCTTTTGGTTTTCTGTTATAGAAAATCTAGTCAAGTAAAAAACAACATATCTAAAAAAATGATTACTATTTAAAGGCTAAGTATTAAATTTTTCATAATTTTCAGCTCTATTAGATTTGAAACGTGCTGACTTTTGTGTTGTTTTTATATACTTTAAACATTTCAAAACAAATATTTTATTTGTAATAACCCAAACCTATGTGTAGGATAAAGTTTAATCATTTTTCAATAGAAGGAAAGTGAACATGCCCCCCATCTTTGGCCTTTACCTTGTAAGTTACTCTGAGATCAATCCAGGAATTAAGGAACACAGGTTTTAATAGCTGTTTTCTTTTACACTCATACTCCAGGCAAACCCCCAAGTCCCAGTCTGCATTAAGTATATTAAAATAGAACATAGTCAATGATGCCAGCAGTTTTTACTTATGCTATCATCATTTAAAAATAAAATGCTGAAAGATATAAAACAGAATAGCAGGACTTAGAATAATAATATATAACGGTATATATTATAATATACTATGTTGTATATATTACATATACTGCATATGGTAAATATTATATACTATATACTAGAATAGTAAGATTTAATTGCCCTGCTTAATATCTAATAATTCTTCACTTTACAGGGGTGGGAGGGTTATAAGTTATAAAAGGAGTTGACAATAAGTTGGCTAATCGGTTACCAGGGACACCAGTAGAGCAAGCCCTTCACACACCTTTGATAAGCTATCATGGTGGAGATGTATTGATATAAAGATTAGAACAATCACTAGCTTAGGCCAGGGGCAAGTATGTATTAAGAGGGCCATGTGAGCAAGGTGTAGGTGAAGCAGGGACTGGCTGAGCAGGGGATGTACAGAGAGCAAGAGAACAGCCATTGTGAGTGGCTTGATCACACAGGCTAGAAACCAAATATTGCTACCAATGACTATTAACAGCAATGCTCTGTCACAGGCATATAAAATATCTACCTTAAATGGTCCATTTTTTTAAAATGTTTATATTTTAAGTGTAAAAGTATAAAAGCAAAGAATGTGAGTTGATTGAGGACTCTTTTTTTCCAAAGTTGTAGAAAATAGCATAAGAGTTTTCATTAAATCGTCTTTGCCCGGATTCAGAAGAACAGAGAGGAGCAATACAGAAAGATTCTTAAAGTTAGGGGTTAAATTTTTAAGGCATTTAAAAATTTTTAAATACACATAAATTTACTTTTCTCGATCAGTATCTGCTAGGCACTTAGATTTCTTTTCGTGACCCAGGAAATTAACAAGTATAATTCTTACTAGAGATAAAGAACTACATAGTGGTAATGTTACTCATTTATGATTGATAGATAATAACTTATTTTTTTACCTGACCAAGTAACAAATGCACATAAGTTTACTTCAGAAGTAGAAATATCTGAAATCCCAGTAGCAAAAATAATTTTCTTCTCTTGTTGAATCTTCTGAATCCATTTACAGAACTGAGATAAGCAAATCTTCAGAGGGACTCCTTCATCAACTTGATCCTGGACAGAGTCACAAAATCTGAATTCAACAACTGAATTCCATAATTACAGAGCCCTTTAACTAGGCATGGGGGAGTGGTGAGCGATATAAACAAAGAAGAGGTTCTAACTAGCGAAGAGTTTACCTAGTGAAAAGACGTTAAAACATATAGGAGAGAGATAATGATTAGAATTCTGCGAAGTAAGAAAATTAGGTTGATCAATCTAAAATCACCCAGAAATACAACAAATAAACCATGATCGACAGAAATTTGATGTCACTTAATTTCCATAAAATAAATTTGATATTCATTTTTATACTACTCTTCCTAATTTTTAAAGATTCCAATGGACTTCTGGAGGGGTCTCCATTTTTCCTAACGATGAGTAAATCTAATTCTAAATGATGGATAGCTTTTCTTTTTGACAACTGACTTCTAAAATTTAATATCTGCATCTTACCTGCTTGTTTGTTGGGGTGAGAGGGATGAGAAGTGGGGGAAAAAGGGCATACCTGCTTTATGCCTGTTAGTTCCATGCAAAATTCAGAAAGTACTGGATGTTCCTGAGGCTGCACATAAGCATGAAACTCAGATTCAATCTCTCCAGTTGATGTGTTCAGCAATACAGCTGGAAATTCAACTACATGAAAGAATCATCAATTGACACTTTAATATGTAATTGTTAAATTAATGCTTCAATTAGTTTAAATTAAACATATATTACCATCATGTAGCATTACTGAACAATTGTTACTTCAGTAAAAGCATATTAAAATGACCAATGCAGTGTGATGTAATGGGTATAATAAAGTTATGCCAAAGAATAAGTCAAACTATTAAAGTTATGAGTATATCTAGTTAAAACTCTTGAATATATTTCCACAATTAAATATGAAGACCATATGGAAATTGAAACATATTTCTTCTTGCAAAGGTATTTTTTTCAGTTTCTATGCAATTCAAATTTTATATGTAATCCTAAGACAATTATTTTATATGATAATAAATTTAGGTATTAGATTTTTGTTCTTTTTTTGTCAAGTCAGATTTTATAGTAAATTACTAATTCATAGATCATTTTGTTTTCTTAAACCATTAGCTGTTATGTATCTATAAACTTTAAAATGATTCATCTAGTGCTATCTTTGACCATTGGTGGTCCAGACTTACTTATTTCCTGGCTCCGGTGGCGTTTCCCATCATTCCAACATGTTGATTCAAAATCAATGACAATTAAGTAGTCAAACAACTGCTCTGCAAAGGATCAGAGTATCCTTATGCTTTACCAGTGTTAAAAGTGCAATGCTACAAAATATAAAGAAATTAAGCACACTACTTACTAGATTTGCTTCTTCCTAGATTTCCATTTGCTGGTGCAGTTGACTTTCTCCTAATTAATCCAAGCTGCCTAAAAATGTAAAACAATCCAGTATGTTCAACAAACTCATCATACTCCTTTTTTATATAAGCTAACAAACTAATGGTATAACCCTCATTATTAATATATTCATGTATTGTGATTGACAGGAAACTGAGCTAGACTTTGAAGGTAAAAGATTACTTCTTTGTACTAACTTCCAAACTTGATTTTAGTAGTCATTCCACCTGCACAGGCCTCAAAGTGCATATTTGCAAACTTAGGTCAATTCTTTCTGCTCTCCTTATTTTACAGTAACACTGAGGGATTCAAGTGATTGTAAGGATGCCTGGAAAAGCTCGTTATTTATTTTTATTTTTTAAATTTTTATTTGTTTTTTTGAAGTGGGGAGGTAATTAGGTTTATTTAGTGACTTACTATTATTATTTTCAATGGAGGTACTGGGGATTGAACCCAGGACCTTGTGCATGCTAAGCACACGCTCTACCACTGACATACACCCCTTCCCCTCAAGGTATTTTTGCTTTTGCACTTTTCATGCCCTTGCTATGTGTACAGCACAGCTGTGTGAAGTCAGTGCAGGTCCAGTCTTCCAGGAGCTTAAAGTATCTGGGTAAAGAAACTACTGTAAGGTAATATATGATAAAGGATTCTTAAAGATAATATGCTAAGTCCACAGAAAGGGATGAGCTTGCTACCTGAAAACTGGGTTTGCCTCTTGGTGGATGTTGAGCCAAAAGACACAGCCAAGACAAAGGGCAGGAGAAGGAAGGATTTATTATTTGCAACAAGTAAGGAGAACATCGGGGATCTTCCCCCAAAGCATGTCTCCCTGCACAGAAAAACTGGGGATGTTTTAAGCCAACGGTATATGCGTATGCATGAAGGGGCTTGGGTGGCTGAGATAGATTGCAAGCTTTAGCTGATTGAAGTCAAGAGGATCAGAAAAGATCAACAGCATCATCCTTTAGGTTCCAGTCAACCTGGTGGTTGTGCACTGCAGGCTTATTTTAACCACTGAAACTCGCTGAAGATCTTTACCCACTGAGATCTGATAAAGGACAAGCATTTTGGACAGGCTTAGATCACAAAATGGCCTAGGCCAAAAACAGCTTCCCTTATGTCAAGAAAATCATGCCTGGTTCTTTCTCCAGGGAACTCCTACCCTATCTGCTTACAAGCTTACTGAGGTCTTAAGTGCCGTGAGACAAACTACTTCACTGAATAAGTAGAGTTTAACTAGGCAGACACGTCCATTTCTAATTTTTTGTTGCAAGTGTGGTGGGGAGTTGGGAATAACAGCTGACATGTATTGATTGCTTACCAGAGTAGGCACTGAACTAAGATGGTGATTTCACTTCATCCTCAACAACTGCACAAGGTAGTTACTTTTGCTACTGTGAATGAAAAATGTTGCCTTCCATATCGGCATACAAAGGATGCTCAGGCCAGCAAGCCATCAGCCACCTACCTAACAATGCCAAAGGTGAGTCCTGGGAGAACTCAGGTTGAAGACAAACTGCCCTTGGGGGTGGCTGCCTGATGCCAAGTCCTCAGCCACTGCAGCCACCCCCAACCACACAACCTGAGGGAACTCCGGATGGGAAGAACAGGATACTGGCCCTAGATAAATAGCTACGGTGTATATCAAAAGTATGGCTTCAAGGAGCCCAGAATGTTGTATCTTCTTGTAAGTACTAAATTCATTAACTTGAGATACCTGGTTTCCTTTAATTAACAGCAATTTTTAACGGTCACATTACCTAGTCTTTGTTGCAAAGACCCCTATATACCATGGCTCCTCTTTACCTCTTCTGAGCAGTCTTTCAAAATGACCTAAGAGGCTGCTTTCAAGGCTTAAGTCCTTAGTGTTGCCACATAAAACATAATTCTCAACTTTTAGGCTGTGCATTTTCTTTTCAGCCAACATCACCTATATTCACTGAATGAGAAAATGAATTTAGCAATTTGCAAAAGAACACATATTTGTTATTTGAACCCAGGATCATCCAGCTCTAAAACCCATGCTATTCACTAATGCATTACACTGCTTCTATTAATCAGAAACGTGAACAGCGAGTCAGAGAATCAGGGAAAAGGCACAATGATTTACATTCTGAGTTAAACGGATCACTAGTAAGTGGTAGGGTAAACAGCTTGGTGGGTCCAGTGGAGCTGCCTGTGACCTCCCAACGGTCTTCCGGGGCCGTTCTTGTTTCCCGAGGTTTAGAATGGGCAGACATTGGCTCTAGGGTACACAGCTGAGAGCCCTGGTCTTTCCATCCTCGCTCAGAGGGCGGCCTGAGGCTCGAGACCGAGGTCCAGGAAGATACCTTTCAGCCCACGCCTGCAAAAGCAGGTCCGAGACATCGGAGCTGTCATAGAATGGAGGCTGACGCCGGGAACCCTGACGCAGACGCCAGGGCCGGACCAGGAGCGACCCCCCTCCCCCTCGCCTCCCGCAAACCCCTCGCGTACCGTGCTAGCCTCTTGGTCGCCATTCCCGACACTCCTCTCTCGTCAAAGCCCAACTTCCGGAAGTTGCTCTACGCCCACTTCCGGCGCGTTCAAACGGCCGGCGCGGCTGAGGCGGCGGCAGCTGCGGTGGCGGTGGCTGAGGCAGCGGTAGTCTGTGCTCTCCGCCTGGCTTGTTTTCGGCCTTTTCGGGGGTGGGGAAGTGGGGAGTGCGTTTTGCCACAGAAGCCGCTAGACAGCGCCCCTCTCCCTTTTTTCCAAGGGGCGGAGGGGAGTTCGCGCCGTTGGGAACCGTTGGAGTCCGGCCTTCGGCCTCCGGCGTGGACTGAAGAGCCGTTTGGCTCGGCGCGGCGTGGCTTCCTCGTAACGGGGAAGACCGTTCGCACCCTCGCTTTCCGAGGCGGGCGGGAAGCGCTCTGTAAACCGAACTGAGGAGAGAATCTGAGGAAGGTTGTAGGCTGTGGTAGCCCTTGCTGCTCCCCGCTCAGGAGGCGGCCCGGGGCCATCAGGGCGTCGGGGTTTTCTCAGCTCTCACTGGTCTTTCTCCACAGCCTCATGGAGCCAGAGAGGGAAAGGAGCGGGAGGACCCCCAAGAAGGGCCGGAAGAGGAGGCGGGTCCCGAACAAGGTGGTCGGGTCGGCTGAGGTGAAGAGAGCCGGTTGGGATCTTGAGGGGCGGCAGCCTGAGGCCAAGGTGAGCAATGGGGAGCCTGAGTGGGCGGCCCGAGGCGGTTTGGAGCTCCCAAATGATAATACAATACCACCTACACCTTAGAGCTGATGTCGGCGGTTTAAAAGCGGTGTAGTGCCTGGCACACAAGACGACTGTTCTTTCGACAAATACTCATTGAGGTCTTCTGTGTGCCAGGAACTGTACTAGGTTCTGGAGATACCCCGGTGCCCCAAAGCGCAGAATTCCCAGCCCGCGTGCGGTTTACATTCCAGCAGGGGAGTAATAAGGCTGATGATCATCCCTGTCATTTATTGAGAGTTAAATATATGTCATTCATTCTTTTAGTCATCAGATTCTGTTGTCTTCCATGTGCTGGTCACTGTCCTAGGTACTTGGGGTACATCAGTGAATAAACAAAAGATTTCTACTTCCCTTTCTAGTGGAGAGAGACAGAAGATAAACAATAGATATGATAAATAAGTTATGTAGTATTTTAGAAGGGAATTAGTGCAGTGAAACATTTTTTATTAAAATGAGATTTTGGGGGAGGGGTGGCTATCAGATTGACAAAACAATTTTTTAAAGGTTAACGTGGCTTAAAAAAAAAAAGGAAATGACAATCTCATCACTTTTATTTTGAAACACTCTCAAACTTAAAAGTTGCAAGAATAGTACCAAAAACTAGCCCCCAGCCAACATTTGAAAGTACTGTAGTTGCTAACACAATGCCCCCCCACCCAGTATTTTACTGTTACATACATGCTGCAATCTACATAACCACAATGCAACCATCAAAATCAGGAAATAACATGGATATTTTGCTACCATCTAAGTCTCAGACCCCATGTAAGCTTCTCCAGTTGTTTCAGTAATGTCTTTTTTAGCTGTAAGATCCATCGTAGGATCATGTGTCACATTTAGTTGTCACGTCTCCTTCAATCCAAACAATTATTCAATCTTTTCTTTGACATTCACGACCTTACTACTTTTTTTTTTTTTTACGACCTTACTACTTTTGAAGAATCCTGGAACAGTTATTTTGTAGAATATCCCTCAAGTTAGGTTTGTCTGTTTTTCATTTATTAGATTCAGGTCATACATTTTTGGCAGGAATATCACAGAAGTGATACTCTGTTCTCTTGTATTTTATCAGGTTGTACCCTGATTTGATTTGTCCCATTACTGGTGATATTAACCTTTATTGCTTGAGATACCGTGTGCTAAACTTCTCTAAAGTTATTCTTTTTCTCTGAAATTTTGTTGGGAGATGCTTCCTCATTAAATTTGCAATTTATTTTTTTTTATTAGTATGAATTAGGGGATACCTATTCAGTTGGTTATAATCCATTTCTATATTTTGCTCTTCAGAATATCCCAGATTAAGCCATTAAGTTAGCTTCTGTGTCCTTTTGACACGACCTCATCATTCTTTGAGCATTTCCTTATTTTTCTGGCACAAAAAGATGTTGTTCCAGGCTTTTCTGTGCTTTCCCTGCCCCAGCCTGTGATCAGCCATTTCTTCTAGGAGACTTGTTTTTCTAGTGGAGAATGACATTTAAAACTTGAAGCTCTGGGTGCTAGATATGCTTATTGCTACTGGGGTGTCTGTAATTTAAAAAGAAAGCTAGGAAATACATGTGTATATATGTACACACATATACACAAACATGTGCTTATGTTTACATTTAGGTTTTTTTATCTGTACATACTGAAAAACCATGAATTCATACCAATATCTCTACTTCCAGTCTAATTCCACAGGGTTCATTCTCATTTTCTCCCTTGTCATATTTATAACTTCCCTATATAACTGAGAAACCTGATTCCCCATTATTGTTAATATATTTTATCAGTCCCCCATTGCTTCCATTGCCACATATCTTCACACCTCCTCACCCTGCTTGGGCTCTTGTCACTGCATCTTGTACCAGGTCAATTTCCTGTGAGAATGCCTTTGTTGCTACTGCAACAAGCTACTACCATCATCCTCCCATGGACATCCTCACCCTGTTCGGGCTCTGAATTCTGTGACACCACTCTTGTCCCTCAGCAGTGATGCCTTCCTTACTTTAAACATTTTCTGACATCTGATGCCAGGCCTCACTGCTCCAGTTGCTACTGTATGGATGGATGCCCTCCTCATATCACTCAGGCTTTGACACCTCACGTTGCAGAACCTTCCTGTATGTATGTCCTAGGTTCTTACCCCTAGTCCTGGATTGTCTTCCCTATGGGATACCCTCCTCACCCTACTCATACTCTGACATCCTATGTTCGGTGACCACGATTACTCATTACCATATAGACTCAATCATTATCAATCTCATTTTTAAAAAAAATAAAAATTGGTGTATTTTTAAAGGAGTTAGGAATATGGTCAGAATGTAAAACATGCATGCTTATTTTAACCAGAAATTTATCCTGAGAAAATAGATATGGGAGGATGTCTATACACAGGTGCTTATCATAATATTATACAAAGGTGCTTATCATATGTTTATAATTTTTAAAAAGCGGATGTGTCATCAATAAGTCATTTTTTTCATATAGATTATGTTTTTAGGTAAATTTAAGAGAATGGACTATTAAAATTGATTTTACATTTAACGGATATGGAAAGATATTTACAGATTTTTTAAATTTTGGTGGAGGGAGTTAGTTACAAAACAATGTATACTATAATCCCTTGGGGGCAATATAATACAATGATGAAAAGAGTTTGGGCTTTTGAGCCTTCTTTCTAGTCTAGGTTCTGCCACTTATCTGTTTCTCCATTTCTTTATCCGTAAAATGGGGATAACAGTGCCTGCTTAAGAAGACTTGTAAGAATTAAATGATTTAGGAGGTGTGAAGTGCTCAGAACTGTAAATGGCTAATAAGCAGTGTTGAACATTAGCTTTAAAAAGTCACAGGGAAAAATGGCAATAATTATAATAATATCTGGTGTTTATTAAATACTTATGGTATGTCAGGCACGACTAGTCTCGTATATTGCGCTTGCAGTACCTCATTGGTCTTCGCAATAATTGCATGAGGTAGAATTATAATTATTCTGTAAATGAAGAAACCTTTGTTTTAGGTTAAGGCACTTTTTCCTAACTTCTTAATATCTTAAGTCATTTAAGATGGTAGAGCTTGGTATTTGAACTCAGGTAGTGTGATTCCAGGCCTTGAACTCCTACAGTATTACTCTGCTGCCTCCCAGACCAAAATAAAAGTGGTAATTATCTGACATGTGACTTACTTTCACTTACCATCTGTCTTTTGTCTGTTTTACCCTCCTCTTTTAAAACAATCATGAATTACTTTAATAACTAGATATAAGTGCAAAGCTATTTTAAGGAGAGGATTAAAGTCTGACTCCTTATCTTAGACCACATTGATCTTTCTTGATCTGGCTCCCATTTCTCTCTCCTCTCATATCTCTACCACTCTGCAACATGCAGTCTTGGCTCTAGCCAAACCAAACTACGTGTTTAGACACAGTGTTCCCTCCGACCCAGCTGATACAGTATTTTCAAGGTTCAGCCCTAGAATTTTCATCTCAATGATGCTGCCTCCAAAACTCTCCAACCCCCAAGGCAATTAGCCTCTTTGCTTCTATATCTTTATAGTAGCATTCACGTTTTATTGGAATTACCTGTTTCTGCATTTTTCCCATAGTAGAATGGACTCCTTGAGAGTATGAGTCATATTTTATTTATCCTACTATCCCTAGCACATAGCCAAGTATCTGTAATTAAGGTTCTGTATCAATATTTATTAAATATCCTATTAATAAGATCATACCACAGGTTGTTGTTTTAAACCTTCGTTCCCAATTAATTAGAACCCTCCTTATGTCTAGATACATGCTAAAATTATCAGAACTGGAATATTTTAAAAATTTGCCTTGTTTTGTTTCTATTCTTTATGCTCATAATTTGTTACGCTCTGATTTTATCTTTGCAGAAAGCCCGCTTATCTACCATTTTATTTGCTGAAAACTATGAAGTAACCCATGACCAGCTATGTGATTTGCTGAAGTATGCAGTTCTGGGCAAATCCAGTGTTCCTAAACCCAGGTATGAGATGAACTTAAATGATGGGCATAGACTTGAAGTTTCAAACTGGTGTCTGAAGGATCACATCTGCCTGACGTTATTTATTTGCTGCACAGACTATCCTAAACATTTTTTTTTACAGTAGTTGCCAACAATTTAAATTGGAAATCTCTGTATAAAATCCAAATTTTGTACTTCTTCAAAAAAACTCAAAGATCTGGCAGCTGTCCTTATATTTCCACATGACAGAAATTTATCGAAGCTGAATAGTGGCCTCCTCCTTTTAGATGTACACTTCAATGTTCCACCTGGCCTGCACCTGTTATTTACAGTCTCTGTCTGGCCACTCTAGGTATTTTGACTTGTAACCCCCAGTGGAGACCTGATTGAAATAACATGATCATATATTGAGAATCTCGATCTTGTTTCTCCTTTTACAAATCAAGAGCGAAGAGAATTTTCCTATTCTGGTATCCTCAGTGCCATTATGAAATATCTAATGACAATTGTGTTTGTTTATGTAGTACACACTAGAGAGATTTTTGAATGTACACTTCTGTCTAGGGGGAGGTTGACTAGGTACGTCAGAAGCCATCTTCTGCATTAACAGATACTGCCATTATTCTGTCAGTTTATCTAAAACTAGCTTTCTTATAGCTAGTCATGTGGTCACTGGCTTACAAAGGACTATAGAGCAGAGTGGGATCTTGAAGATACACCTTTGTAAACTGAGCTTGTTCCAATGTAAAACAAATCTTAATAGAATTTCAGATTTCGCATTCTGTTTCACTTGGTATTGTATGTAATTTGAATGGAATAAATTATCTCAAGAGATCTTAATGTGAATTCTGTGCAATAATAGCTGTTCTCCATTTCCAGGCAATCAGTGGGTGATGATAAACTCCAATAGCTGTTGCTCACTGCTTTCTTCACACCCCTTATGTATGCCTGTAACTGACTTGATAGTATCACTCTTAGCTGTGTTGGTTTATTTTTCAACAGCTGGTGCCAGCTTTTTCACCAGAATCACCTGAACAACGTGGTGGTTTTTGTACTGCAGGGAATGAGTCAGCTACACTTTTACAGGTTTTATTTGGAGTTTGGATTTTTCCGAAAGATATTCAGACATGTAAGTTAAGAAAACTTTGTATTAGAACCTGACTCAGGTCTTCCCATCTAGAGACCAGTGCACATGTCTCAAACCGTGCTTCTTGGCAACCTGATTGAACAAGCAATAGATGTTGTAGAAAGCAAAAAAAGACTAAGACTGAGACCTTGTGTTGAGATTAGAATTAGATTTGTCTCCGATTTTTCTTTGGTAATCTCGGCAAAACACTTATTCCCGGATTGCAATCTGTAGTTCCCAGATCATACTTGATATTGTCCCCTTTTATTTGGGCTGTGGTGTTTAAAAAATTATAAAATGTAATGGGGGAGGGTATAGCTCAGTGATATACTGCGTGACTAACATGCGCAAGGTCCTGGGTTCAATCACCAGTACCTCTGTTTAAATAAATAGATAAATAGATACCTCTCTCCTCCCCCCAAAATTGTAAAATTTACATAAAATATTTTTTTTTTGGCCTCTTGACAACATTACAAGATTAAGTTCCTTCAAAACAACAGCACCTGGAGCTGAATAGAAGCTGTCTTTAGAAGAGGCATGCTCTCTCCATTTTCCCATAGCCTCCTCCATTTATCGCACTGTTTCATCTATTTACCACTGAGAGCATTTGAATTGGTGAGCTCTAACTTAATCTCCTTGGGTCTTCATTTTCTTTTTTGCTTTCTTTTATTGAACACTATCTATGTGCTAGGCCCTATTATATTAATCATGCTGCATATATCATCTCTAATTCTCAACAGTAGTCCTGTAAAAGAGAGAATTTTTAATTCCCGTTTTATACAGAAGGAAACTGAGTAACTTGCCCAAGTTACATCTAGTAAGTGGTAGAGCTGGAATTTAAGCCCAGGTGAGCCTGAGGCTTTAACTCTCAACCTCTTTGCTTTGCTGTCTTCTACCTGGCATGTTATCCACTGAAGTAATAGATATGAAAGTGCTTTGAAAAATATAAGGGGCTTTGCTTTTCTAAGTTACACATTTTTGTAATGTTTATTTCTTTTCTACAATGTGTAATCAGAGAAGCAAAGAAAATTTCTGGGGTAGGATAGATGTGGCTTCACTTACCTAGTCACTTTTATGCATTAAGGAAAGAGTCCTCATTTTATATTGCAAACAGTTAAGGTCCAGACCTTTCATAGCTTTGGGCTGACAATAAAAGTCTAGGTCTTTGATAGTATTTTAACTGCTTTCAAGCATTTTTGTAAAAACCTGTTAATGTATTTTCAGAAATTCCGCTTGCCTCCTCCATCGTCTGATTTTCTAGCTGATATCATTGGGCTGCGTAAGAAACAAACAACTGGGGATCTGTCCAGATCAATGGAAGGTATGGCTGTGACTCTGGTTTGATGTTTTCTTGTTCTAAAAGATACTATGTGTACACTTAAAAGTAGTTTAATTAATCAGGTTTATTCTTGCAAGCAACAAAACTCAATTTTAAGTAACTTTAGCAGAAAAGCAATTTTTAAAGAAAAAGGTAAGAACCAAGGGAGATTAGACAGCAGGAAACATAGCCAAGGTTCATGCCTCAAAAACCATTTGGTTAGGTTAGATAGCAAAGTCTGCCCCCCTGGATATCACTGACATCGGACTCTTAGAAATTACTGTGAATAATTTTTAAACTATCATTGGGTCATTGTACCTGCAAGTGTACAGATGGGAAGGAAGATCCTGCCTTTGACTAATGTAGGGGGCATTCACTAATACTACTTACAATGGGGAGTAGGCAGGAGGTTTGGATGCTGGCCAGCTAAAATATAAATATCCATGATAGCAGTGTTTTTCAAACTGGGGGTTGTGTCCCCTTAGCTAGGTTTAGCTAACCTGTTTTGAGGAGGCAAAGAGGTGAGTGATGGAATAGAACAGAACTTAATCAGAGTTCATTGCACATAGTAAGGTATTATTGTTCAATAATGCTTTTGTGTGTGTTCAGAAGTAATTAAGTTATTGAATAGTTGCACTAAGGAGATACGGAAAAGTGGTGAGGAGTAACCAGTGATTCCTTTCCACCTCCTTCAGGACTGTTTCCTATTAACTTCTATCTCAAAGGCATCGAACTTCCTACCTTTCCATTGTTCCCTTCTCCTTCTAATAGATGTCCATGTCTGACCTGCAGCTTTAATTTGACCTCCACTTTATTTTGAACATGTTTGAGTGAATCACAGAGTACCCGTGATATTCAAATCTCATGTAAAGATACCAAGTTGTAAAAGAAATACTGTAATCAGGAAAAAAAAACTGATATGGCTGAAGAATATAGATTGTTGGGGGTATTGATGGGGTGGAGATGACATAGGAGGTAGTGATAAGAGAGGAAGCTGAGAGGTAGGTTAAAGCTTTGTCCTGTGGGCTGTAAATGCCATGCTAAGCACTTTGGATTTTATTCTGTAAGCACTGAGGAGCTAAAGGGTTATAGCTACTTCTCTGTCCTCAAGGATTTTGCTTCAGAGTCCTCAATACATAGTCCATAGCACTTTGATATTCTTTCAGTTCAGTCTTTCCTTTGAAATACGCATCTATTCTCAAGTTTACCTATTATTCTTCTGTGGATAAGTCCTTTATCTTTATAGTTTGATGTTCCAGATTCCAGGCTTCGATTTTCAGCTGCCTATTGGATGTTACTTGGATACTCCACTGTACCCTCAATCATAACATATCTAAAAGCATTTTTCTCTCACCCCTGAATAGCAGGCGCCCATCTTCAGATCTCCTTTTTTATTGGTGCCATTTTCCTCTAAGACTTAAGTCTTGAATTTAGAATTACTTTTCTTTTGGCTTCCCATATACTGTCTTCACAGGTCATTCCCTTTGCTCTCATGGATCTCTATTCAAATGTTACTTTATTAGAGCATAAAATACATGACATTAACATTTTTCCTGCCCCAGCACTCTCTTTCCTCCTTTTTGTCCTTTACTGTTCTCCATAGTACTTATCCTCACCTGATGTATTATGTATTTGTTTATTGTCCATTTGTTTATTATCCCTCTTCCTGGATAGAATTTAAGAGAATTTTGTTGATTTTGTTCATTGGGGAAATCTGTTGGCTAGGACAATAATGCCAGGCATACAATAAGTACTCAGTTAATATTTTGTTGACTGAACTGAATTACTCTGTCACTATGTTCTACCAATTTTTCTTGTGTGGTGTTTCTTTCATGTGTTCTTTTCCTTCATCCCTTCCACCATCTTAATCCAGATTGTTTGTTTTGTATTTTTTGCCAAAAATACTGCAAAGCCATTTTTCATTTTTGTCTTTCTACTTCATTTTCCGCAGATCTTTGAGGTTGATCTTTATTAAAATATTGTTTGATTATGCCACTTCCCTTCTTAGGAACTTTCTGTTGCCCTACATTATGTATGGAATGAGGGACTAAAGTCCAAACTCTTGAGCCCAGCATTTGCAGTGGTCTACAATATTCCATTATTCTATCTCAGCCTTATTTCCTATACTGCTCTTCTATACAGACCTTTTTTTCTCCCCAGACTGGTCTAGTCACTACCATACCATGTTTGCTTTGTTCATTTCTGTCCTACTGGAATTCCCTCTTTCCTACTTCTGATACTTCAGTTCTTTTGGTTGCAAGGACCTAATACTCATTTAGGCCACCTTAAGTGAGAGGTTATTATTTGAAGGATGCATGTGGACAGAAGCCATCAAGGATCGAAGTGCCTCTGGTGAAGCGCTGTTCTCTGTCCCTTTCATGGCATCTTAGCTTCTTTGTTTTCTGCTCTAACTGGTGAGTTCTCTATTTCCTAGTTCAATTCTGGAACCAAGCAACCTAATCATCTTAGCTAATTACCTATGTCCCTCTTGAATGTGTCTTGATGAGGAATATCAAGTCACTAGTCAGTTTATAGATAGATCCCTCGTTAGCCGGGTGTCCATTCTCAATCTGGTCAGTGACCACCCTGTTTAAAGAACCAACAGGTGCTTGAGCAGGTGGTTAGGGGTGGAGTAGGTTTAGTTATAATGGGCTGTTAGGAGTGGCAGACACTAACGGACTGTTCTAATATAACAACTCTCTGAATTCTGCCTTTTCTTTAAAACTCAGCTAATCTTTTCCTCTCATGAACCATCTCTGACCATCTGAGCCAGTGTATTCTTCCTTTCCCTTTTATACCTTCTATTATTATAACCCACTTTAGACTTATTTTCTCTTTATGTTCCTGTAAGTGTATTAGAGTACAAGCTCCTTAAAAGTTGGGGCACTGGGTCTTATAAGTCTTTTGATCTTCACTGTGCTTACCCTATACAGCATTAAAAGACATGTCCTTGGAGATGTCTTAAACACACATTCTAACATACATTTGGTTGTTCTTGTTTCAGAGTCTTTACCTTCTGCCAGCCCAAAAGTCAGCATCAACCTACAGAATGACCCCATCATTCAAAAGTACGGCTCTAAGAAAGTGGGCTTGACCAGATGCCTTCTTACAAAAGAGGAAATGAAAACATATCACTTTCCATTACAAGGTTGGTTTAAATTTAATCTGATGTTGGTAACGATGGAAGAGTATCAATTTAAAAAAAAATACTACTGTTGAAAGTTTATTTTTATGGGCTGCTTTCCAAGTGACTTATTCCATCTTCTGTTAATGAGGAAATGCTTTAAGCGCAATGTTTCCTTAAGTGATGAATGTGTACATGATTGATTTTAGGTAGTATATGAACAAGACCTTAAATAGCATTGAAATATTTTGTGGGAAATTTATTCCTTTTTCATTTTTCCTTCAATCCTTCTTAGAACATTAAGAAGAATGTTTTTTAACACTTCTCTAGTACTTCTAATCTTTCAACCACCCCACCTCCCATTTTCTTTAATAAATATGACAGATCTAGGCTCAGAGCTTTGGTCAATTATGTAGCAAGAATTTAATAAAAATGCTTTTTCTCTTTTATTTATTACCTCTTAATCACAATAGTAATTAAGTTAAAATTGCTTAAAAGAAAATCCCTATTGAGATATAATTAACCTACTATACAGTTCACTCATTTAAAGTATACAATTCAGTATGTTTACAGAGTTTTACAACCATCACCACAACCAATTTAGGACACTTTCATCACCACAGAAGAAATCAATGCCCTTTAGTCTAGGAAATCAGCAGTTACTTTCTGTTAATAGATGTACCTATTGTGGATATAAATGAAATTATACAATATGTGGTCTTTTATAACTAAAGCTTTCAAGGTTCATGCATGTTGTAACATGTATCATTACTTCATCTACTTTGATTCTAATGATAATCTGTGTATGGATATACAACATTAATCCATTCATCAGTTGATGACATTTGGGTTGTTTCTATTTTTTGCTATTAGTAATAATGCTGCTGTGAACATTCAGATACAAATTTTTGTGTGGACATGTATTTTTATTTTCCTTGGGTATATACCTAGGAGTAGATCATATGGTAGCTCTGTGTTTAACCTTTTAAGGGAAATACCAGACTGTTTTACAAAGCAAGTGTACCATTTTACATACCCTCCAGCAATGTAAAAGGGTTCCAGTTTCTGCACATCCTTACCAACACTTGCCATGTTCTGTCTTTTTGATTATACCCATCCTAGTGTGTGTGAAATAGTATCTCATTGTGATTTTGGTTTTGCATCTCTCTGATGGCTGATGATGCTGACCATCTTTTTATATGCTTACTGGTCATTCGTATATCTTTTCAGATCCTTTGTCCATTTTTTAATTGGGCTTTTTTAAATTGAGTTATTGGAGTTCTTTTTATATTCTGACATAAATTTCCTTTCAAAGTAGATTTATTTAAGTGAAAAAGCTATCTGTAAAATAGAATTAATAGTTCGTATGTCATAGGATTGCCATGAGGATTAACTGAGTTAATATACAAAAAGAGCTTGCCATGGGGCACATAGTGCTTTAAAAAGTTAAGTCTTTCTGTTACTATTGCTACTAGTAATACAGATAGGGAGGGCAGCAAGCATAATGTCTCCTAGATTTGAGGATACTGCTTTTCTGGTCTATACTGTATTTTGATTCTTTTCATTGTAACCAATTGGAAATTTCAGGGTACTGTGACATAGAGACTCGTCAAAGCTTTTCATACTCCCCTAATTTCTTGTCAAACAAGATCTAGGCATTACCTTTACTGTTTCAACCTCTAAAGGTAGAACTCTTCAATCATTCAGACACTTTTGGGCCTCTAAGCTGAATGTGACTGGTTATTGACTTAGGGTATACAATGGAGGGGCCCACTGTACCCTAAACCTAGATCTTAGCCTCTGTAGGGAATTTTCAGGTTATGATTCCAGAAAATGAGGCACATTATTAAACAGATATCTCAGAGAAATTTTAAGGGTGGTGCTGGGTGCAAGTGTGCGTGTGGTGAATGTTAGTTAAAAATTCTGCCTACAGTGAAATCCTTTTAGATCTCTTCTATGGTGGAATCTCATTCCTACTTTTAATTGTTTTGGGAAAAAAGATGCCACATGCAGTCATTTGCATACTTTATTTATCCTCCCTTAATGCCTTTATGGAAAGGGTCCAGTGACTTTGGATTTAGTGATAATTTAGTTATTTATTTTCTAATGAGGGAAAAATTGTTACTTGTTAACTGCAAGGGAGTCTAGGCCCTAGTATCTCTAATAATAGCAACCTACATTATTCTCCCAGAATATAAAATTGAGTAGATGGAGAAAAAAACTGAGGACAAAAATTTTTTATTTAATCTTTTTATTTCAAGTATCTAACATAGAGAAGGTGCCCTGCAAATGTGGTATTTTGGTTTTCCATGGATAAATCTAGAGGTGATGTTTACTGTTTCTAAAGGCAAATATTTCGTTCCTTTTCCTCATAGGTTTTCCTGATTGTGAAAACTTTGTACCTACCAAATGTAATGGTTCTGTAACAGACAACAGTCCTCTCTTTGGGCTTGACTGTGAAATGGTAAGTACTATTAATTTTTCAACTGGAGTGTCGCAAACTAGGGTCTAGTTTTCTTGAGTGCACTCAATTTCAGTATTTAAATAACTGAAAGTAGACCCTTTTACTCACATTTTAGAAAATTTGGATCTTTGCTTCAGGATGAAGATTAAATATCACATAAATTTTCTAACTAGTTGATATGTTTAATCTAATTTTTGAACATTACCAGAAGTTTATTCCTTCTCTTTTGAGCAAGTGTTTTGTTGTTGTTGCCTTGAAGACTGCATCAATTACTGTCAGTTTGGCTTAGTTTTACACATTAAAGACCACAAGTAGGATTTCCCTGCTTAATCTCCCCTTGTGTTTTACTTTGTCTAATTAGCAAGTCTCCTTTCAAAGGCAGTGTATCTCCTCTCACTTAGAACTCAGTTCTTAACAGAGTGACTAATGCTAAAGATTTGGAGTCTGTCGTGTGCCTTTCCTGTCATCCTGGACAAATTCCCTAATTATCCCTCTGTGAAGTGGAGATAATAATAGAGGTTACTTCATAGGGTCATTATGAGGTAGTATATATGAAATGCTTGGTATTGCATTAGATAATAATAGAGTGTGCTAATAAAAATTACTTTATAGTGGTACTTAATGTAATACTAGGATGTAGTACACAGTAAATGGTATGATTATAGTTGATGTAATTTTTTCTGCCTCTCTTCCTTGAGCATATCTTTCCCAGAGAAACTGTACTATGTTGGTTTCCTTAAGTGTAATGTTCAACGAGCTGCCTAGCTTTAATTTCATTCATACTGGATCCTCTAGTCAGCAAAAGGCTGTGCCATCAATCACAGAGATCCCAAGTTGATGACAGTTGATATGTTTTGAATAATGAGAGGGAGCAAGGGCTTACATGGTTCAGCAGCCTGACTACATCCTGGTCTTTTAGTGCCTCACATCCAAGGGGAGAGAACTAACACGCATCTCACTGGTTGCTGAAGGAGGCTGCTGTGTTATGGATGAACTTGTTAAACCTGACAACAAGATTGTGGATTACCTCACCAGGTATTCTTCATCCTGCCTCCAGCTCTTCCTATAGCTGTCAGGCTAGAGTCGAATGAGACTTAAAAGGAATAGCCTGTAGCCCCTGTTTGGTTTGGTGTTATTTACTTACATAATTATGAAAGAAAAGGCTGGAATGCCACAGCTATAAATTTTAATACTGAAATCGCATAATGTTGGTGTATAATGCTCTTATCCTTCTTGTTCTCTAATCTTCCTGTGACCTTAAGTCACCAGAATAATGTCTTCCTTGTCATAGAACCTGCTAGTTTTAATCATTATCTAGCAACTGCCAAACAGCTTTGCTCTTTGATAAGACCTCATCTGAAAAATCTGCAAGTCATCATTTGGAAGTCAAATAATCTTAGAGCTTAATCTGCCTTGACCTCAAAAATCAAAACTTATTCCATAACGGAACTTTGAGACTCAAAAATTGCGTCTGTCTTTCCAAAGATTAGCATGTATTTTCAGAATGTGCACACTATAGTGATTAGGCAAAGAAAAGCCAGTGAAACATCATTGTTTCTGTCCATTGTAATTGTACCTATCATTTCGTGCTTATTTAGGCACAGAGAGATCATGATAGTTAATAAAGATTGTCCTGTTAGCAGACATGACAGTTAGATAGTATTCTTAGGAAACAGTCATGTGTGGCAAAGATGCATGTATCAGCATGTTTGTCAGTGTTAGAAAAATACGGGAATATGCAAGTCTGAAAGTAGGGGATTGGTTAAAATCTTACATCCATCTAATGGAGTATTCTAACCATTTAAAAGGATGTTCTGAAATAGATTTATTGATGTGAGAACTTGTTCATGATATATAAATGTTACAATCATGTTATAAAGTAGCATATGCATTATGATTGCATTTTTATAAAAAATGAAGTATATACCAATATATATGTATCAAAGATACGAAAGGATATTTACTAAAACGTAAAAAGTGATCTCTTGGTGGTGGGACTATGGGCAGTTTTTAATTTCTTTGATTTTCATCATTTTTACATTTTAATTTAAGAAAAATTTTTTTGAAATGACTTTCCATTATTAATATCCTGCTGTGCCCATTTCTCTTTTTATATCGAAAGTTTTTCAGGAATCACCAAGAAGATTCTTAACCCAGTGACAACCAAACTCAAAGATGTACAGAGACAATTAAAAGCACTGCTTCCTCCCAATGCTATATTAGTGGGCCACTCCTTAGATTTAGATCTCAGAGCACTGAAAGTGAGTATCTGATTTAGCACTTAGCTTTTCTAGCATATGTGCCTCTTTCATTTATTTCAAATCTACTTTCTATCCCCCAACCCACTTGTTTTTTCCTTTATAAAGGACTCTACTCATTCTGTTCTCTTTCCTCCTCAGATGATACATCCATATGTTATTGATACATCATTGCTTTATGTCAGAGAGCAGGGCAGAAGATTTAAGCTCAGATTCTTAGCTAAAGCTATTTTGGGGTAGGTAGGTTTGCATATAATATTTTCCTGATAGATTGCACATAAGTTAGCATGTTGTATCTTATTTAATGCATAGTGCAAAGTTCAGAGTCTCTGCTCTCCCTCTTAGTTTGTAAACATTACTATGAATTCTGGGATCCTAACACTAGAGAAGTGTGACTCTGAAATGAAAAAATTGTGGGAATAGAAAAAGGAATTTTATTCGCAGTTGAAGGTTGATGGGTAGAACTAGACGGGGGGGGCAGAAAAGTTACCCAAAATTTCAAAACATAACATTCCTATATTGAATGTATCCTATTATGTACAAATGTATGTACAATGATGTTCACTATAGTATGGTTTAAAATAGTCCAAAAAGCTGCATATATTCTACTATTTAAATAAATTATAGTTATTTGTATTATTGATACTTTGTTATTGAATGTGATGGATCTTTATGTGCTAACTAAGGAAACTTCTTAAGATGCTACTGAGAATAAAATGGAGATGCAGAAAGCCATTCCTGATCATTGTACATCATCAGTACCTCTCAGGTCCTGGCACTAAGTAATAAAGAAATCATGATGTGACTCAAATCTGATTATTAGAGTGCTGTAATTTTACATGTAGCCAGAATATTTGGGGTGGTTGAAAGAATCTATCATTAAAAATGCTCCCAGGTACGTTAATTTTACCTTTACTTTCCAGGAAGGATATACAGTGTTCAGATAGACTTGGTCATGATGCCACAGAAGATGCTAGAACAACCCTTGAGTTGGCTCAATATTTCCTTCAGTATGGCCCAAAGAAGGTTAGTATGTTTTCTTTCCTTAAAATTATGGGACTAGAGCAGAGAGTCGCAGACTACCAATCTAATGCTATTACCTTTCTTTACAAAAATAGGAGGGTAATTCAAGCTGAACATGTATTTGAAATTAAGACCTACATCAGTAGCATAATATAGTGGTTAAATGTTTAGTCTCTGAAGTTGGACTTACCTCTTTTAAAATATGGACTGTCATAGGTCTGGCTATAGGATCTAGGGCAATTTCTCTGAACAACTAACTTCAGTTTCTAGATCTGTAAAATGGGAACACACTTTTCTGGGATACTGGTGAGGATAAAAGAGATACTATGCAGTATAAAGCTCTTAGCACAGTGCTTGAATATATTAAGCACCATAATGCGGTGTTCACCATTGTAGCTGATGCTAATAATTGTAATAATTATAAAAATCCATGTAGATTTTTTCTCTTTTAGGGTGAGAGTCGCATATCATTGTTTCAACAGCAGTTCCAACAGGCACAGATTAGAACAGCACATAATAAAGGAGGCATTGAAAAGGAAATAGTTTCTGACAGACCTGTTATAATGCATTCTAATCTGTTAGATTGTCCCATTGCATAATATTGTATATCATAACCCCATTATGAAATGAATTGTAGTCCATGTTGAATAATAAAAAGCCAGAATAGTATTTTGTGTCATGGTGGTAGAAAGACATTGTAAAATATTTTATTGGACATGTAAATAATAATGGCCACCATTTACTGAGATCTTACTAAGTGTAGTATTCTAAAATGCTTTGTATACATTATCTTATCCTTATAGCAACCCTATAAATTCACTATTATTATTCCAATTTTTATGTATGAGCATTCTGAGGTTTTGAAAGGTTAGATAACTTACTGAGGGTTCTACAGTTAGTGCTGGAACCAGGACGCAAACCAAGGTCTGTCAGATTCTAAAGGCTGTCTTTGCTCTACGTTAGGAACTAGCAGACTTTTTCTGTAAAGGCCAAATAGTAAATATTTTAGGCTTTACAGGCCTTGCTATCTATTGTAGCTACTCAGCTTACTATTAGTACTGCAGAAGCAGCCAAAACAGTATGTCAGTGAAAGGGCACAGCTGTGTGCCAGTGAAACTTTATTTACAAAGAACAGGCATTGGGCTGGACTTGATCTAATGACTGGACTATGCCAGCCCCTACTCTAAGCCACTACATTAGAGGTTCTAAAAAAAACTTGGTCTAGGACCCATTTATCCTCAAAGAGCTTTATGTTTATGTGGGTCATATCTATCAACATTTATCATATTAGAAGTTACGTTTGAGAAAATTTATATTTATTGTATTTATTAATTTGTTAAAATATTTTTTAAAACCATTACATGTTAATACAAAAATTATGGAGAAAAGCCGTTTTCAAAAAAATTTATGGTAAGAGCATCATATTTTTTACATATTTTGAAGATCTCCTTAATGTCTAGCTTACTAGGAGACAAGTGATTTTTCTCATATTCATTTTACATTCAATCTGTGGGTTATGTAGTTAAGAAGGGAGTACCTCATGAACTTGCCCTGAAAGGGTCTCCCGAACCCATAGGAGTTCTCGGACAACACTTTGAGAACCACTGCATGCTATTATGCTGCTATTATGCTGCCACTTGATTTCCAGGAAAAATTGTATCTCACTTGGGTAAAATCTAAGGAAATCTAAATTAAGCATGGACTTTTGTTAATAATAACATATCAATAGTGGTTCATTAATTGTGTCATATACCATTCTAATCTAAGATATTAATAATAGTTGAAAATGGGAGTAAGGTATATATGGGAACTCTACTATCTTCGTAATTTTTCTGCAAATATAAAATGATTCTAAGTAAAAAAATCTATATCTCTATACATCAAAACTCCCAAGTGTTCACTTTAAAGAATAAGTAGAATACTTTTCATGATTTTGTATTAAACCAATAAAAAGCCCTTTTTTTTACATTGCCATGAAAGCCATTCTTTTATCATTTCCCAAAGTTGCGTGTTTGCAGAGAATTAATTTTAACTGACCGTGGAATGAATGATGAGGCAAACTTGCCATTGCTTTTCACTTAGCCCTACTTGGCCCTGTCCCGTACTCATGTGACAACATCAGCAGCTGGTAACAGATTGCCCTTCTTGGCTAAGCAGCCAAAAACCATCTGGTAACTCTGAAGCCAACCTGGGACTGTGGCAACAGCAAAGCCACTGTCTACAGAAGCAGAGAACAGTGGTGTGGGTTTTTCTTGGATTGTTTTTTGTTTTGTTTTGTTAAGCCTCAAACACTTTGCAAGATATTAGATGATTTTTACCACTTTATTTTCTTTAAGATTGCAGAACTAAATCTAGAGGCATTAGCTAGTCACCAAGAACTGCATGCAGCAGGCCAAGAGCTGAGAAATACAGTGGAAGTAGTTCAGCAGCTAAACACAAGGTAATACTTTTCACTTCTAAACAGTTGCAGAGACAAATGGATTATCTGGTTTCTTATTTAACAATAAAACCTGGCAATTTTTTTTTCCTCTTTTGAGTCTGTTGAGGAATGTTTACCAGTAAATAGTATGAGTAACATTTTTCCACCCCAGAATCCATGGAGGGAAAAATACCACCTGTTGCCCTAAGTAGCTTCTATTTTTCCAATTTTCTGAATCTGTTGACTAGACTTACAATGACTCACTTTACAAAAAAAGTTAGACATTGAAATATATTGAACTAAGTGATATTAGGGGAAATGATAGACTAATGGGTATTTTGATTAGAAAAGCCAGCTGTAGCCTTAATGTATTGCCCAGATTGGGAAAAAAAAACAAGCAAAAAACACACTCAGGAGTTTGTCTCCACACCATAGTAAATGTGTCGTATCTTTAGAATCTAGCCTAAACTTTGATAAAGAGCTTTGAGTATATTTTTTGTTTATCTTTTCTCTCCCTAGATGTAGAGCAACACTGTCCAATCTGATTTCTACGATAGTGGAAATGTTCTATATCTGTGCTGTCCAGTAAAGTCCACACATAGTATGGAACATGTGACTAGTGCAGTTAAGGAACTGAAATTTTATTTAATTGTAATTAATTTGAATAAGCACATGTTGGCTACCATGTTAGTGCAAGTATAGAGAAATAACTCTTAGGTTAGGGAAAACTGTTGTTCCTACCTTGATCTCTTTCTTTACAGTGTTTTAGAATGCTTGGACTCAGTGGGCCAGAAGCTCCTTTTCTTGACCCAGGAGGCAGATGCTAGTGAACTTTCTTCTTCCAAAAACTGTCAAACAGTTAAGTGCTTTTCAAATAAAGAGGTGAGTGACCCACTGTCTCTTTGAAGGTTGCATTCAGAATAGAGGATAATGTAACTGTTTGCAACTCATGTGAGTGTCAAGGTGTTTTTCATCAGCAATCCTAGCTGCCATTAGCCAGTCTGGCTTCTGTCTCACATTTTGTGTGGAGCACTTCTAGTCCCAGTTACTCCATAGGAGCAGAACTGTCAGCTGCCAGTGTCTGTTTCCAGATCCCAGCAGTCCTGTGGCTTTGGCTTTGCACACCACTCTGAATTTCTGTTCTTTTTCTGGTTGATGGATATGTTTTTCTCTGTTTTTAGCCTGACTGTATCTTTTTTCATTTTCTCTTTTTATATTTTACCTATCACTGCTGTATATGTAAAGCAGAAGGGATGCAGCAAAGCATGATTTATGTTACCTTGTTTAGAAGATCTGTATTTTTATTTAAAGCATTTTATTTGGAAATAATTTCCAAACTTGCATGAACATCTGTGTACCTTCTGTCTAGATCCATCTTCTGTTAACACTCTGCCCCATTTGCTTTAGCATATGTATGCTGGTATGCTTGTGCACTCATGCTCTTTCTTGGATTCTCTCTTCCTCTGTCTATATGACATTTTATTTTCTAAACCATTTGAGAGTGAGCTGCATGTATCATGGCACTTTACCCCTAGATTCTTCAATGTGTATTTCCTAAGAATAAAAATATTCTCTTATAGAATCACAGTAAGCTTTAGTGAATTTAATACTGATAAGTTACTTTTATCTAATTTTTGTCTATATTCTAGTTTTCTTATTTGTCCTCTAGCATTTATTTTCCCTTCACAACTGTATCCATACTAGGGTCACATACTCCGTTTAGTTGTCAAATCTTTTTAGTTTCTTTTAATCTGAAACCATTGATCCTCAAGATGGTGTCCCATAAACCTCTTAGACTCTACTTGCTTTTCTTCATTCTTTTTTCTTTTCTCTCACTTGATGATTTCAAAGATCTGTTTTCAAGTTTGTCTGGTCAAGTCCTATGTTGAACCCCTTGAGTGAGTTTTTCAATTCACTTACTATATTTTTCAGCTCCAGAATTTGTTTTTTTAATAGTTGCTGTCTCTTTAATTGAAATTTTCATTTAGGTCATGCATCAATTTCCTAATTTCATTAGTTGTTTATCTTTGTTCTCTTTTTGCTCATTCTGTGTTTCTTTAGGTGTGGTTTCTGGAGCTTTATTCTCTTCCTCTGATTGAGTCATTTTCCCCTGTTTTCTTTATATGTCATATGATTTTTGTTTTTTGGTAGGGATCTAATCAAATGGGAAAAGAAAACAAAAAAACCAACTACCTCTCCCATTGTTAGGGTCTGGCATTGTGGAAGGGAAGACTTTCATGATCAGCCCCACCCAAGGTTCTAGGACCTCTCAAACCTATTTTGAGGATGTGTCTTCTCTAAACTTGTGTATGTCCTTTTAGTTGTCTCATATTCCCTGAGCAGTTTGTCCCTGTTTGTTCTCAGAGCTTGTACTCTGTTGCTTCTCCTAACACTTGCTTTGGAACTGCAGCTCTAATGTGTTGTGACTGCATCTGTTTTCAGTGGCTCCCAAACAAGGCTGCCAGTCCTATCAGTGCTCTGAGTCAGGAGAGACAGACACTAGTTCCTTCAGGCAGCCCACAGACTAGTCATGACATTGGATACATGGTCCACTCTTTTGTTTCTGTTTAGGGGAAGGATCCCCAGTGTGGGACGTCTCCTCCATGTTGAGCCCTGCTAGGTCAGATAAGGTAGAGACACAAAACTCTGCATATTTTCCTTTCTCTCTTGCTGGAATCCCTTCTTATTTTGTTGTTGGTGGTGGTGGTGGTGGTTCTGAGTGCTATAGTTTCTCAATTGGTCTCTAGAGTTCTTGCAAAGGTATTCTGGTCTTTATAGTGTCAATGCAGTATCTGGAAGAATGAGGACCTAGAGCTCCCTTGTACTCCATCTTGCTGAGATCATGCTCTCTTTTTTTCTTTTTTTTAAAGTGTTGGGTTTTTTGTTTTTTTGTTTTTTTTTTTGAGAAAGATGTTATGGTGCTGGGAAGAATAAGAAGCTTATAATGCTCTTGGGAGGGATTGGCATTTGTTTTATTTATCTTTCTGCAGGATTCTTAATTTCCCTATTTCTTTCTTTTACTTAACTACCGTGTCTCCAACAGGGTATTGCCTCTTTTCTGTATAACCGATTTTTCCCCAGAAGTGCTGCTTCTCTGAGGCTGCCAAGCCTCTTCCTTGTAGTCAAGTGCTGTGAGCTATCCAAGTTGTGACCTGTGTTCATTATTTTGGCATTTAGTGGTACTTTCTTTCTGGGAGTGACTTTGTTTATGCTTCATCCAAGTCTTCCATCCCCTTGATTTTTTTTTTTTCCCTCCCAGAGTTTCTTGTGCCTCCTCTCCTTCCTCTCTACTCACAGGCTTGTAGCAATATGGGATGGTGGAATTTCTATTGGAATTAACTTATTTCTTTACTTAGAGGTAATTTGAAGGTTGTAGTAGTTTCTGTTTCTCAGTAATGCTAAAGATCTGGGTGCATGTAATTTTATTCCCTTTACTGATTATATGGTTTTCCTACAAGGCTGTGTAGTGTCACCAGACCTTGTCTTCTAGACCTTGAAGTCAGTCTCATAATGCTTTTTAAAATGGGTAAAAAGACAACCAATGTGTTTTTTTTAATTGTGGTTCAACTCCAAGAGCCACAGTAGACTACTGGATTCCTGCTTCATTCAGGCTGTACTGTTCTCTGTAGGTTTTTGAGCAGGCCAGAGTGGAAATCCCCCTGTTTCCCTTCAGCATCGTGCAATTCTCTTTTGAACCCTTTCCACCCAACCTCACTGAGGAGATGAACAAAAGGGTAAGTGAATGGGTTCTGCTAGATGATTTATTTAATGGCTTATTATAATCTCCCCTCATTAAGGAAAGTAATCTGTACTGTATTAAGTTTACTGTGTGTTTCTCTATATTTTTCCTATGTGTATATTTCCATTTTAGGAAACACATTATTAAAATGGGAATCAGACTATATGTACTGTTTTGCAGCTTTATTTTTTTTTAACCTTAACATTTTCTAATTTATCTTGTACAGTTTTTCACAGCACTGTATAATCTGATTTTCCTTGTTTTTAATGGCTGCATAGTTTTCCATTGTATGATTATACCTATTTTCCGCATTTGCACTTCGGAATTTTTGCTATTCCAAGTAATGATTCAGTGAAATCCCTGTGTACAAATCCTTGTACATTTGGTGAGTGTTTGTGTTGAGAAATTCCTTGAAAGGAGTTATCCCATGTTTTGACTCATGATTTCTTTAGATTAGCACCTCCTAACAATATTCTGTTGTTTTTCTTATAGATGAAGATCAAGTGGACAGAGATGTCAACTGTCTATGCTGGACCATTTAGCAAAAATTGTAACCTTACAGCTCTAAAGAGGCTGTTTAAGAGTTTTGGCCCAATCCGATCAATGACTCTTGTTCTTGAAACCCATCAGGTAATGAGGCAAGAAAACTCAGATTTTGACCTTCTAGTTTAATGCAGGAAATTCAGATGCCTTCTAGGGCCATTCAGATAACAGATATTAGTGACGTGAGCTTGATTGTCACCAACTGCAGTGAGACATGCTCTGTCTCATGGGAGCAGTGTTCACTTAAAAGAATTTGTGCCCAGTATTGCCAGGTCTTCTGGGGTTTTTTGTTTGTTTTGTTTTGAGAATCGAGAAATCTGCCAAATTCATATTTTTGGTTCAAATTTTCTTAAATATCATATAGGCCAGACAAAGTGGGCTTCCTGCTTATGACCTCAGCTTTAAATGATAAAAAATGCCTTTTCAAAAGAGCAGTAGCTTCCATTTGTTGGGAAGTCTCTGTAGGGCTTAAATTCAAAGTAGGCTCATAGCTGGGTTAAAATAAGAAGGAACAGGACTTTTTTTGTTGTTAGTTCTCTAGTCTTATGGAGTTAGTCTGTTTATTAGTTATTTACATAAAAACCCTATAAAGAGTTTAATTATTTTAACTTTTCAAGAAAAAATACTTGCATATGGTTTAAAAAATTCCTGCCATTTTAGAAGGATGTAATGAGTAAGCTTCTGTCTTCATGGTCGTAGCAGGAAGTCAGTAGGTAAAGTCTAAAGTTATTATATGAAGCAATAACAACATTCTAATAAGCACATTACACAGAGACAGGAAACCATGAAAAGAATTGAAAACAAAAACTTAAAATGTCTGTAGAATGATATACAATAACTGGTAACAATGAAGGCCTACAGGGAGAGAAGAACTAGGTGACTGGGAACAGGGGTTAGGGGAAGATTTTTCACTAAATTTTTTGTACCTTTAGAATTTTGACATAGGCAACTATTTATCTGGTGCATTAATCTATTATATATAGCTATTTAACATAACTAATAACTATAGTTTAATAACTATTAAAGTGAAGCAAAAATTCAAGTCTCCAAAGTGATCTAAGTGCAGAATCCTCAATGTTTAAAATGTGCTTTCCCCGAATCTTTTATTAATGCCTTTCTTACACCTAAAAATAGAAATAAAAAGATCATTCCTGGGAAGGTAGACTGAAGCATGGGAAGGGTATGTCAGGGGACTGTAACTTCCTCCTGTAAGTCTTGTCTTATCTTGCCTTTTTGTTTCTTCCCTTCCCTTCCTTTTCCCCTTCCGCATCCTCCTTACCCCCCTCCCCACTCCCCTCCCTTCTCTTCCTTCCATTTCATGAATGAATATTTGGATTGTTTCCACCTTTTAGCCATCCTGAATAATGCTGCTATGAAATGAACATGGATATACAAATACCTGTTTGAGTCTCTATTTTCAGTTTTTGCAGTATATACATGAAAGTAGAATTGCTGAGTTAAATGATAATTCTGTGTCTAATTTTTTGAGGAACTACGATACTGTTTTTTCCAGTGGCTACACCATTTTATATTGTCACTTGCAATACCAAGGTTCCAATTTCTCTGCATTCCAGTTGACACTTGGTTTTGAGTGGGGGGAGGGGGGTGTTTTTGTTTTGATAATAGCCTCCCTAATGGACGTGAAGTGGTATCTGATGATTTTGACTTGCATCTCCCTAATGATTAGTGATGTTGAGCATCTCTTCGTGTGCTAATTGGCCATTTGTGTATCTTTAGAGAAGTGTCTGTTCAGGTCCTTTGCCTATTTTTTACTTAGGTTATTTGATTTTTGTTCTTGTTGAGTTTTAGGAGTTCTCTATATATTTTAGATATTAATCCTTTGTTAGATACATGATTTGCAAATATTTTCTACCATTCTTTCTGCCGCCTTTTGACATCGTTGATAGTTCTTTGATGCACTTTTAAATTTTGATAAAGTCCAGTTTATCTTATTTTCTTTTGTGGTCTGTGCCCTTGATGTCATTCATATTGCTGAGTCCAGCAAAATGAAGCTTTTCTATGGGAGCACTTTAATTTCTGTGATGATGCTATGGCTAAGGCCATCACAAAGATTTAGCTACCCTGTGTTAATCAAGTAGAAGAACAGTCAGTTTGAACATGTAAATCTAATAGAAGAATGTAAGAACCTCTACAGGCTTGTAGGAAAGCTGCTATCTAAATTTAAGCTAACAGGACAAATGGGAATCTCTACCTATGCTTTGCAGTGATGTTTAGTGATTCATAATAGTACAAAAAGCAAGTTGGGTAGTCAGGAATTTGTTAGTGCTTTCCCCATACCACCCAGGGAGAGAAGGCTTCAATTTTAAGTGACAAATAAAGGTTGTGTATTTGAAAAACCAGTTCCTGAACCAGGGTGTTTCCATTTAAAATTGATGATCTGCAGTCAGTGTCTAGCCCAGTATAGCAAGGACATCCATTCTGGTGGCTTTGGCCTCTGTAGTTTAGTTGGGCCCCATTCCCAGCCCCTTCTCTAGCAGTTTGAACCTGGAAAGCAAAAGTAAGGAAACCTTGGTTTTTCTGCAGCCACATCTCTGTATACAGTACGAAGTCCTGGAAGCTGCCCAGCTGGCCATAGAGTCTTTGGATGGCATTCTAGTAGAAGGTACCTGCGTCAAGGTAGGGTGGCCAGAGAAAGCATAAAGGAGCACTCTTTACTCAGCCCTCTGTTTTCAGTGCCTGTATTTACTCAGGCCTGTGTTTACAGTGCCCCAAGGCATAACATCTTAGACTAGTGTCCTTGAGAGGCTCAGGCACAAGACTTTCTATTATGGAAAATCTTAAGCCAAGCCTGGCATTCTTCTAGTGGTGACCTAAGACAAGACAGCTTTCTTTTTGTCAAAATCAGCCTGAACTACATTGGGTTCTTCCTGTACTCTTTATCACTGCTTATGGTTTATTCTGGGTGGTCTTCTGTGGTTGCCCTTTACTTTACCTTTCAGCGGAAATCAAAAGGTATTTTGAAGTCTCTTATGCAATTAAACAGAATTTCATTGCCATAGATGGCAAAGAGCAAGAGAAGGAAAGGGAACAGAGAGTATTTACACAAAAATATTTATGTTTTGTATTTACTTATCTTACTTAAGTCTCTACCATAGTCCTGTTGGCCAGTTATCATTAGCCTCCTTATACAGATGAGGAAACTACGGAATTAAATTACTTGCTAGTATATAATAGGCCTGGGGGTTGAAATGATGACTTTTATACCACTAATGCCATCTTTCTTTGGTTAGGTGCGGAGGCCTGTGACGGAGCTCACCCTTGACTGTGACGTGCTTGTAAATGAGCTGGAACAAGATTCTGAGAACCGAGGTACAATATACTTGTCTGGAGTAAGCGAAACCTTCAAAGAACGGCTGTTGCAGCAGTGTAACCTCTTCCTGGGACTAGAAGCTGTGATCTTGCCTAAAGATCTTAAAACTGGAAAGCAGAAAAATTACTGTTTCTTGAGTAAGTCTAAGCCACCAAATACAGCCTTGGGGAAGGAGATTAGGGATGGTAATAACATGAGGTCAGAGAAAGGAAATTTTCACCAAATAAACCCTCCTGGGCTAAACCAGGTCAACATCTCCTGATTCTGTCCTTCTTCTTTGGCTGGGCTTCAGCTTGGATGGTGATCAGCTTTTTTGACCCTTAATAACAGAAGGGGGTATTCTTGCTTTCAGAATTCAAAACTTTTGGCAGTGCCCAAAGGGCCCTTGACATTGTCAAAGGCAAGGACTGGAAGCTGAAAGGCAGGCATGCCCTAACCACTAGGCACCTCCATGCATGGCTCAGGGGATTACCTCCTGAATCAAGAAGGCCCCCAGGGCTTCATGTCATACCTCCACCCTCGGAGAAGGAAGCATTGCAGGTGAGTGAGTGAATGGATGTATCCTGAGGTTAGAGGGGAAAGGTAGCTAACTTGGTTTGCTAGCTCTAGGGATTGGCCTTCTGATTATGGAAATAGCAGAGTCCTACTCAGGTCTTCAGTCTTTTTTTTCCTGCCCCAGCACTAGTCCTACTTCACATTCCAGCTTCTTCCAGCCCTGGACACACCTTCTCCAAGATCTCTCCCACTTTTGCCCCCTCTATTCTTGCTAAAATCAGGTTTTTAGTCCTCCAGGTGGCTCTCCAAGGGACTTTGAGGGGCTAACGTAGAAGTTGGAGAGCTGGAAAAGTCTTTAGTGACCTGAGGTTTTGTGAAGTGTGGTACATACACAAGATGATTTTTGGTGGTCATAGATAAACTTTTTTCCCCCACTTTTATAGCTATGAACTTGTTTTCTACTATTCATTAAAGTATACAACCACGACATTGCACCTGTGATTTCATGGATAGTAGTATTACTTAGATGAAGCTAAGGAAGAAATTGACTCACTTTAAAGAAAATCATTAGAGGGATACACAGCAGAAGCAGAAGTGTAAACCTAGAAGGTGAATGGCTTAAGTTTGGGAAACCCTGCCCTATTCTAATCTCCCACACTTAGCAGATGACAAATAGAGAGCAGGGCTGGTGAGCGCCTTGCCCAGGCAAGAGTCTAGACTAGAGCTCTCCTTAGTGACTTGGTTCCCTTTGCTTGGGGCCCTGGAAGATCCGTTGGGAGGAAGGGACAGCAGCTGTCCTCCTAAACTGACTGGGAGGCCTAGGGATGCTGGGGTGGACAGGGAGCCCTGCAGTAGGGGCTTCAGTTTCAGACAGAACTTTTGCAGACCCTCTCCTGGGAGCCTGAGGAGGAATGTTGCAGTTCCTCCACCAGTGAACAGAGGGTACTCTGACTGAGCGTCAGCACCTGGCTTTGATCCTAGATGCTGAAGGTGGACCACCCAAAGATAGCAGCCTGGCGCTGGAGCCGGAAAATAGAGAAGCTCTACCACAGCCTGGGCTCAGGCGCCCTTTGCCTCATCCTGCTGCCAGGAACCAAGAGGTAAGGACCAAACGGGTTGTCTCTTGGTTCTGACTTCTGGACATAAGCTTTTCTTGGAGAAAGGCCTTTTGTTAACATCCAGGCACATAAATGAGGGCTGAAATGAATCATCTCTTAGTTCTCACAGTTCTAAAAGATAGATACTGTATTCCTGTTTTACATGTATGTGCTCTTTTATAACTATACTTAGCGGTCCCTCAAGGGGACAGCTCATCCCATTTTAAAGGCAGAGGCCTTTAAACCTGCAACCTCTCTGGAACAAGAGGCACTTGAGTCACAGTGGTCAAGAAGTTCTAAGGCAAGGCTCAGCTCAGATGTGACCAAGGCCTTCCCATATATGAGGAGTGTGTTCCTGCCTTTCCTGCCCTTTCCCCTCTGCCACCTCTGTTAACTTTTAAGAGCTAAAGCCTGTTTTGCTGATTCTAAGCCTGAGGAAAACTGGAGCAGGACTCTGGGTCTAGTCCCAGCTCTATCACCTACCTATCTCCTCTGACAAGTGGCCAAGCCACTTTCTCACTGTGGACCTCAGTTTCCCTTTGGTAAAATGAGAGATTTGGAGTAAATCAGTAATTCTCAAACCTTTAAATTATAAAACCCATACTTTAAAAGAAAAATTGATGTTAAATCCTAAAGCGTAAAGGTGAGCCATTCTGAAATGAGTGAGTAGATAAGATGAATGAATGTGTTTATGGGAGGAGGAGGGAAAGAGACATGGCTTTTTTGAAAAAAGTACAGTTTGAAAATCATTGGATTGTATTATTTCTAAAAAGCCCCTTAAAATTCTGACTTTCCAGGATTCTTCCCAGGCCCAAGGTCCCAGGTGGCAAAACATGAATACTCTAGGCCTTGGAGCCTGGATCAGAGCTCCAATCTTTAATTCCAGAGCTACTCTCCAGTACTCAAAGCTCCACTCGTCCATACCCAAAAGACCTATGACTTATTAGCTTAAGTTCAGACATCAGGTAGAGGCAGCTTCTGTGTTTGTCTTTGCTCATTTCTGCCTGTCTTGCCTTGGAGAGCCCCTCAGCCCTCTAACCCAGTTCCATGAACATGCACTTTAAGTGGCAGGGAACTAATATGTACTGGATGGCTCCTAAATTCTAAGCACTGTGCTAGGAGTTTTACAGCATACGTTATTAAATAAGTTGACGTTTTGTAAAGTTTTAAAACAGTGCCTGGCATGTGATAGGTATTACAAAAAATGAAAAAAAAAATCAATTCTAACAGCAATTTAAAAGGATTTTGATGACTGCCATTCTTACCTGGTTTTGTCACTTACTGGTTGTGTGACTTGAGTAAGTTAAACAATGCCTGTGAGCCTGTTTTTTAATTTGAAAAGTATACATAACAATCATGTCTACATCAGTACCTACATAAGGTACATGAACTGTTTGGAGAATTAAATGAGAACACATATCAAATGCTTACATGCAGTAAGTCCTCCATATATGTTAATATGTTAGCTATTACTACTGTATGTACTCCTCACAAAAGCCCTGTGAGATAGTAATTTAAATATTTTATAGTTTTATAGTTGAAACTGAGGATCAGTTTGAGATCATTCATCCTTAGTTGAAATACGCCTCACATCTGTTAAGTGGCAGAGCTGTGATTTGATTCTAGGCATCTGGGACTAGTCAGTATTCTTTCCATTGAACCATTTTTAGCAGGTAGATTTCCATAAGTAAGCTGTCTACCTGCCTGACCCCTGCTCCATAGCACATACACATGCCCCCCCACCCAAAAACAAAAAACTTCTCTACCTGAGTTTATGACCATTCATTCACCTCTGTAGACAAAAACTATTATCATTCCTCATCTGTTGCAGCACTCATGGATCGCTCTCTGGCCTAGGACTGATGGGAATAAAAGACGAAGAGGAAAACACCACCCCAAACATGTGCTCGTGAGTCTGCCCACCACTTCCCATGTGCCATTCTTACTGCTCGTGGGCCGTGGCAGAGAATGTGATCAGGCTGCAGGCACTCTGGAGGCTGCCAGGCCTCTCTGTAGCAGACAGCTTTTGTGGAAATGCTGTACCAGTTACGGAGTCTAATCTATTTATATGGCATGTACAAATTTTCAATAAATGCCTAAAATTCAAGCATTCTTCATCTTAAGACAGGGTGAAGTGAGGAAACCAGTTTGTACTTTCTTTGTGTCACTGGGTTTATATACAGGTACTGTAGCAGGTGCTCATTTCATGTAGCATTCCTATTAAATGGAATATTATAGGTAAGGAAACCAGGAGCAGTGACTTCTGTAGAGAAAACGGCCATTATATAATCTGTCAAAATTGTAACCCTTGTGAAGCAAATTTCTGTAAGGCAAACTATTTTTTCATTGATGGTTATTATAAACTTGAAGGAAAAAGAGGCTGGCTGAAGATCTGCCAGATCCACCACACAGAGGAAAGTTGAAGACTTAGCTGTTAACCAACACTGGAAGTCCCCTTTAAAAATTCAGTGTTTAGGAACGCTTCCTTTCAGGGTGAGACTGCAGTGTTACCCTTCACCAGTAGGTGCCTCCATCACACCAGAGCTCCCCGCTAGAACTGGAAGCTTCAGTTTCAGTGAAACCCTCTCTTTTTTATCAGCTCTCAAACTGTCAACATTCTGTGTTGGAGACAGGACATGGGTACAGACACACACAGTTCCAAAACTGACTTCAGCCCTCCAGAAAAGATGAACTAACCTGACATGCAGTATGTATCATTCCAAAGAACCTTGTAAATTGATGCCTCCACTGGGAGCCTGCAGTTCCACTCGAGTATCCTCCTGTAATAGGACAGTTTATCAATAACACATATGGAGGGATATCGTAGGGTTAAAATGGAATTCTGGGTGACTATTTTTAAAAATTGTGTGTATGTGTGCACACATGTGTGTAAATAAAACCTCTAGTGAGAGAGATCTGTAAGAAGTAGCAGTAGCCCTCTGGACCAGACTGCCTGACTCTGAATCCCAGCTTTCCTGCTTTTCAGTTGTGTGAACATGAATAAATTTGACATCTCTCTACTTGGTACATAATAATGGTATCTATCCTATAGGATTGTTGTGGAGACATGATGCATTCATAGTATTTTATAGGTTATAAGCGTAGACAGTTACAGAATAGTCTTCTGTATAGCTTGAGTCCATTTTTATAGAAAAAATTATACAAAGATATGCATAGGCTTGGAACAAAACCTGGAGGGCTGTATGCCAAAATACAAAGTGTTTATTTCTGACTAGTGGGATCAGCAAATTCGATTTTACCGAATGCTTTTCTGTATGTAGGCTTATTTAAAAAAAAATACTGGTTTTATAACTAGAAAATAATAATTCTACTTAAAATTAATTCTCAAGGTTGCACCTTTGAGGCAGTGTTTAATCCTTTAAATGTAACTGCTATAAGATCTGGCCTTATGGAAGTTGGGAACCAGGAGCCAGAACTGAAGAGCTTGATACTGAATTGAGATACTGCAACTTTTGAAGTTCCCTTGTAAAGAGCAAAGTTCCCCAGGTATACTGCTGCCCTCGGCTGCAAGGCTCTGAGAACACCTTGAAACTGCCTGTTGCTGGATTCTTTCCTCTTGCAGCTGAGCTTCAGAGCTGTGGGAGCTCAGCTGCTGTTTACCTCTTGAGAGTCCAGTCCTGAGACACAAAATAAGTGTTTGTCTAGGTTGGCGCTGCAGCTCTGCTCCTGGGCAAGTCACCTTGTTTGAGTCCATTTCCATGGCCTCAAAAATGAAGAGATGTATCTACTTCTAAGGATTATTATGAATATTCAGATATTCAGTTTGTCGAAAATGACCAAATAGTGGGCTGTGTCTGAGCCCACTGTTTCCCTGTGTGAGCCTCATTTTTTAAATGGTGACGCTAGCAACTACTTCATAAGGTTATCATGAGAATTAAATTAGGGAAAGCCTACATTTTACTGAGGATCATCTTTCAGCTGCAGGAACACAGAGCAGATGAAGGCTCCCTGTGCCAAGTGCACTCTGCTTGCTCCTAGGGAACAGCCTAGGCCATTCCTTTTCCTGGATAGGTGGGGCTGGAAGTTTCCCCATGGGCCCCCAACTCCAGAACTCTGCAGAGATGGGCCTGGAACAAAAGGCCTCTGAGGCCTCAGTCTGCACACACTGTTCTTTGAGCTGATGCTCCCACCTTTTGGAAGCCAAGGCTGCCAACTTGGCCTCTTGCAAAACACACATTCCATTCATAAGTGCGTTTGTGCATTTTTCCTCCCACACCCTTCTAGGCAGCCAATGCAGAGCTGCCAAGGCAGCTGCTGAAGCAGCTTCTCATTTGGGGGAAAAGAGCAACTCAAAGGTTTTTCACAGAAAACTTGGTATAGGCTTTCAATATACTACTGCCTAACTTTCTGGCCGCCTCGCTCATAGTGGGGTTGTTTGGGACACTCAGCCATGTTTGCTTTCATTTCCTTTTGTCCCCTCTTTTGTAGTCTCTTCCCTATTACAAAGGAAACCCATTAAATGGCAACTTAAAATCCAGAAGAGTGACAATCACATCTAATCCCACTACTCAGAGGCAGTGACAACCACTACTTTACAATCTTCTGTCATACTTTTTCCATTATTCAAAAGCAGTTCTTAATAGCCACATTAATATTCCAACATGTTGAATGTATGCCATGATTTCTGAAACAGTCCCCTGTTGCTGACACTGAATTTGTTCCCAAATGATACTGCTAAATCATAATCCTTGCACATCTTTGAAAGATAATATTTCTTGAGGAAAATTTTCTAGAAGTGAAGTTAGTAGGCTAAAGAGTATGAACACTTTAAGTTTTTTTAATTCCAGGAAAGTTTTTACCTTGTGTTTGCTAGCATCAATTTGTTTCAAATCTTGGTCAATTTGATAGGTTAAAAAAGTTTTTCATTATAGGTTTAATTGAATACCTTTTAGATTGACATTTTTTCCAGAAGATTTTTGACCAGTTGTTTTTCTTTAATGAGTTGTCCATATCTTTTGCCCATGTTTCTGTTATTTTTCCATACTGAATTTTTAAGGTCTCCTAATGAATTATAGTGTCCATTTGTCAATTATTGCAAAAATGTGTTTAATTTTTTAAGGTAAGTTTTAGTCTGTTCTTGTCTTTCATGATTTCTGTTTGCTTTTATGCTTAGAAAGTCTTGACTGATTCAGAGATCAATATCCATTGATTATATATATATTATTTATATATTACATATATATAAGTGATTAAATTTTTATACTTATGCCTTTATTCCTCCTGGAATTTATTTTGGCACATGATAGCTTTCCCCCAAATATTTATATTTTACCCAATTATCTACCTTTACTTACCTAATAAAGGAGGCTGCATCATTTATTGTGTAAGCCAGTGTGTACAAGAGCCTGTGTCTCTGTGTTCTTCTGTTTTGTCTTACACTAGTACCATATTATTTTGTAGCTCTATATTGTAATAAACCAGCAATTTGAGCAGCACCACCCCAGATAAACACTGAGCCCACAGAGTCTTCATCAGCATGGATTACAGAACACTATACAGAGTCCGATGCTCTGCTGCCGGCTGCACTGCTGCCATGTTCCACTAAGGCTTTCTCAGCACCCCTAAGGTAAGAAGAGTACCAGGGCTGGAAAGTTACAGAGGAAAAATGATAAACCCAGGTAGGAGTCTTACGGCTTTCAGAAGACAGGGCATCCTAACAAGTCATAGCAAAGGAAGGAAAGTGGGGGAGTTTAGGCTGGCTCACTTGCCTTAACTTCCCAGGCAACTTAACTTCGCTTCTGGACCCTGATCAAAATCACAATCCAGAGCTAGAGAATGGCTTCCAGAGCGAACCCAGCCATGTGCACCGGCAGCTGGGCTTGAGAGGAGGGAAGAGGCAAGTGCTGAGGTGACTCTGAACCGTCAGTACTACCTTCAGTATACCGTTCTTGCTAGAAAAATTCCATTCCACATACAGTTACACTTATTTGGTAATTGTGTGAGTTAGTCGCTTATCCCTTATCTGATCAGAAATTGGATGTTAGCCATACAGCACCATGACAACACTTTGAAAAGCTCCATGCCCTATACAAGCACCCAAATGGATAATCCCCTCTTTATTATTCCCCACACTTCTATTTGTTAAGGCCGTGGCTGGGCTAAATAACTCAGAAGAGCCAAAGAAGACATAAGCCCAAGAGCCAGCTGGAAAAATAAGCATGTGCTTTAGAGGTAGACTTTTTAAGTGAGAAAAAGTCACCCCTAGCTTCCCTTCTAGCCTCTATCTGGTAATAAAGGATTATTATTATTATATTATTAATATATTATTATATATTATTATTAATAATATTATTATTATTATTTGGTAATAAAGGAGGAAGAGAAAATTCCAGGTCATTGAGGACACCATATAACCCTCTCCTGGCTAGCAAGAGGATATGGTCGTTACTCCTAAGTCCTTTCCAACTGTTGAGAAAAATAAAAGCATATCTAATGCCACCACTGTACTTGGTATTTTTAGGAGATACCAACATGAGGCTGGCAATTCCTGGGAAGGCCATCAGGGCCTCCATTAAAGTGAGTAAGATGGCTAGCCAATAGCTTTCCTGAGTACGAATAATAACTAGATAGAAAATACAATGAAAGGAAGCTAAGGGTCATAACTGGTCGACCACAGTCAGACTTCTAGAATGTGAAAGCCAGATGGAGCCATCAGAGGTCATGTTAGTCTAAGGCCCCCATTCCCCTAATTTGGCACTGAGGGAAGTTGAGCCCCCAAGAGGGGCAGTGACTTGGGAGAGGTCATGTCTGACCATGCCAACCCCCCTCCTAACCCTGGATTCCTTTCATTACTCACCAACATCTTTTTGGAAACCTTAAACTCGTGTTTCATGTGTTTTAAAAATTATAGTCGTCGTTTTAAGTCCTAACACTGATAGAAGTAAGTCTCTTGATTTTACAGATCAATCTCACTAATTTGCCAAAGATCACAGTGGCCCTTGACAGTTTCAGCTTATCTCCTTTGCCTTAATCACTGCCAGCCTTTAGGAGCCATCCATTTAGCACAGTGTTCTAATTCACCTTTTATTCCTCTTGGGATTCCCACGTCAGTTGATATGGTAAGACTTTAGGTAGTGGCCCTGTGAAGCTCATTCGCTTTTTGCCTACAAATATTGGGACTCTGAAGGCGATTAAACTTGGTGATGGGAAGTGGGAGGTCAGCATACATGTTTGTAGTCTGGGGATCCTGTACTATCTGGATAATTTTCCAAAGCATAGGATTTGCCATCCTGTATGTTGGAAGAGGCTCCCAGTGGGTAAATCTCACCCCAGCAGGAAGTCACTATTTTGTTTTTGTTTTTTCGCAGAATTGTCAGTAGTCAAGTAAACAAATTTATTAAATCCAACAGCAGGTTACCTTCCAAATAAAAAAAAAAAATGTAGACAGACAAAAATGTAACAAGTTAAATAAAATATTGAAGGGGCCACCTGGAGAGTGCAACAGTGCACAGAATACAAATCAAAGTATTAACTTGTCAAGTTTGTACAACTTCAAGAAACAGACACACTGGTCACAAACTAAGAGAAATCACAAAGGTGGAAGGTCATATGAGTAGTGGACTCATCACCTCAGCGGGTTAAGGCAGGGTACCTATAGGACCAATTTATCCAAGCCCCATTTGCCTATTGCTTCAAATTCCCCCTTTGAAACTTAGAATCATACTCATTAGTGCAACAGGTTAAGAGCAACTAGTCACAGACTCAGGAGGCTGGGAACCAGGGTCAGAGGGAAGACACTTCTCCCAGAATAAACGTGTTGGTGGGGGGAACCACAGCAGCTGTTGAATGGCTTCCTTTGGTAACATCCAAGATTTGTGTTGAAAGTAGCAGGGAGGAAAGGTGGGTGGTCGAAGAGCAGGCTGTTTCCAAGAAGAACAGGGAGGGTGTGATGCCCCAACACCTGAATCAGAAGCAGAATCTGGTGGGTACTCAGCCATCTGAACCAACCTTGCTTCTGCAACCAGAACTCAAGCATCAATTTTGTCTTTCAATGAGGAAACACATCTGCAGATCCTGAGTCGAGGTTAAACTGGATATATGCTATATAATTACTGCTTAGCAAAGGAATAAATTCTAAAGGAGTGGGTGGGAACTCCCTCTGATTCAGAAAACTAGAGTAAGAGGAAGGGCAACATCACATGTTTTCAGATGACCCCCAATTAACATTTACTGACTGAACAGTCCTTTCAGTCCATCTCATTTAAACAAGATACTGCTGGAGTCCCCCTAGGAAGACCTTTGTCAGTTACCAAGATGTTCAGGTGGTCACTAAACATGAGACAAAAGAAAAATGACAAAACAGGCAATTATAAGAAAACAAACCTAGCAGCAGCTTCCTTCCAGCCCTCACCTTATAATTGTATAACTGGGTCTACCTTTGGGCTTCACTGCAGTGAAGACTTGACTTTAAATGCAGCAAACCGAACATAGTCCTAAATACAGATCTTCTGTTTTGGTTTTTAAACTTTTCTACCAGGTCCTTAGCCCAGGAATTTCCCACCACTGCTTAATACAGTCTGGCATAGAACAGCATAGTATACAAGGCCATCACAAGAACTCTGGAGCCCCACGCCTGGCGGGCTCCCGCACTCAGGACTGCATTTTGGCACCAGTCCCTGGGAGATACAGTTTCAAAGACCAGCTAATACTGTGTGGCTATCTTCTTTCCAAGAAGGCTAGTTTGCACTTTTCCTTAGGGAAGTTTAATTTTGAAAACACTGCCTGGTACATTTTCAGTTGATTTCCTTGGGCCTGGAGGCTTGGTTAAAATTTGGATCTTTACCTAGCTCTAGATTTTTCTTATCAGAAGGGTAGAAATGGCATCTTGGACCCAACCCACACATGTGGGCACATCTGGCAGGGAGAACTGCTGAGGCAACCGGCTGACACAGCAAAATGTCATTATAGGAGGCGGGGTTAAGAACAATACATTCAAATTTGGCAGGGGTGGGGGAAGAGCAATCCGGTGGAGCACACCTCATCTCATATAGCTTTCTAATCGCTAAAGAAACACAGAAGCTCACACACGAAGCCATTTGCCAAAATCCAAGCAATTTCCCAACATTGTTTTAGTCACTCTCAGATATTTGCCTATTTTTAAAATGACATCCACATCCTGCCCCTCTCCACACCACCACACCACCCTGGTGTCATGTTGTTAAAGTGAAGGGTGCACTGGCTTACCTGAGAGGCAGGCACTTGGCCTCTCCCACACAATTACTGCTCACTCATTAAGCAACAAAGCTATGCCTAGGAGAAGAGGAATAGGGACCTTTCATTTCCCAGAAGTGTATCTCCAAACCCTACACACCCCCACCTTGGACCCCTCTGCAGAAAAACCGCTTTTCCTACGGTCATGAGAAAGTCAGGCACTGGCCCAGGCTACTGCAAAAGCTTGAATTCCTTGCTTGGGAATTCAAGGGCTCAAACCTGGAAGGGAAAGTAAGTCCTTCCCTGACCATTCCTTTTCTGGCTTCTCATCTGCACTTTTGTAACAAACATTAAAAATATAACCAAAAGTAATTTTTTAAATGGCTCTTTCATGGGGTTGGGGAAGCTGACTAGTTGAATTTTTTAAAAACAATCCACCAATTATAGCACACTTAATGCATGGATCGCCCTCTTACAGGCTGGGGAAGGACTCCAGGTCCTCCAGAGTCCTCAAGACACTCAGTGTTTACCTCTTTTGTACCCTTTTCTCCATACCTGGCTAGGAGCAGCCTACCTTTACCCTTATTCAACCTCCTCCCAGTCCAGAAGTGGGAAAAACTGGGGGCTGCAGACTGGCTGGATGAGAAGACGGCCTCGTGAACACCTCAGTCTAGGCACCCTGACTATAGCTGAGCCCACAGACCCTGCTGGGACCCCTAGAAATTCTTTATACGAGGATCCTGTGTCTTAGGCTAGAACAAGGCCAGACATCTGGCCCGAGACCCTCTTCCTCTTTCCAGCAGTATCACTGATCCACACTGGCTGATTTTAAAGTTTCCCATCCACCCCTCTAAAGGGGCAAGTGTCAGGGCTAGGGATTCAAAAAAAAAAAAAAAAAAAAAATCAAACTTCAAGTGCGTTCTTTATGTCAATGCCAATTTTAGGAAACATCAACTGCAGAAACTCCTTAAATCATCTTTGTAAAGATGGGAGCCTGAAGCCGTAAGGCTACTAAATAAAGGGACTTAAAACAAGCAATTCCTGCCCAGGCTGAGAGACATGTACCTGGGCAGGCGATGGGGGAAGTCAGGGGGGAAAACTCCAGATGTTTAATAGACAAACTCTCATTACCTCAAGAGTATAAATATTTTTGTAAGCTTTTTATTTAAAAGATTACCTTTTCAATCTGTTCCAAAGTGTTGGAAGCTGACCTGTACAAGTTCCTGCCACCCACCCTGCCAGTATAGTTTTATGAGGACATTTTTTGTTTTTTTTTTTAATGGAAAAATAACAAGAGGACCCTCTACTGAAACCAGGTAGGACCAGTCAGCTCCTGTGTGGCAGTCTGGCCCAAGGTGGCCTCAGGGAGCGAGCACACGGGAGTCTGGGGGGACAGGACTCCCTCTTGGGAGGAAAGGGCTGAGAAAATTCACCTCCTCTTTAGTGAAAATGGTCCAAATTCAGATTCAAAAACCTCCACTATGATGTTCCCTGGCATTCTTCTTATACTTTATATATTGAAGGCAGCTCCCTTTTATAGCCAGTTTTAGCAGGTAAAGAAAGGAATATAGATACATATATGTGTATATATATATTTTATATAGGTAAAATATATACATATCTTATATATGTATATATACATATTTGGGGGTAAGGGAAGAGGGCCATGTAAACCTAAACAGTCATCACATTACCCCAAATGAGCCTGACATTTACAAAGAAGATAATAAATAACTTCTGGGGGTTAAGTGACAACATGGGTGCAGCAAGAAGGGAAAGGGCACACGTTTAGCTATTAAATACACTTCTATATTTGTTTGGCAGAGTTCAGGCCAGCCTCAGGCTTCTGCACTTGCCAGACAAGTAAGCTGATGATACTCAAAAAAATTAAAAAAAAAAAATTCAAGCAGAGCTCCATACCACAGTTTTCCTTCAAGTCAGCTGGCCGGCAGGCACAGTTTTCCGACCACCAGGAACAGAAACTTTGGCTCCAAGGCAAATGAAAAAAAAAAAAAAAGTATTTCCACTTACAACATGAAAATACATAAACTTCGTCAAAGAAAACTATCAAAGTCTACTTCCAGCAAAACTGAGGTAGCACTGCTTTCTCTGCATTCAATGCTTTAAGTGGTTTCTCAGTACAACGTGATCGAAAAAACTGCTCACTTGACTGACAGGTGCAGCATGTTGATGGGTAAACTCAACATGAAATGAAATAGGTCAAAGGAGGAATGAGCAAGAAGTGGGGGAAATAAGGGTTTCAGATAAATTAGCTTAAAAAGAGGTTACAACTAGACTACAAATGCTCTTGGCTGGCCTTGGCTCTCCAAGAGCTTTAAATTGCCTGGGAATTAATGCAATGTGGTTAACAGTTAACACTGCTATTCAACTCTGTGTAAATCTTTAAAAATAATTATTACAACCTAAATTCAACCATGTAAACAGCACTACACACAGTACAGACCTGCCCTGAAAAACAAGAATATGCAAAACTGAGATCTGGCACTGTATCATTTTGTAATGATAATTCAACCTAACTGTCCCATTCCCCCTCCCTGCCCTATACCCTCCCCGACCCCCCCAAAAAATTTAATTTGTGCAAGAAATGGCAGGCTTATTCTATCTGAAGGCTTAAAAAAAAAAAAAAAACACAACATGTAACCAGGTTCAAATATTTTGGGGGAACCCCCCCAAAAAAGGAATAACCAAAATAACCAAAAAGTGAAGAAAGTGCCTAAAACATGATACAGCATTTTAGAGCCCTTTCAGATACAAGGCAGAGAAAGGTGTAAAGTAGAAAATATCCGATCTTCAGTAATTTCCAGAAAGGTCCGATTCCTCGGTGGGCTGCAGGGCAGCGGGCAGGTCCTCGCTGCTGCCCCTGAGACAGAGCCACTAAGTCTGCTCCTCGGGACACAAGCCCTCGGGCCCTGAGCTGAGTGCGCCTCTCCCTTCCCCTTCTCTTTTCCTTCGTTCCATTTCCCACTCCACAAAGGTGTCGAAGAGACTTGGCCAGGCCTCATCTTCACTGTAGTTGCTGAGGTCAGGGCCAATCACCTGAGTGAAGTTAAGGAACATGTTCCAAGTGTCCCTGGAGATGCCTTTGATCCCCGAGGGGTTCTCTGTTAGGAAGTTTAGCCACTGGTCCAATACCGGAGGATTGTTCTGGGTAAAGACTAGTTTCCACAGGGCAATGGCTATTTCCCGATGCAGTGACCGCTGCCCTTCTTCAGAGTCCAGGCCGAACTGAAATGTAAACCTGTAGAGATCCTTGAATTTATCCTCTTGTTTGGCTTCTGTTAAGAGGCTGGGGAACCGGGCACAGATCCCATCAATGCTGTCTGCACTTATTGCTTTGCAGCCATCAAAAAACTCCTTCCTGCAACAGGAAGGAGGGGGCACAATTAGTAACTGTAAACGCTATCATTTACCGAGACGCAGTACAGAATTGTAATTAAGAGCGCGGCCACGAGGCTGGGCGGCCTGGATTTGAACTCCGGCCCCTTTGCTGACGGTAGGCCTATTTCTCCATCTGTCACACGGTGGAGGTGCCACCTTATTTCACAGGGCTTTGGTGAGGACTAAGCAAGTCAGCACGTCAACTGCTTCTGACGGTGCCTGGCACGTGGTAGGCGGCTGACAATGGTTCGTCTATTCATCTTTCCAAAGCACAGCTCAAGGCTCCTGCTCGGTGGCCCGTTTCCCATTCTGCGACAGTGATTAAGCCGCAGACTCTCCTCCCAGACAGGGAGCCTTTCTGTTTTCCTTTTGATTCTCTAAAAGGTGTTTGCTTTTGGAATATTTTTGGTGACTGCCAAGGGAAGTTTTTGGACCCAAAGACTCTGGATGAACCTGGGTAACTGCCGCCAGAGATCAAAGTTCTGTTGCTAAAAAACAAAAATTGTGTGTCGGGGGAACTTGTACACAAATGTTCACAGCACTGTTCTTCATAATAGCAAAAGTGAAAACAACTCAAATATTCATCAACTGATAAATGGATAAACCAAATGCAGTATATCTGTCTAACGGACACTATCTGACCATAAAAAAGAGGGAAGTACTGATACACATTCCAGGATGGATGACGCTTACAAGCCAAGTGAAAGAAGCCAGTCACTAGAGACCACATGTCGCATGCTTCCATTTCGTCAACTGTCCAGAACAGGCTAAGCCATAAAGATCAAAAGTAGCTGAGTGGTTGTCAGGGCCTGGGGGAAGGGAGAAATGGGGAGTGACTGTTAATAAGTATGGAGTTTCCTTCTGGTGATAAAAATGTCGATCATCTCCTCAGAGACTGCTGGTTCTGCTAAAACAGAACATCTGAGGTGTGTCAGGTGACCTATCCAGGGGCTAGACATTATACCGAGGGGTTCTCAAAGTCAGTTCTTCCTACTTATAATCCAGTGTCTGCAAACCACACCTGGGGGTGACCCTGCCATGTTGTCTCCCAAACACATCCTCCATAGGGACGCGTGACCGTAACAATGTACACAACTACTGCCTGATAACCGGGGCCAGCTGGCCCTGCCGGCACATACGCTGGCCAAGGGTAATGTGTGGACACCTAGACGGGGCACCTGGGCTCACGCAGTCACAGAGGCACATCCCCAGTGGCACGCACCACACCGGCACTCACGGTGCCTGACGCGTGACGGGTGCACAACAAGCATCAAGTGAGTGAGGAAGCGAGTGAACTGACAAGCACAGGACTCAAGGAAGAGAGAAAAGTCTGAAACAGCGGTGGGGCAGGGTGGCAGCTTGGTAACACGGATTACTCCTCATTTAACTTTCAGGCAAAGATGGCTGGTGGGTGCCCAGCTTTTCAGCGGCTAAACAGCTTTAGAGAAAGTGGTCAGAAAAAGAAATGAAGACTTACCCCAAACCCTTGAAGCCAACCCCACTTCTACCCTAGCCGGGCACCACCGCCCAATGGTGCTCTCCTTCCTCCTCTGCTCACCTGGTAACACGAAGTGTTTGTGACTAACCTGGTGAATTTGCACATGGTAGCAGCCTGGAACTTCCAAGCCAAGAGCAGCACTCGAAATTCCGTGGGGTCGACACACAAGTCATTGCAAAAGCGCTCCATGCCTTCCTCCAAAATTGCATCCTCCCGCTCGTCCTTATAGCGCCTGAACAGCTCCTCCAACCTCTGCAAGGAAGACTCTTCGGCATTCGACTTGGGCTCTCTCCCAGCGTCTCCCGAGGATGTTGGCAGCTGGCAGGCCTCGGTAGCAGCCTCTGCCTTCTTGGTCCCGTTGACGAGGATATCCCCACCTGGCTTGCCACAGGTTGGCAGCTGTTCCTCACGGTGGCCTGCACCCCGCCTGCTGTGTGACTTGCTGCTGGGGTCACGGTCTCCATTCTTGCTACCCAGAGTTGATGATGGATTCTTGCATTTGGTGACACACTGGCCCATGATGCTGGTGACCTGGCCTCTAGAGTGGCCCCCTCTGGATCGGATGCCCTCGTTGCCACTGGCCCGTGTGCCTCAACATGCCATCAGCCAGAGGAGCCAGCCAACCTGGAAGGAAATCGGAGAGTAGTCACTACTGGACAGGGAGGCAGAGTCCGCAAGCTCCCCTCCAGGGAGTGAGCAGCACACCACTTTGTTTCAATGAGCCAAGCGTGAGCCAGGGAGATACCCCAAGTTCATCACCACCTCCCTCACAAGCCTATACCTTCACCTCGGAAATGCAGTGGCTAGGGCACATAGAGAGCCAATAAGCAAGATTTCCTAAAATTCTTAAGGTAACATGGATTACAAAGAGGTTGATTCGTGTGCAGAACGTATTGAGGAAGACTGTAGTTTGGCTAGAAATATTCCAAAGGAAGTTTGTCTTGCCAGATTGCCGTCACAGAAGAAAAGTTGTTTGGGCCGGGGTTAACCCAGAAGGTGCAAATAAAAACATCATCTTCTAGTCTCCCAAGCTGTCTTCTGAAGTAGGATAAGGAGGGAAAAGGGGTGGCCACATCCAGACAATTACGCAGTTTCATCACGGCCTAAAGATGAGGTAAAGGATTTGCAGAGTCAAGACTACAAGCAGAGTCCTCACCAAATAACGAAGTAAAAATTGCCTTTGATTCCTTCAAATTCCTTCCTGGGGCCCACCTACACAGTGGATGAAATGCCTTTCTCCACCCTCCTCTAACCGCCTACAGGAACCACCCACCAAGGCCATAATCCACACTCAGGGTCCCAGTCGCTGGCCGGCAAGGTGGTAAGCAGCATGCGAGCCAGGCTCACACTAACTGTGAACGTCCCACAAGGCCTCCAGGCCCAGTCTTCCAAGAGGGTGTCTCCATTTTTAAAGAAGGGCTGATTCTTACCCAAATACAGTCACTAAATGACAAGATAATTGCTAGATGAAAAAGAAAAGTCTGCCCCAATACATAGCAAACTCATCACTGTGGCTTACTTATTACTTACATAACTAAAAATGTTTTTTACAGAACTGCTGGGCCAGGGGTGAGGTGATTTCTCTGAAGACTAGCTACTCAAGACTCTTATTCTTACCTTCAACTAGTCCACTAGAAGATCCATCTAAAATTTAGTATTTGTAAAATTTTTTCACCTGCTGTATAGTAATTGCAGCCTCTGAAATTACAATGTTAATAGAAATGTGGGCCAGGACAAAGAAGTGTAGTAGGGAAAACAGACCAAATCAATGTCAGTCCCATGCCTCCCCAGACCTTCACAATCCAAATTCAAAGCCCGAAGGATACTGGCAGTGAGGCAGAAGGCAGGGTGCGCTTAATGGAAAGTTGGAGTTTTAACTTTACCTAAAGAACTTTAGCTTCCTCCAAATAGCACCTGGATAAATTTGAAGTTATCTTCAGAAGGAATTGTAAGGGGAATTTCCGAGTGTACAAGTTTAAAATGAAGACCAGAATCATTCCTGTAGTTACTGGAGTCTCATCGCATCTGGGTGTGTCCCATTCTCCACCCTCAAAGAGGAGGAATGACAAAGAGACATGACTGTACATGCCCTTAAACAACGTGCAGTTTCACCTAAGTTTCAAAAAACACACTGAAACCCTCACAAGGCTTTTGGTGTGGAAAATGACAGACCTAATCAAGTTTTTTTTTTTTTAAGTTTTTTATGCTTTTAGAGTATAGCTAGGAAGCAAGAAGCACAACCTGTTAAAATCTGAAAAGGCAAGGGGTTAATTCTTGGAAGACCAGCACACAAGGGATGCAAGTGTTCGAGCTGAATTGTCTCAAAACAAGCAGGACTGTACCATGTGGAGGGTCTGGTTTCCAGACTTGTGCTTCTAAAGACTAACGTGCTGAAAGAAACAAAAGGCCCAAACCTACACAAACCCCACATGCGCACAGACCGGCAGCCCTGACTCCCAGGCACGCTGACTCACCAGGGTTTGCTGCTCGGCTCCTGCTGCTGAAGGAAGACCAGGTACCTGGCAGGAAAAGAGGGTTTCCTGGCTTCTGACTGACCCAGCTCCCCCAGGCCACTCACCGCTGCCCCTGCTGGACAGAGGCTTCATTGTACCAGCTTCCTCCATATCCTGGTGCCAAGGCCTTCAGGTAGGGACAGAGCAGATGGGCCTCCCAAAGAGACCGTAACCCATTTACCCAACCAGCCCTCCACATCAAAGCATCTTTGGTGACCTGACACAGCAGAACCAGCTGAAATCTGAAGGCTTTCAACATGCCCAGCAGATGGAAAAAAGGAGGGGAAAGATCCATTCTGACAGATGATCAGTCAGGAAGTGCCGCCAAAAGGCTGGATTCCTTTCTTCCATTCTGGGCCTTTCCTTTGAAACACCCTCATCCAGTTGTGAGCTGAAGCAGGCAGTGGTCTCAAGCCAGAAGGAAGTACTTCCAGATCTGATAAGCACGGCCCTGATGATTCAATGGGCTCCCTTCTTTTGTGTCTACCTCTCTGGGAAAACAGTTCTCTGCTCCCAGAGGTTTCCCCAGGTGCAATCATGGTGCTCGGCCCTGTGTCCCAGGCTGGCGGCACGTCAAGTGTTTTAAGGCTGAAAGTCTCCCTGGACCCACTAGCGGTTGGTTAATAGCTAGTAACAGCAGTTATCAATTACTGAACACTTGATGTCGTGCCAGGCACCATGCTAAGCACTTTACGGACATTAAAACTCCGATATCCTCACCACAACCCCATTTAAACAGGGGGGGAAGCTGAGGCACAAAGAAAATTACCCAAGATCATAAGCAGAACCTGGCTTGACAAACCAGGACCTTTTACCACTAGGCTAGACGGCTAAGCCCACCTACATCAGATCATGTAGGGAAATCCCACCAATGGATGGGTCCCGAGCTCAGGAGTGGTGCCACAGCAATCCCAGAGCAGCAAGACTTACAGCTGGCCACTGGAAAGAGAACACATGGTCTGTGCCCAGGGCTCAAGGCTCAAGAAGGGCGTCCCAGCCACTGCCCTCTCTCAGGCAGGATGCCCTTAGAGTTAGCCTCACCAGAGGCAGGGACTAGAGTCCTTAAACCTCTGATGCTTGAGCCCACCAGCATGGTTAAAAGCTCCAACACTGCCACTGGTTGTTTGCCGTCGACCAAAACCTGAATTTCCTCAACCTGCAAAATGCTACTTCAAAGAGCAGTTGCAGTTGTTAAGGATTCAGTCAGGAAATGCAGGTAAAGGGTACCTGGCACACACTGCCCCCTACACAGAAAATACTTGATATGACAGCTACTGCTGTTATTAACAGCCAAACAGTAACTGGTCAGCCTGACACGCAACTCAGCTTGTCCCATCCGAACCCTGGCTCCAGGCTTCGGCTTCCCCAGGCTCAGACAGGATGCTGATCACACACTTGGGTCCCGCTCAAAAACGGTCTCTTGAACTCTAGCACCGACCCTGCTCAAATGCACCACTGGTGAGAAATCCATGAGGGATCAGATTCTCCGTAGCATTAAGACTTGCGGACTGATCCTGAATACAATCAAGCTGGGTGTTTGCTGTGCCCTATGGATACTGTGGACTGCTGGTCACTCCCTGCCCCTAACCTGGGGCAAGCTTCCAGCCAGTTGCAGACTCCATTCCCTTTCCACCGAGTCCCAGCTCTGTGGGTCTACAAAGGACAGGATTTTTAGCTTGCTACTCATTTATACACATTTAATGGAACTGCCTGACCAGTGGTCCTCCTGCTGCCTCTCTGAAGTAGAAACCTCAAACAGTCTGGGCGCCCCAGAGCCAAATTTCATCGACACAGCCATCACTGTAATGTACTAACAAATGCAAACTTTTTGTATTCGTTACTACATTATAACAGCTATGTACAGATATAGCTCTGTGAAGGAATTAGCCCCATCTCATAGGAAAAGAAACAGAGGCACACCGAGGTCAAGGAGCTTTCTAGGAAGGGAGAAGCTGGAACCGAGTAAGAAGATGGGCTCTGGGAACAGACAAACCTGGATCTGAATCATGGTGATGGCACCCACTCTGTGACTATCAGCATGTAACTTTAAAATGAACAGCTGAACCTCAAGGACTGGTGGGTAAACAAAATAATCCATGTAAAGTGCTCTGCCACCTGGCTCATAAAAAGTATTCAGTAAATGCCAGCCTTTATTACAGTTGTTGCTATCGCGAAGTTGGTGACAGAATCAAGCCTCCCTTCTCCTAGAGCAGTGCTCTTCTCAGCAGCCGGGCCGGGTCTCCTGGGGCAGGCCGGGTACGCTGCCACCCACAGCAGCTCTCCTGCCCTTGCAGTGACTCTGCCCTCCAGTCACAGAGACACACATGACTGGAATGGAGCAAGGGACAAGGAGGGGTGGGAAGAAAGGAAAGGCAGGAAGAAAAAAAGGGGGGGAGTCACAAACCAGGAAACCTACTTCCAGGCACATCTTTGCGGGTTTACTTGAAAGCCTAGAGACAGGAACTGCTCAGTTTATGCTACAGCAAGATCAGCCTCCAGGTTTTCGCCTTCAGCCTCAATGCCAAATGCTTCTGCTTCTCTCCTTCCCTCCCTCCTTCTCTGCTCATCAGCGTCCAGCCTCGCTCTTCCCCTGTGCCAGCCCCAGCTGCTATTCCTGGGGACGGGCTTGGCTGCCTGCCCGGCTCCGGGCCTGAAGCTGGCTCTGCTGGGCTGAGGGCAATCCCAGAGGTCGTGGTCCCTGTGGATGCTCTGGCTCCACAGAGAGCCAGAGAAGAGAGGCCAGGAGGCTGCTGCTGTCTTAGGCAGTTCCACGGAGTGAGGACCAGGTAAGTCCTCTCTGCCAGGACTTACTATCTACCTCTGAGACAGAACCACCTCTTATGGAACAGAATCCCCATGAAGGGCTAAACCACACGAAGGCACAGTGCGAATGGAGACAGGAAAGGAGAAAGGAGCGTGAACCAGTGTTATGGAAAGAAAGGTGGAGGGACTGATGAGAGGAACACAGGGCTGTATGCTTCATATACACCATCACCTCAAACCTCACCACCACCTAGCTTGTCAGGGCTCTTACTGATCAGGAAACTGGGGTTTCTTAGCCACTAAGCAATGGCACTAGGAAATAAAACCAGTCTGTCAGACTCCAAAGTCTACCCAATGGGAAGGTTTCACAAAGATGGGTCTTGTTCTGGTCCTTCAATGACTGGAAGCGTGGAGTGGAAAGGAAGGAGGCAGAGGGCCAGTCTGGTTGGTCCAAACTGAGAGAGGGTTTTTATGAGAGAGGAAATGTTTATTAATAGCAGCATCTTTTAAATTATATATATATGTGTATTGAGAAGATTGATATGACTTGTCACATTTGACACACTGTAACTCCACGAAGAAGATAATACAATCTTCATTTTACAGAGGGGGAAACTGAACAGAGTTTAAGGGATTTGGCCTGCGATCACACAGCCAGTCTATAAAGGAAAAGGGATTCAAAAGCCCAGGCAGTCTGACTCTGAACTTGCCATTCTACATCACTGGCCTCACGACTTGCTGTTCTCGGCTATGATGTATGCCGGGATACACCCTTCCGCTAAGGAGATGATGATGGCCCAAGAAGAAAAGATACATTATCAACACCTAAATGCACTCCAGAGGCACTGAGTCACCAGGAATAGAGTAAACTCCCAGGAAGCCTTCGGTTCCGGTCTGGGACCTTCCCAAGCAGCGTGTGCCTCTGATCAAGTCACTTAGCCTCTCTGAGTTTCTATGATCCTGACATTAAAGTCCTTCCACCAAGTCTAATGCTGTGGGACTCCCTTCACTTTTTGGCATCCGAAGAGGCTGAAATTCTGAATTTGTATTTTGTCTCCTGAGTGAACAGCTCTCACACCTCTTGCCCAAGCCTGTTAGAGCCAAGGGAAAACAAGAAAAGTCCAAAAGGAGCCAGAAAGCAGGGCTACTCCGATCTGAACAGGAGGTAAAAGATCACACTTTTTGCAGCCTTCCCTCTCCTCGTCATCTTAGTTTGATCTCCGCAAGGTCAGAAATAGGCCCTGACATACAGAAAACAGACCAGAGCAAGCTGGCTCACTGCTTCAGCTGGCTGGGGCAGGAAGCTCACTCCAAGGAATGCTGTGTTGGCTGCTGACGGGGAGCCTGTCACCCAAGGCAGCCTTGTGAAACGAGGAGCTAAAACACAAAGAGCAAATGCTGACAGCGTCGGCAAGACACTCGAGATCTACTCTGAGATTTCCTTGAGAGAAGGGACTGGTCCAATCCATCCCTCCCATTCTGTTCCCATCCAGAGTCTATTAAGAAGCAAGAAGCCACTGAGAGATCCTGGTGTTTCTACATGTTAGCATTAAGAAACCCATCTTTCCAAGTTTCACCCAAACGGTTTGCACAGCTAGTTGGGTGCGTGTTTCTACTGCTTACTGTATAAGCCAGACACCCAGCTGCCAGGGGCTGAAGTGGCTGTACTGGCAAAAGCCACCCCCAGGTGGAGCCTCAAAGCAAGACCACAAGAGCCTCTTGATCCCCGCTGGCAGCTGCAGACGCTGAACGACCTGAGAAAAAGATGGGAAATGGGTGGTGCCCGTTTATAAGCTACTTCCTAGAGAGTAAACTTGCAAAAATAACAGGAGGAAAGACTGAGGGAATACTTTAAACTCGCTGTCGTTCGGAACTTGAGACTTACAAGATCACCTTTGGAGACTAGGTCTTACCCGGAGCTTCCCGGGAGGAAAGCTGTTCCCTCTGCCAAAGCAAACGAGACCCGTCTGCTGCTGTTTTCACGCTTGTACAAAACTTTTTGTCCTAAAATGTACTGCAAGCCGTGAGCTCAGACAGCAGTTCCAGTTAGGGATGCGTAGGAACACATGACTTTCTACATCAACCAATCTCAAAAGCGTAAAAGAAAAGAGGGGCGAAGGCAGAGAGGGAGGAAGGGAAGACAAAATTTTTTCAAAAATAAAATAAACCAGTTGGTTATACTTCTGTAAAATAATCTTAGGTCACAAGACAGACCAGCCAGCTCTGTACGAAGTAATTTTTTTCTTTTCTTTTTAAAGGATTCTCACTGTTCCTTACCTTGCATACTTCAAACATACTAAAAAGAATATATGCGCCGTTGAGGCCTGCGGACTGAAGCCAGTGGGGCTGGCCAGAGCAAATGTGACTTGCCAAACACAACCAAGCCAACACTCATTCACACTGCAAAGGTTCCAAGCACCGGATGATCAAGCACATTTGGCCTCTGGGCTCCAGAGGTGAGCTACATGTTTAATCCCATACGACTCAGAATAACCAAAAAAGAGCTCAATTATTTTACTGACCCACACTTGGAATATTTTTTGCTGTCACCATTGATCTGGACAGGTCTGACTATCCACTGACGTGCAAAGTGGGCAGGCGTCACTAAGGGGCACCACATTTCTAGACTGGCCACTCTTTTTGCTTCTGATCCAGCTTTTTCATTCCCTTTACCTGTTTAAAACCAGAGGGCTGCCTTGGATTTGCGCTTTATGGTAAAAATGGTCTGCCTGTTACATTCTTTACCTCCCATTTTAGCTTGGAGCTTGTCCTCAGGATACAGCCTCATTAGGCCACAGCGGACGCAGAACCACTGGTTAGGCACCGATTCCCTGCTGCCAGTTAGCATATGGATGCCAGCCACCCTGGAGGTTTACCTAACGTGGATAATCAGTCCTCGAACACCAAGTTACCCCATGAACTATTTACTTTTCAGCCACCTTTTGAGGAACTCAGTAGGCAGCAATGACTGAAAAATAGCAGGAGATGAGATTTGGTTTTCACATCTAAGTAAAAGAAAGGCAAGAAAGGAAATTGTGAAATGAGTAGAAAGATGAGAAAGGAACCCAATATAAAGATGATAAATGTCTTGGAGGGACACCTGAATGACCACTTATGTATAGATGTGGCTTCTAGAGCCACATTTCCTCTAAACCGGCTTTAGACTCATCACATGGTGACTAATCAATCTCTTAAATGTTTGCCAATTCTAAAAAAAAAAGAGAAAGAAAAATCCAGCACCCTCACTTGTACCTGTTCCTGCACCCACACCCAGTCCAGTCCACACGTCCGCACCAACATGAGTTCATTCTTCCTTCCATTCTACCCATCCACAGCTGTTACTCTGCAAGCCAGTAACTCAGCAAATAGTTACCCGAACCCTACCATGTGCCACGCACTGTGAGACATGCCAAGGAAACAGAGAAAAATAAAACCGCACGGGGCCTTGCCCCTAGTGTGAGTCATTTTAAAAAAAAAAAAGAAGAGTCCAAATTTTTCATTAAGGCCACATTTACCGGTTTTTTTTCCTAGAGGCCCATGACAGAAGCTGACTGCTGGTGCACAGCAGACAGGAAGAGGAAGAAGCACAGAATAAAGACCTGTTCAGTAAAAGAATGTTTTCAACCACATCAGCAAGCTGATCAGAGAAGTGGGGCCACTAAGGCTTTCTTTCCTGCCGCCGAATTCAAAAGCGTTACATAGTTATTCTGTAAAATTTAGAAAATATGGAGAGGCATAAAGAGGGAAAAAAGGTCTCCTAACATCCCACTACCTGCAATTAATATTTTGGAGTGTAACCTTTCAGTCTTTCATTCGAGCACATACGGATGGCACACGCAAACACATGCATGTACATATTACACACACTGAACTTTTAAACAAAACTGGGTCATACTGTACATTCTATTTCGCCAACTTTTCCACTGAACACTTTTTTATATAAATCTTCTCTCATCAAATGCTTTTAGAAGAGCAGCAATTCAATGGCCGTACTGGTGTCACCACTAACACACCAGCTATTTCACATAACCCATGGACTATTTATAGCCTACTATTCAATCTGTCAAAAATTTGTTGCTGCACTGCAGAGGGGTTGCAAAAAGGTTGAGACTCGCTGTTAAAACATATCTGATAGTCGGGTCTTCCACTGATAATTTGTCAGTTTAATCTCTCAATGTTGGACATTTAGCTTGCTTCCAGCAGTTCACTCTTATTAGAAATACTCGGATAATAAACAGAACATGCAGCTAAAATTCAGCACATTTATAATTATTTCCTGAGAATAAACTCCTAGAAATTGATGAACAGATCAAAGACTATGCAAAAAAAAAGTATTATATATATAATCCAATCTGAATTCACCAAACAGTAGTGTCAACTTACAGCTGTGAGGGAGTGTTTTGGGAATGTGTACTTCTCCCAACATCATCTTATAATATTCAATTTCTTTAAAAAAAAGAAACAACCTTACCAAAAGCACTTTAAGACATTATATTTAAGGAAAAATATCAAACCAGCAAAGGAGGATGGAAAAACAAGTAAAGAGAGGGACCATTTGCTTTACTATAAGTGACATCAAAAGACTGCAAATCCAACAATTTTGGCTCCAAGGATTTCAAAACAGTGTTATTAAATGATAGGGGGTGGGGTGCAGAGTCAGGGGCAGAAAGAGATTAACCATAAGGGTATCTTTCAATTATAGCTAAATTTTCCCAATTTCTTCTTTCAAAAGGAAAATCAAGCTTCACGCCCCCCCACCACAAAAAAGAAAATGCACATCTTAAGGTCTAAAAAACAACAGTCCCTCTACCATAGGTTTAGCATACGGGGAGAAGGGTCTGACCCACGGAATAGAACCTGAGTGAACCACTGTCCCAAGGGAGCCAGAGACCCGTTCAAAATGGAACTGTGGCACCCCTGAAATGGTTAACAAGCTGGCTTTAGCCCATGACTTCTTATGCGGCTTTCTAGCTTCAGACCGCACCAAAGGATATTACTGCTTGCAGCAGAGATTTGTCTGCTCCTGAGCATCCACGTGGCTACCCAACGTTCACTCCAAGATCCCCTCTCCCTCACTCTTGGCCATGTTGTTGGGTGGGGCTCATAATGGACTATGTGCTCCAAGCCCATCACAGCCTCCCATGCCCCTGGCTTCAGTGACTGGGTTAGGGATACGCAGGTGACCTAAGCCAAACAGAGTGAATCTGAGCACTGAAAGCAAAGTAGGTTGAGCTGTCACAGTCATCTTACCAGAAAGAACAACAGGGAAAGTAATAATGCCCACCAAAGGGTCACTGTGAGGACTGAACAGTCCCTTCTTATCAGAGTGGTCTCAATTCTAATGCTTATGAGAACCAAGAATAAAATCACTGCCAAGAGACAAAGAGAAAATCAGTGCCAAAGGCATTATTTGCACCCAGATTCCAACCATACCTAAAGTCAAATAAAAGCCTGAAATTCATAGTTATATGAGCCAATAAATTCTCCCTTTGCATAAGCCAGATGCCAGGTTTTCTGTCACAACAAAAAGAGTCCCTTCCAAGACATAGCTGTGTCACTCAGATCTCTTCTAGTCACAGAGACTCACCACGGTCAAGACCAACTTACTAGGCCACAGTTTCAACCCAATATATCAGGGGGAAACTTAGCTGAACACCAGGACCAATGATCCCAAACTCGAGCAAACTGTTAAATTCCACTGTAACTGGGTGGGCCATGAGGCTGCTATTTAAAAGATGGTATGATTAATGAAGCAAAAAGAACCTTGCCGGTTGCAATTTTTACAACCTCAGGCCTCCTTCAAGCAGCTGTGCGCAGAGCTCTTAACAGCTGCTTTATTCGACTGTATATACATTTCCTGTCATCTTCAGGTTCCCAGGCAGGAACCGCCTCCCAGCACTCAGACACCACGTGAAAGGCTGCCAAGCGAGAGCTCCTGGAAGTCTTGCTCCACGCAGTAACATGACTAATCTTCTGGCTGAAATAGGTATTCGATCTAAACCACATCCTATGAAACTGAAAGACCATACCTGACCAGAACCTGGCTACCCTCTAGGTTTCAATTACTACTACCGAAACAATTTCTCTTTGGTTTCAAGCACTGAAGAGCCTATTTAGAAAGTACTCAGGTTTTGAAGACGGTGACAGGAAATGCTAATGTTTGTGTGTCTTTATTGGAAATACATTCCCGCCCCAAGGTTCAGGCTTTTGCTTTTTTTTAACAGTTACTTATTTCACAAATGTGCATTCATATGG